>NC_088930.1:47550000-47697500 GCF_038396675.1 Hydra vulgaris | reverse complement strand
AATTTTGTGAAGTTGGTTTATTCGCCAAATAGTGCTTGAAAGTGTGGTTTAGATTTTTGATTAAAAAAGGTTTTTAATTCATCATGAAGATCAAAAATATGTTTTAAAACTTCTGGATAACCACCTCACATCAGTGTGAAATAACAGAAAATTATTGAATGCATCTAATTCACTGCAAAGTTTTGAAAACAGGCAGCTATTTAAAGCACTAACTTTTACAGAAGTTACAATTTTTTTCAGTATTTCTTAAAATTCGTGTAGAAAAGTCTTCATCGCTAACACTTATTGATGAATTATACAGCGAGTTTCAATGATATTCGGTGATGCATTCATTATCAGACATTGATTTCCAGACCTTCATTCTAGGACTACCAGAGGCCCGTCTGTGCAAACACTACAAACATTTTCCTAAGGGATATTATGATTTTTTTAAAAAAGAATCAACAGTATCAAATACATCATGTGCAGTAGTAGTAGTTTCAGTGGATTGCAAAAAAAAAACTCATATTTGAATTTGCCTTCATTAATACACCTTGTATAAACCAGTAACTGAGAGCAGTTTGCCACATCTGATGATTCATCAAGTTGGATGCTACATTTTGCTGTTGGTACTGGCCAACAGAATCAAGTCTGCTTTTTTTGATACCATCAGCTTTGTTCCTAAAATATTGGATATATGTCTGCATAGTTAGGATGTTTAGTATTAAAATGGAGTTTCAGTTTGTTTGACTTCATGGATTCAACTGACATAATATTACGTAAATATTATGCAATAATATTTTGACTTACTTTTTTTTGATTTCGCACACAAAATAAGATTCTACCTAAAACTTTTAGTTTAGTTTAAAACGCCAAAGGCTACCCAGGTATCCTGGGTACTGCCTGTGTAGCATTATTAACTGATGGGCAACCATTATTTGATAAGTTTAAAATTAATTTCACTTAAGTGTAAATCATAGAAGTAAATCATAACTCCTCCAACTTGTTTAATAGTTTGTCTCTTGGACAAAACAGTTTTAGAACCTGGAAGATGGAAAACGTAATTATGCTATTTTAGTGTGCAAGTACATGTGCATACCTGCAACTTTAATACAATATGAATCATTTGATGACAGACATCTTTGGTACCTAAAATAGTGGATAAACTAGTATTTTTAAACATTAACTGGAACTTTGGTAAGCTGGACACTTAAAGCAAATAAAGTTTAGATATAAGTAATAATGTTGCAAGAAATGAAATGTCTAAAATAATTAAATTATATAGGCTCTTGACATCTGTTGAATGAATCATAGTATTGTACATCGCTTTGGTGTACTGGTCAGAGTAGGAGTATGACTTTTTTTTTTTCAACATCTTCACTTCCAACAAGGCTGCAAGCAACCACTATTAGAGTTAGAAGTTACTGGAAGAGAAAATTTGAAGTTTATAGAGCAAGATAACGATTGAAAGACGACTTAAAATATTGCAAATTATATGAAACAGGAAAACAAGATGAAGGAAGCAAATTCCAAAGAACTGATGTTCAAGGAAAAAAACTAGACAAATAAGAATTTTTAGAGCACTTAGGAACAGTCACAGTAAAAGGATGAGACTTAATAGACAAGTAAAGTAAGCTTAAACTTAAAATAATTTAAAGAAGCCATACTGGCCTAAACAAACTATTTTAAGAAGGTCTAATGGCAACCCCAGGCAAATTATCAGGCAACAGTTTGGGAACCGCTGATTTATATAATAGGCCTTCCAGGAGATGCCTGCGGTTGCACACCTTATATGATCATGCATACATTTTTCTTTTCTTAACAATTTGAAATAATTAAATAAAGAATAAACCAGAGGAAATAAAAGCATAAAACTAAAATATTTTTTAATTTAGAAGCCCCTTAACTAATAGTTTAAACCTAATAATTTTTCCTATATTGCCACAATGATGTAGCGCATAAGTTGATTAGTTATGTCATTTATTAGGCGCGGGTGTTATATCGGTATGGGTAGAGGGTTCAAACTCTACAATCAGATAACGCTTTTTTATGTTTTATTTAATTTATTTATTTGCTTTGTAGACATTAGAAAATATCAGTCTCAATTTTAAAATAATTAAGTTTTAAAGTAATTAAGCATGGATAAAATAACTTTGAAAATTTTTCTAAATTTTTTGTAGTGAAACACTTTTAAATTAAAATGAAACATCAATTTTATGTATTTATTTTTTCTGTTTTATTTTTTATTCATTTTATTGTTTCAGATTTATTTATTTTTTTTAGCTTTTATTTCACTTTCCAGTTTATTTATTTTTAATTGTAGTTTCAGTTTACATTTGTTTATTCAGTGCATTTTTTAAATGGGCCCACTTGAAACATGCAATGAGCCATGGCCAAGTTGACAAAACAAAATAATACAAGCCTAGTCATATATAGCATGAGATTGCAAATGTCTTCTGAGAATGCTTGATATAAATATATATATATATATATATATATATATATATATATATATATATATATATATATATATATATATATATATATATATATATATATATGTATATATATATATATATATATATATGTATATATATATATATATTTAAGGCTGTTTTGTATTATAATAATAAAACAAAACTGGTAGTCGTAAAAGAGTGATATACATATACATATATACATATACATATATATATATATATATATATATATATATATATATATATATATATATATATAGATATATATTAACGAAGAAAAAACAACTTTTTCTATGGTACTTTAAGTTTCATGCCTATACGGCAATCATCAGCCATTGAATACAAAATCAAAAACAAAAAAACCTGCTAAAAATTACAAAATACTATGTAGTGGGATCTTTACTTAGCTGAGACATATTTGATGGCAACCAAAAAAAAAAATTAGCTAATCACCAGTGTGAAAAAAAGACAAGAGAGTCATTCCACGCCAACTGGACCAAGGTCGAACATGAACCCCCTCAGATTTTGATGAAACTCAGTGGGTTTCTTATTATTAATGAGAAAAGCAATTCCTGAAAATTTCAGCATAAAATCTTTTGTGGTTCATGAGATATGGTCATTTGAAATTTCTGATTTTTTCAAAAATAAAAACTTCAGTAGCAAAAACATGTTTTGTTCATACTTTGAAGCTTTATATTTTAAAAACAAAATTTCAGAAAACCTTCTAATTTTTTTTATTGTGTACAACTCTACACTTACTTTAAAAAAACTTTGACATTGAATTCTCCAATGTCACATTTTTTCCATAATGGTTACCTAAAAAACCTAAAAATATGTTTGCAAATATAAAAAGTTGATTTTTGATGAGTCAATATACAAAGCCTGCAGTTTAAGAAGTGAAAAGACATATTTTTTTAGTTTCTATATATGGTAGACTTCCAAATTTTCAGAAATTTACTGATAAAATACAATTCAGTAAAAAATTATAGACTTCTAAAAATGGCTGCGGTTAAAACTTAGGAAAATGTGCCTCCACTTCAAACCACCGGTAACCTAAGATCAACACTGGTTTTAATAAGATTTTTTTTTCTTCTAATTTATTAGACTTTATTACAGTAATTTCAGAAAAAAAAAAGTGGGTACTTATGAGGAAGTTACAAAATCAGAACAATAAAAATTGCCCAAAATGTATTAAAAACATTAAAAATACAGTTATTGTTGTAATTTAGTTTGTATTATAATTGTAATACAAAATATGTATGAATTTAAAAGTATGAATTTAAAAGTATGAATTTAAAAGTAATCAGTTCTAGAAATAAGTCTTTAATTAAGCCTGAATTAAACCCAGTTTTTAAATACCCTAGCTCATTCCTGCCCCCTCCTTCTCCCCCTGTCCATTTACTTTTTAACACTTACATTTTTCCCCAGAACTTAGAAAAAAATTGTAGTTAAACACTTCTCCTTTCATGATGTGTCTGGTTTTATGTCTGATGTATGAAATGCCTTTATGCCCAAACACACCACTAAACATAAACATATAAAAACTGAAATTTAGTTTTTAATGTTTTCATATAAAACTTATTAGTAACCTATTAAGTAAAATTGAAAAGAAAGGCTTTTAGTCTAATTTACTTAATAGTTAATATGACTATAGATTTTGTAATATTTTTCCAATACATTGACAATATTTTCCAATAACGCACATTTAATGCAAAATTTCCTCTATAAAAGTTCAACCAACAACTGGTAAATGGTATGAACTATCAGCTCAAGAAAAAACTGTACATCACATTGTACAATAACATAAGTGACATAGTAAAATAGCAACATCGCAAAATTGTTATAAATTTGATTTATTTGATTTAAACCTAGTTTTTTAGCAAAAATTTATTTAAAAGATTCAATGTTTATATTGATTGTTTATTACATATAAATATTCTTTATTACATAGTCAACTTGTGCATTGTGTTGACAAGTCAACTCTTATAACTTGTTATAAGTTGTAATCTCAATTTGAAAATGATAATCAAATAAGTCAAATTTATGGAGAGGGGTGGAATAGTCAATGTATTGGAAAAATATTACAAAATCTATAGTCATATTAACTATTAAGTAAATTAGACTAAAAGCCTTTCTTTTCAATTTTACTTAATAGGTTACTAATAAGTTTTATATGAAAACATTAAAAACTAAATTTCAGTTTTTATATGTTTATGTTTAGTGGTGTGTTTGGGCATAAAGGCATTTCATACATCAGACATAAAACCAGACACATCATGAAAGGAGAAGTGTTTAACTACAATTTTTTTCTAAGTTCTGGGGAAAAATGTAAGTGTTAAAAAGTAAATGGACAGGGGGAGAAGGAGGGGGCAGGAATGAGCTAGGGTATTTAAAAACTGGGTTTAATTCAGGCTTAATTAAAGACTTATTTCTAGAACTGATTACTTTTAAATTCATACTTTTAAATTCATACTTTTAAATTCATACATATTTTGTATTACAATTATAATACAAACTAAATTACAACAATAACTGTATTTTTAATGTTTTTAATACATTTTGGGCAATTTTTATTGTTCTGATTTTGTAACTTCCTCATAAGTACCCACTTTTTTTTTTCTGAAATTACTGTAATAAAGTCTAATAAATTAGAAGAAAAAAAAATCTTATTAAAACCAGTGTTGATCTTAGGTTACCGGTGGTTTGAAGTGGAGGCACATTTTCCTAAGTTTTAACCGCAGCCATTTTTAGAAGTCTATAATTTTTTACTGAATTGTATTTTATCAGTAAATTTCTGAAAATTTGGAAGTCTACCATATATAGAAACTAAAAAAATATGTCTTTTCACTTCTTAAACTGCAGGCTTTGTATATTGACTCATCAAAAATCAACTTTTTATATTTGCAAACATATTTTTAGGTTTTTTAGGTAACCATTATGGAAAAAATGTGACATTGGAGAATTCAATGTCAAAGTTTTTTTAAAGTAAGTGTAGAGTTGTACACAATAAAAAAAATTAGAAGGTTTTCTGAAATTTTGTTTTTAAAATATAAAGCTTCAAAGTATGAACAAAACATGTTTTTGCTACTGAAGTTTTTATTTTTGAAAAAATCAGAAATTTCAAATGACCATATCTCATGAACCACAAAAGATTTTATGCTGAAATTTTCAGGAATTGCTTTTCTCATTAATAATAAGAAACCCACTGAGTTTCATCAAAATCTGAGGGGGTCCATGTTGAAATCCTAAAGTTTTGGTCCATTTTGCATGGAATGACCTAAGAGGAATTTATTCTTGTGCCTGCATTTTGAAATCAACTCATTTCGTTTATTTAACAAGTTATCACCTTTATATGTTAAAATAAGGAATTTTTTTATAAGCAAAGATTACACATTTTTGACGAAGCTTTATAAGGATTGCAACGTTTTAAAATTTTCCACTTAATTAAGGGTGTACACATTTTATCTTCAATGTCCCAAATTTCTTAAGATAACTCAGTATCATTTTTATATTTATTAATGTTAAAAGATTTTCGGTGATTAGCATACCCAAATTTGAATGGAGTTTTACATAAGCCAAAATATACTTTTTCTTTGTAGTCAGGTTTATTTGATGACATGGTGGCTTGATAAATCATTAACATATAAATACATATATATATATACATATATATATATACATATATATATACATATATATATATATATATATATATATATATATATATATATATATATATATATATATATATATATATATATATATATATATATATCACCATGATTGATTGAAATTTCAACGATTTTAAATGGAGTTTTCTCAAAAACCATTTAATCAATTGTGATGATTTTTTTTATAATGATGCTTACATAATTAGTTTTTCTGCAAGTGGATTTAGTTTTGCTTACTTCTCACAAGTTTTTGCAATGTAAAGTAAAGAGTCTAAATATTGTAAGTTTTTTTTGAAATTATACAAAGAAAATCCATCGTTCTCATATTCCATGATTTCAAAAGCATGCAAACTTCCAAAGTCAACTGTTAGAACTGTTATAAAGCAATATAAGGAAAACAAAACTGTAAAAAGAAAATTGGGAAGTGGTAAAAAATCAAGATTTAGTTCTAAAAAGAAGGCAAAATCAATAGTTGACCTAATTTATCAAAATGCGACTACAAAGTTTAAATGCAGTAGATCTTTCAATCAAAGAGTGTTCATAAAAAAAATCTGAAAGCATATTACAAAAAAAAAATACCAAAAAGGTCATGAATGGAGAAATCAAAGCAATTGGACTAGCTAAAAATTTGATTAAATTAATTACAAAAAAAATTTAGGCATTTTTGAAGACGATGAAACTTACTGTAAAAAGGAACACTTGATGCTTCCCGGTAATCAATACTACTGGTAGTCAAAAGTTATAAAGTTTCTGACAAATTTAAATACATTTGAGTTAAAAAAATTTGCTCCCAAGATCCTTGTATGGCAGGCTTTTAGCAGTTGTGGTTTTAAAAGCTCTCTTTTCATAACAAATCAATCTTTCACATCAGAATTATATGGGACTGAATGCTTAAAAAAACAACTTCTTCCTATAATTAAAAAGCACAATCAACCAACCTTATTTTGGCCAGATCTGGCATTGAATCACGATTCCAAAAAAGAAATGCAGTGGTATAAAAAAAAAAAGTCAATTTTGTTCCAAAAGATGCTAGTCTACCAAACTGTCCTGATCAGCGAGCTATTGAATCTTACTAGGCAGTTGTTAAGGGAATATTGAGGAAAAGAGGAAAATGTGTAAAAATTTCCGAGATTTAATGGATTAATGCAACAAAAAAAGTGACACAAAATAAAATTGTGGAGATGATGGCGGTTACTTTACAAAAAATTAAATTACTTGCACGTTGTAAAGTTAAGGCATAATTTATTTTTGTTGAAAAAAACAACTAATCATGTAAACATCATTATAAAAAAAAATCATTACAATTGATTTAGTGGTTTTTGTAAAAACTCAATTTAAAATTGTCTGATCATAATGATATATATATATATATATATATATATATATATATATATATATATATATATATATATATATATATATATATATATATATATATATATATATATATATTTATATCACCTAGATAGTCTTGCATTGGCTTTTTTAAAAAATTAAAATTATTATATTTTGATGAAATTTTTTTTATTCTGAAATTTTTCTTTGTTGATTCTTCATGCCAGGTATAGCAAAAATTTTAATTGTAATAATAAATGTTTTTTTAGCAATAAAAAGACGGAAAATCAACTAGCAAAAAAAAAAAAAAAACCTAACTTTTTTTTTTTAATTAATTTTTTATATTTATTTTTTATTTAATAATTTAGTAATCAAATAATAAATAAAAAACAATATTCAAATGTTAAAATATAATCGATTGTTCTAATAAAACAACAACATATAAAACTGTTATACATCATATAGTTGTTTTATAAAAATGAATGATCTTAATTATATTATTATAAAAAGTTCATTCATTTTTCTTTGTAAATGAAAATGTCATCGTATATAAAAATTTTTACAATCGCTTTATTAACAAGTAGGAGAGTGACAAATCATTTAAAAAGACTTTGGTAATTAAACTTCGAATAGTTGGATACTTGTAAAGTTGAGATAGTCATTTTACAAAGTTTTTATCTTTCCCTCAGAGTTATTAGTGTGCTCTACTTGAGTTTTTCTAAGTGAGTTTTTGTTATTATGTTTTTGTTTTAATTTTGTTTCTTGACCTTTACTATGTTTTTGTTTTGGTTTTGTTTCTTGACCTTTATTCAGACTTTATTCTTTTATTCTTTTGTTTAATCAGTTGTATAATCGGATTTTTGTTGAGTTTATTCCAGATATATTCAAACCAATAATTTGCAAGTAAGGCAAAAAATAGCAGAAAAACAACCTTCGCAACCATCACATTTCTTTATTTAAGCATCTTGACATTTGCTTAAAAAATTTTACAATGAACGTATCAATTTTTCAAAATCTATTTGAGTATTAATATATTGACTTATTAAAATCAGAGTTGTTACGACATAATATGTCTGGCAGATCTGTCGACATATTTTTAGACATATTTTCTGCCGACATAAAATATGTCCCACATATTTTCTATCGACATATTTTGACATAACTTTATGTCTGAATTATTTTCTGCTGATATAAAATATGTCAGACATATTTTCTATGGACATATTTTGACATAATTTTATGTCTGAATTATTTTCTGCGGACATAAAATATGTCAGACATATTTTCTATGGACATATTTTGACATAATTTTATGTCTAACATATTATTTTATTTTAATCTAACAAATTTATAGCGCATTTCAGCTTAATTTAAAGAGTAAAGTGAAAATAGTCTAACAGATTTGTGGCTTTTTTGCAATCAGTTATGCTTTACAAAACTTTTATTATAATCCCTATAAGCAAAAATCAGTTGTTTTATAAAGGTCTTTTTCTGCCCTTTTTAGCGATGCATCATTTGATAGTAGTGACTAATATTGACTAGTATTGATGCATCATTTGATATTATTGATTAGTATCGATTAGTATTGGCGATTTCCCGTTATAAGAATATAAAAACCATCTCAAGCTGAATTTCTATTACTGAAAGTGGTTTTTATTAGTATGACTAAATTTAAAATTATTCTTTTAATTAAAATAATATTAGAAAAAAAACATTATCAGTTATTTTTAATTAATAGTTGATCTTGAAAAAGGTTTCATTATGAAAAATTGAATTCAAAAGATTCTAATAATTTATAACTAATTACGAATAATATACTTATAATTATAATAGTTATGATACATTTATCATTAAAAAAACTGACAATTGCATTATAATTGCATAGTTAACTGCCATAAACTTGCATAAAATGTTTTGAGTGAAATATATATTTTAAAAATTATTTATTTTGTTTTCCTTACGATTTAAAGTCAAAAATGGAGAATAATTTATTAAATGAACAAGTGAAAACTCAATTTGAAATAAATAAAGAAGGAGGAAAATGTAAAATGTGCAAAAAATATTACAAAGGCAAATTAAGTAACCTCAAAGATCACCTTCTTCGAAAACACAAAGAAAAAGCCGACGAAATTGAATTAGTTGAAGCTACCCCAGCTATAAAGGCATCGAAATGACAATGAAATTCAATTAATTAAACGAATCAAGCTAGAAGTTGACGTAAATCAATTAATTGGAGAAATGATTCGATTAATGATGCGCCGTAACTTGTCTTTAGCATCAGCTGATGAAATCGGACAAATGTCTTTAGTAAAAAATGCACTCAAAAAATTCAATATTTTTATAAATCGTCACAGCATGAAACGCTACATTCAACATGCATGTGAAAATATTTTTTTGCTAATAAGAGAAGAAACTGAAAATGTTCTTATGTCGTTGATGTTCGATAGTGCGTCGTGATATGGAAGAAACATGTTTGGAGTTAGTTGCAGATATATCAAGGATGGGGAAATAGTTGACAGAACCTTAGGCATAATTACTCAAGAAGGTCGACAGTTTGGCAAAATTTTGGCTGCTCAATTGGAAAATGTGATTTAAAAAATTGGAAAATGTGCTAATGATATCTACACAACTTGCACAGATCAGGGAAAGAATATGATGAAGGCTTCAAATATTCTCCAAAATGCACAAGATCAAATGAAAGTAATCCTTGAAAGTTATGTTGACGAATTTAAAGATTTCGAAGACGAAGAAATTGATATTGGCGCTTTAGAGAATGAAGAAGGGAATTATAGTGAAGCCCACACTGTTTGCGTTGAAAAATCGGTAGGATTGTTCTGTTCAGCCATGTTTTGTGGCGCACATGTGTGTTAGCTAGCTGCCAAGGACGTAACGAAGATGCATTGAATAATATAAGAAAGATTGCTATTGAATCCAAAAAAGTAGCATATATTCAAACATATAAAAATCTAAAAAAGCCTCGTATAGACATTGCACCTCGTTGGGATTCCACTTTTTTGATGATAAAAGATTTTCATACCAACGCAGAATCATATCAAAGGATAGGACACGACAAGTTAAAGTTAAATGATGCATCATGGAGCCTAATAGATGAATATTTCAACGCATTTTTACCAATACATTCGGCCATGATGGATTTTCAATCACCAAAATTATCAATGAGTGAATTCTACGTTCGATGGATTCAAATGAAAATAAAAATCGAGGACGTTCCAGCAGGTGATTTGGGATTAAAATTGTTACTGACCAACGCAATTAATACACGAGAACAAGTTTTTTTTAAATGTGAAGCCTTTATTGCTGCTTTAGTTCTGGATCCTAGATTTTCCTTTACATCGGGTCATCAACTGTTTAATACAGAACTGTTGAATAGAGGAATCACACAGTTGATCAAAATCCATCAAAAACTTTGCACTCGACAAGAACAGTCAAATTCTTCATCAACAGAAGAATCCATACAATTAAATGCGTCATATTCATCAAATACTTCTGAAGAGATACTTCCGATGAACTCAGAAGATGTTGAAGCTGAAAAATTACGCCGTTTCATTGAATATACTGGAGGAGGAACAAGGCAAGGTATTATTAATGCATCTTCAGAATCAGATGAAGATATTCGTCAACTAGTTTTAAAATGGGCTCTTAATGAAGCGCGAGTGACATTAGACGTTGAATTCAACATTCTTGCTTACTGGAAGAAAAATCAAAAAACAAAATGGGATCGGCTCTATGAAATTTCGCAAGAAGTTTACGGTGCAGCGCTCTCCAGCGTAAAAGTCGAACGTGATTTCTCTGGATTCGCTTTGGTTTATAGCCATCTACGTACTCGCATTTCAAATGATTTCTTAAACTCCATCATGGTGGTAAAAAACAATCTGGATTTAATTGATAAAATAAAATTTGTTTAAAAAACTTGTTTACTTATTTAAAAAACAATTTTCATTTTTTTTTAGTCAAACAACTGTTTTTCTACAAGGTCTCTTAATTTGCAATAGAATCTTTTGAGATTTCATTTTTCATTATGAAAACTTTTGAGGAATTGTCAATTGAACCTGTCATTTTGAAAAGGACACAAGTCTAAAACTTTTAACAATTAGTTAATAAATTTAAATTAAAAATTTCTGTATGATTTAAATTTTTTTATAAAAAATAAAAGTTACATAAGTTATATATGTTCTTGATTTATCTACTTTTATGTTAAATTTCTTTCGTAGTGTAGAAATTATTTTATTTAAAACCATGTTTTGTTAATTTTTAATAGTTTAAATAAAACTTGCGCCCTTTTCAAAATGACAGGTTCAATTATTTTATTGTTAAATAAATCATAACTATTATAACTATAAGAATATTATTCGAAATTAGTTATAAGTTACTACCGGTTAGTCTTCCTAATATGAATTTAATGAGCTGAATATAATTTTTGCGAAATATTTCAAATTCTTCAGCTTAAAGGAATTTAATTTGGCACAAAATTTTTGAAATGATGTGATTTTTTCATAGAATCTTTTGAATTCAATTTTTCAAAATAAAATATTTTTCAGGATCAACTATTAATTAAAAATATCTGAAACAGTGTTTTTTTATTATTATTTTAATCAAAAAAATAATTTTAAGTTTATTCTTACTAATAAAAACCACTTTCAGTAATAAAAACTCATCTTGAGATGGTTTTTACATTCTTATAATGGAAATTGTCAATATTAATCAATACTAATCAATAGGGATGGCAGTTTTACTTGTTTTTTGCTTACTCGAGTAAGTTAATATTTATTAAAAAGTAAATTACATAAGTAATTTGAAACGTTTTATGTAAATTTACATTTCCCTATAAGTAACTTATTTTTTTGAAACGACTTTTACTTTTTAAAGTAAGACTTTTTACTTTCAAAAAAAAGTTATGTAAAAGAAGTTTACATCAAAAAGTAATTTACTTTTACATGTTTTTATTTTAATTTTTTTTATGTAAATTCACCTCCCCAAGGCCGAGAAGGCCACTACATACGAGGAGGCTACTTAATTGTGGTTATAACCCTCTCTCAACTCTATAACTCCGAAACACGAACCTTGACGAACAAGGCCGCTGCGCGGAGAAACAAGTTGAGCGCGGTACTACCAGGGATGTGGTGGGGATCGAACTCGGAACCTCTCGCTTACAAAGCGAGCGCACTACCACGACACCACTACCGCATTTTATGCGGTAGTGGTGTCGTGGTAGTGCGCTCATGTCGTGGTAGTGCGCTACATGTAAAAGGAAGTCACGTGAAAAAGCTATTTTAATTTTACATTTAAAAGTTAATTACTTTTGAAAATTACATTACATAATATAAAAGTTTCTCAAACTGTAATTTACATTTACCTATAAAAGTAACTAATTAAAAAAAAATTATATTATAAAGTAACTTGCATATGAAAGTAAATTACATAAAAGTAATATGCCACCAAATGTAAATTAAATTTACAAATAAAATAATATTTTTTAAGTAGGAATTTTTTATTTTAAAAGTAATAACAATCTTTATCAAAAATAAATTACATCAGAGCCGTAACCAGCTTTTTTGGTCTTTGAGATAGCTAACTTCCAAACATGGAGCAAACTCCAAACATTTATATGTTTATACTTATGTCAAATAAGGATGCTATGCATAAAATTGCGATGATTGGAGGCTGGGAACAAAAAAGCCCCAAATTTTGTGCCCCCCCCCCTCTGCCCCAAATGTGAGAGCAACAAGTTGATGAAATATTTTTTGCACTGTTTTTAACTAGACTAATATTAATCGATAAATTTTAAATTTCATAGTAAAATATTTTGGCTTTCAAAAATTATGACCATATAAAGTTTAAACCCCCCTCAATTTTACGATTTAAACGATTTATAAGTAGATAAAGAAATAAAAAGTGTGGTCATTAGAGCCTGTATACAAAAATGCCCTTAAACATTTACCATCCCTACTACAAATGTGAGGGCAACAAATTAGTAATTTTTATTGTTTTTGTTTTCTTACACTAAGTTTACATACTCGCCAAATGAAGTGGTTGTTTCAATCTTTTTCTAAACATTCTTATGTGATAAGGAAGAACACACTTAAGTTTGGTACTTTAGTATGTTTTTGTTTATACCACAACATTGCACAATTTTATAGAAAATTTAATATGAAATCTTATAAAAACCATTTTGACCAAAGTTATTGCGTTTACATAATTATATTAATAATACATCTCATAATTTACGAGCGTAAATTTTGAGATAATTATTAAAGACATCATTGTGTTATTGGTTATTTGGTTATCCATAAAGTCTTTAAATGAGTTTAATGTGGTTTTTAACAACACCTTAAAAGTTTTTAGTAAACCTCATTTGTACGTAACTATATAATAATATTATTAGTTAAAGAAGAGGCTATTGATAAATTAATTGTAATTGGTTTGTTGAAAAAAAGGAACCGTTGCATGTACAAATTGTAAAACTTTTTTACATTTTCCTAAACATTCTTATGTGATATAAACAAGAACATACTTGAGTTTGGCACTTAAGTATATTTATTAACCAAAATCATTGGTTTTTCAGAATCATAATATTACATCTCAGAGTTTACGCAAGTAGACATCATTATATTATTGGTTACCATAAAGTCTTTAAATGAGTTTAATATGGTTTTTAACAACACATTTAAAGACTTCATTTTTACGTAGCTATTAATAATATTATTAGTTAAAGATGCTGTTGATTAAGTAACTTTAATAGGTTTGGTAATAAAGAATACGCCGCATTTTCAAATTATGAAACTTTTTTACATCGCTTTTAATGTGGTATAATACCACGCAATACTTGTATTTAAATGCATTTAAAGTTAAATCATGTATTTTGTTTAATTTATATTTTCATGGATAAAATTTTTTTAAACCATTTTATTTATATGTTAAAAAAAAGTAAAAATTCAAAATTTCTGTTATTTATGCAATATTTCTTCTGTTTTAGTATGTTATTTTAGAAAAAGGTTCACCTTTTTCTAAAATAACATACTAAAACAGGAGAATTTGGTACTTCAGATACATATACTTTAATTTTTTAGATATATTTTCAAAAAATACAAAGCTATAATTGTCAACTTAAATAAGGTTGTTAAACTCAAACTTCAGAAAAACAAATGATCATCAATTTTTAATGACAAGTTTTTAATGTCTTTATTATGTACGGATATTTAGAGGCTTGCCAATAGGACTATTTTTGTCTACTTCTTTTCCCCGCCTTTCGTATATTTTACAAAAGAAAATTAATAATTTGTAACGGCAAATTAAGTTATAAAAATTAAAAACCCATCACTGTATTTAAAGAATGTCTTTATATAATAATAAAAAAAAAAACCAATGACGAAATTATATTTTTAAAAAAAATTAATTTGATAATTATCGAATCCCATTTAAATCCCCTAGTTGGGGAGGTTGCTCAAAATTTATATGTTTATAGTTTTTGAACATTAAGAGATTATTGCATGATATTAAAGACTTGTTAATGAACTTAAATTTAGTTTAAAATGTTAAAAAAATGTATTTATAAATGTTATAAACTCATCATTCTCACACCAGTGGTATAAATGGGAAGTCAACATTTTAAAGGGTTTATTTTTAGCAGACTCCAATTATCGCAATACTTTTGAAAAGCTTTACATAAACATGAATATATAAATGTTTGGAGTTTGCTTCATGTCGTTACATAAAGTTAAGTTCTCAAACAAAAACAAAAAGCTTGCTACGGGCCTGATTTTAAATTTGTGATTGGAATCTGGTTGTTTAAATATTGTGATTTGCACTTTTGTTATTTTTTTTACTTTAAATTTTTTGAAAATTTAAAATAAAAACAGAAACAAAAATTTACTGAAAAAAAAAGAATTTGATGTTATTTCATCTGTATGATAAAACAACATCAAGACAGTCTTCTTCACAATCGACCATATAATTTTAAACTTGAAAGTGTGCTTTTTTGAACCATCCTACTAAATACGCTATATTAAATAAATTAAAATAAGCGGTTTTTGCGGTTATAAAAAGTTATAAATTTTTTTTCAAGTTAAATATTTTTACATTTATACTTTTTTAACTTTAATTTTTTTTTTCAAATTAATCTTGATGTTATTTACATCAGTTGTTTGAAAGTTTTTTTTTGAAAGACTGTCTGGTTTAATGTTCTTGCTTTGGAAATAGCTCTACATTTTGCAATTTTATTCTAAGTTTTGTATTTTGGCTTCCTTTATTCAGCGTGGTTGTTAAAAACCAATCTAACCAAAAAAAGTTATTTCTGGAAATGACCAACTCGAATAATTGTTAGATAATAGAATAATAAAGGAATACTTGTTTTTTGGAATGGACTAATTGAATTTAGTTCATTCCAGACAACAGTTTTATGAATAGCTATTAATAAATAAACAAAAAAAATTAATTTTATTTTCTGAGTGGCTGTTTCGACCAGAGCTGACCATTGCCGTCCCGAATGGGAGTGAGGGGGTATCCCCACCCCAAAGCTATTATATATGCATTTGAGTTAGCACATTTAGTTGGCAAGTTTTGAAGTATTGTTGGCAAATATCAAATATCGAGGACCCTTTTTTTTGTGTCCGTGTGTGTCTCTAGTTGGCAAAAAACACATAGGACCCCCTCCTCAATCAGAGACCTCTTCGGGACGGCTCTGACAACAACCATGCTGAATAAGAGAAGCGAAAAGCAGCAGCATAACTACAAATACGCCCGGCTCATTTACGGTAAATTTTTATCAAGGCCACTAACTTATTTCCTCCCGAAAAAAAAAATAATACTGAAACAAATAAATCAAAAAAATGTTTTCAAAGCTTTTATGCAAAAAATCTTTCTTTCTAAAAAGTTATAAACCCCAACTTTAAAGAAAAATAAAATATTAGAGAAAAAAAGTCCTCCTTGCTCAGGAAACAAATTTAATATGCACGTTCATCGGGACTACACAAATGCTTTCAAGATAAAGTAAAATCAAATTAAAGCCGGAATGATAAAGTAAAACTAAAAAAAAAAAAAAGATTCAAAAAAGTGGAGTTCTCTCCCGTGCTCTGAAAACAATTTTAACTTGTACTTTTATTAAGTTTACACAAATGCTGGAAGGTTTACACATGCATGAATTACCCATAGCTTAGAAAGTATGCCCCCTTTCCCCATCTTCCCCCAACAAACTTTCATTATGGCCATTAACCTAATCTGCTAAACAAACAAAAAGAAATAAAAAATCAGTGATTATTTAGCAGCCCCTATTAGTACTCATGCGACAGGGAGCCCGTCTCTATACTACTAGTATAGGCTATATTTGCCCCTAATTATAATAGAACTACCCTTTACGATATACGTGAAAAAAAAACAGGCAATAGATTTGAATACGCTACCTATCTCAAAATTTATGTTAAATCAACATGAAATGACTGTTCTTTAAGAAAGTAAATAATAACTTACTTTTTACTTACTTACCAAGTAAAGTATAAAATTTCATATAATATATGAATATAATGTATAAATAATTTTTTTCAAATTACTTTTGTGTACGCTATTTTTGCTAATTACTTACTTTTACACGTAAAAGTAATTTGTTGTTACGATGAAGTTTTATTTTACTTTGTAAAGTAGTAATGAAGCAAAAAAGCAACAAATTTGTTAGACTATTTTCACTTTACTCTTTAAATTAAGCTGAAATGCGCAATAAATTTGTTAGATAGATTTTTTCTTCAAGAATATCAAACAGCAAATATGTCAGACATAAATTTATGTCAAAATATGTCCGTATAAAATATGTCTGACATATTTTATGTCAGCAGAAAACAATTCAGACATAAAATTATGTCGAAATGTGTCCATAGAAAATATGTCTGACATATTTTATGTCAGCAGAAAATAATTCAGACATAAAATTATGTCAAAATATGTCCATAGAAAATATGTCTGACATATTTTATGTCCGCAGAAAATAATTCAGACATAAAATTATGTCAAAATATGTCGACAGAAAATGTCTGACATATTTTGTCAACAGAAAATAATTCAGACATAAAATTATGTCAAAATATGTCGATAGAAAATATGTGGGACATATTTTATGTCAGCAGAAAATATGTCTCAGACATATTTGACAGATAACAACCCTGATTAAAATAATGGAATAAAATGTAACATTTTTTATTGCGCTTCTTTAGTTGATTCATTTTTCTTGTGCTTTCTAAATTAAATTAAATTTTAAAAATTTAAAAAAGCTATAAAGATAGTGACAATTATATTGAAATCTTTTTTCAAATAAACCTTGAACCAAAGAATTCTATTCTTTTACAATTGTTTTTAACTGTCTAGACAAAAATTGTAATTATTACTATCGTTTCCGTTTAATTTACTATCATATTCTTTTATGAACTCGTAATTGATTTTTCTTTTCGGAAATTAGGAGAAAATATGTAATGTTGTTGTGATATGTAAGTTTTAATTAAGTTGAAACATCTGGTATAGTATGTAAACTTATCCTCTTTCTTATAATAATTTACAATATTTCTAGGGGTTATATATACCCTCGTTATTCAAGTGACTTGAATAACGAGGGTATATATAACCCTAGAAATATTGTAAATTATTATAAGAAAGAGGATAAGTTTACATACTATACCAGATGTTTCAACTTAATTAAATTTTATAAAGCTTATCTAAGATGTTAACTTTTAAAAATGATATGTAAGTTAAAATTTGAGGTAATCTAATTTTTAATTTCTAAGAGACTTAGTACAAATAGATTTTTTAAGATTCTGGTATAAATACTTCTTAAATATATTCTTCTTATATAATATAGGTGTTATAAAAAAAAGTGTTATATGAATTTAAAAAAAAAACAAATCTTTTTTACATTATTTTATGAATAGAACCAATAGAAGGGTATTAAATACAGTATTATTTTATATATCAAGTTTATAGCTGTAAAATATATTTAAATGTATTAAATATAGCGCAAGTATAAAAATGAAAATAAAATATGAAGAAATCATATGTACTATTTTTGTCATACAAAAGGAATATATATATATATAGTTATAAATTATTTATAAATATTCATTTTAAATAAACTAGCCCAAAATATCTTTAATTTCAAAATTGAACGCAGTTTCTACACTTTCACTTAATTCAGGTGCTTCCCATTCACTTTCACTGTTAAACTATCATAATCAATGTTGTCTTTTTTGTCATTTACTATTGTAGCAGTTTGAATTATTAGATCAAAAATAGCTGTTCACCGTTATTGTAAAAATATATCAGTAACCCATTCTATAACATTTCTCCTATCATTATCACTAAAATTTGGATCATTGATTTTAATAAGCAAGATAGCATTAAGTGTTTTGTGGTGGATTCTGAGTCTTTGGTCTGACATAAGCATTGTCAGAAGACAAAAGGCTCATTCCACTGATGAGTTCGACCCAGATATACTCAAACATTTATTTTTTATTTTTACATCAGAATATTTAAAAATAAAGTTTTTAATTTTAGTTTTTTTCATCACTTTTTTAGCATATCCTGAATAAAATAGTTTCATTTTTTAACTAGTAAAACAAACAGTTTTACAAAATTACGTTATTTGAGAAGTTTTTAAAAGAGTCACTAAATAAAAACATAAAAATATTTAACTTCATTTTTACTAAGAATTTTTATTTAGCACATGCTTTATTTCGCCCATCTAAACTGATTTGCACGGGTGTGGTGGCAGGCACAGCTATAGCCCGCCATTCCTGCCAAAGCCTACACACAAGCACACAATAATATTGAAAAATTTAATAACAAAATAAAAAACTTATTATTATTAATTATTGTTAATACTGCTTTAATTATTATTAACTGTTAGTATAACTTTTTGTGCCGTTGCAATAGTCATTTGTACCAAATGACTATTGGTATTAATATTCAATTGTTAAATATTAATATCTTTAATTACTTATATCTTAACATTTTCTTTTATATATATATATATATATATATATATATATATATATATATATATATATATATATATATATATATCCACATATTTTCTCTTTAGTTTTTAAGTATACAATAGTTTTTATTCCATTTTATTGAAAAACAAAAACTATATTATTTATATATACTATATTACAAAGTATAGTATATGTAAATTAAAGATTTTTTATTTTTAGTATAATTAATACATACCTTGCCAAATTTATTCGAAGCTCTTTTTGGTTGATCTAAGTAATAAAATACAGTAATTACATATCAAATAAATTTAAATAAAATTAACTAACTAATATAATTGTATGTTAATTTTGAAATCCAATTGAATCTTTACTATATATATATATATATATATATATATATATATATATATATATATATATATATATATATATATATATATATATATATATATATATATATATATATATATATATATATATATATATATATATATCAACCCTCAGAATTAGGAAAAATGAGGTCGGCAATAATTTGCTGACCTCAATCTTTTAGAGGTCATTAGGTTGGCAAAAAAAAATTGATACAAAGGTTTTACGATAAGACATAGAAAAGAGGTCGCCAACTTTTTGCCGACCTCAAACACTTTTAGGTATATATATATATATATATATATATATATTTTTATATATATATATACCTAATATATTATTATAAGTGTATTATATAATACACTTTATATATATATATATATATATATATATATATATATATATATATATATATATATATATATATATATGAATATATATAAATATATATATATATATATATATATATATATATATATATATATGATATATATATATATATATATATATATATATATATATATATATATATATATATATATATATATATATATATATATATATATATATATATATATATATATATATGTATATATATTAGCCAATCCTTTTTTTTTTTTTTTTTGACAACCAATTTCTATGCAGAGTGGTTAATGAGTGGCGCAGTGGACATATTTATATAAAAAATATTTTTTACATAAATATATTTTTTTCTCGATAGAACTATTCGCACTGATTGTTTGAAGTTACGTTTTTCATGACTTTTGACTAAATTTAGAGCAATTTCCAAGCATTGGAGTGAATAGATTCAGATGTCAAATCCGGTTGATTTGTTCAAAGATATTTTCTTAAGGTGTTCCTGTACCAAAAAAAACACTGTGGTTATTAATTTAAAAAATATGTTGTACCTATCTTTCACTGATTACGATAGATAAATTAACAATTTGACTATTGTAAAGTGATTTTTTTTGTTGATCTTTGAGCTTTTTTCCAGTCATACAACAAACTTTATGATTTTTACTTCATTTGGTATCAAATGTTTTTTTTTTAAAATACTGCTACTAGAGCCTTGGATCAAATAAATCCAAATCCGAAATGTTTTCCTTAAAAGATTGGGTAAATGACTTTCAATCTTTTGTTGTAAACTAAACTAGAACGAAACATATCAATGTGATTCAAAAATATATATACACATTTTTCTGTGATTATTTTAGGTGCTCCAAGAAGACCTAATGGTCATATCACAGGGCACCGCAGAAGAGCATTTAACTTGGGGATGTTTACGCTTGCTTCATGTCGAAAAAAAGCCAGTAGTTGTGATTGAACCACAGATCAGTGAAAGATCCAGCATTTTTTGGTGTTTTAGATAGCTAACAGACATGGCACAAACTCCAAACATTTGTATGTTTATACTTGTGTCAAATAATGATGCTTTGCAAAATATTTGATACAAGTATAATCCCCCCTGTCCCAAACACGAGAGCAACAAGTTGGTAAAATAATTTTTTTGCTATTTTCATAACTTTTGAACGCTTAGAGATTGTAAAACAATACTTAAAAATTACTGATGAATATAAATTTAGTTAAGAATAGCAAAAAATTTATTTCATTAACTTGTTGCTCTCACATTTGGGGCAGGGGGATAAAATTTTAGGGGTTATTTGCTCCTAGTCTCCAACCATTGCAACTTTTAAAAAAGCATTATTATTTTACATAAGTATACATACAAATGTTTGGATTTTGTCCCATGTTAGCTATCTCAAACACCAAAAAATGCTGGATCTGTCAGTACCACAGATTTTTTGTTTCTGAAGTAAATTTGCTTCAGAATTAAGCATTTAAACCCTGCAAATGTACAATAAATATTTATATATATAAATTTTCAGCTTATGACAAATATCTAAAGAAAATATGTACAAAAATAATTTTTAAATGTACTTTTAAGGTTCAGAGTTTGCAGTTAGGTATCGGATCAAAATTCAAATTATTAGAACTATTCAATAACGAGAAAGCGAGAAAGCAGTCGCCGTAGATAGCTCCTTAAATCCACTATTCTTCTTTTTTAATGGTTTAATACAAGAACTCTTTATTTGAAGCAGCTTCTGAAGCTTCTCCAAGCTAATCACACTCTCTACATTATCTCGAATAAATTCTACTGTAAGAACATCAAAATTGAATTTTTTATTACAAAATATTTTTCTTAAAACAAGAAATACATTTCTTGTTTTAAGAAATAAATATCCTACCCTGAAATTTATTTTTAAAACAAGAAACAAATTTTTTGTTTTTGAGAAATAACTTTCTTAAACTATGGTCAATAGATTTACGATTTTTCTGTGAGTTCTGATGAGTTGTTAACAACATTGGAAGATTTTAAAAGTTTTAAAATTGATTGTTTCCAAAAAGTCTGAGGGAGTCTCATCCGTAAGCATTTTTTCAAACAATGACCTATAATATCAAAAATTAATCAGTACTCTTAAGAAATATACAACTCAAGACCTAGTGGCTGGTCTTTTTCAACAAAAACTGCTTTCAGAAGGAGTTCAACTTTGAGTCTATCCATTTTTACATCTTTTCAGACCTTCCTTTGTTTTTGAATACAGAACATTTTACCATTTTTATATTGTGATCTCGGGCTAACGTTTTGGTGCTACCAAACACCTCGATGATTTTTCTATGATTTGAATTTCACCTCTCCAACAGGCTCAATAAACAACTGCCAAATATTAATTTTATTTAGATGCCCCAAGAAATCCTTAGTCTTATTAAAGAGCACCACATATGAGCATTTAATAGTAAGTACATGCCACCTGCCTAACCGATGTCACAAAACTCGCCTGGAGGTGGGGTTTGAACCACGGGTCCTTTGTTTCTGAGGCAATCGCGTTACCACTGCGCCACGGCTGCTACTTATTACATTTAATTTTGACAAGATAAATTCAATGTGCTATTTCTATTGATTTCATTTTTATTATATTTCTACTGATTATAAAAAAAGTCTGTCATTGGAAAAAAAAAGTTGGTTTAGAGTTATTTTCTTTGTATTTTACATCTGACTTTAAACCATTTTGCGAACCTTTGTTTTTAAACAATTTAATACTTTATGACATAAATTATTCTTAAAAAATAAGACTAAAATAACAAAACTTATGAAATTAAGTTTTACTTTAAAAATTACAGAATCAGAGAAGTTGCAGGTCAAAAACCGCGATGCCCTGGAGAGAGAAATATTGTCTCTTTGGGTATTTTTGGGATTGAAACCAACATGACTGATGACCCAGGGAGAAAACAAGTGATTGTGAGAAAGGGATCATGTCATTTAGAATGTATATGAGATTTTTTCTAAGTCTAGCACGTCAGTAATATTTTATGGAAGTGCAAGTGGAACACTACTGCCTCCTTAACTTACAAGGCAGCACATCAGTATAATTCTACTCTAATAATAATTCTAAAAAGCCTTTTTTTAAAGAAAGTAGGAAGAGAATGTCCCAACAGTAAAGGGGATTGAAGACACAATTCTGATCAATGATGTTGATCCTCGACCAAATATACGTCTAAAACACCTGATACCAAAACAAAGGAAAACCATAGCAAACTAAAGATTTTGAAACATAATAAGAAACTTACAAATGCAGACTCATTTGACAACACTGATTATTAGTATTCTCTAAGAGACTCTAATTTAGATATGGATCCAGAAACATTAAGTGACCTGGGATTGGAAATAGATCAACTCTAGTAGAAGTGACTCACAAAAAACCCCCCAAAAAGGAATCTCTAAAGAAGAACTTAAACCTGATGTTGACATCATTGTTTTTTCAGAACTTTTTTTGAGAAGAACAAAGTTACAGTAAAGTTTTTCAGAAGAAGCTAAAGTTTTTCAGTAAAGTTTTTCAGAAGAAATCAAAAGGAAATGACAATATATTTCCAATTGTTGATGACAAAATGGACATTCAGTTAACATATGACATTTTAATTGTGCAACCATCCAAAGTAAACAGAGGGTGTTATATTTTTCCTTATCAAGTAAAGCACTTATTTTAACAGACTATTTTAAAAGATATTTGGGTTTCTTTTTAATGTTTTTTTTTCCTCAAATAATAAAGCTTTTTTTTTGTCAATAGTAGTTCTTTATTGTTACATATGCCTGATTTACGTTTTTAGTTACCCTAACTAAAGCCAAATATTGATTTTTAACGGATGGCTTTTGTTACTCCTTTTTCAGGGGTAATTCATGTTATTGTTTTTTCAATTAAAAAATATATATTTCTGCCAATTTATGAATATATATCTATAATATATGACGAAAGACCTAAGTTTTGAAATATTTATTTAACCTATAAATTAAAGGGTCTGATTGGGGCAGAAGTTTGAATTTAAAAGTGGCTTTAGTTATCTTCATATATGCTACATGCCCAATCCTTCAGTTGATTTATGCACTAAACTGTATGTCAGTATAATATCATCACTGAGATTAGATGCATAGGTAAGTATATAATTATTAAATAAATATGAAAATAATAATATAAAAATCAATTTAAAATAAACATTAGGATGAAATAAAAAACTTTTTTAAATTCCAAGCCCGTTTTTTGATATAAAAAACAAATATTTTTACTATCCCTGGAATGAAGAAAGAACAAAATAAAAGTTCAGTGGAAATATCAAAAAGTTATTATCAAAACATAATAATTTTTTTTTTTCTCGAAAAAACCTGCACAAGACCTTTTAGGCAGGGGCCCTGCATTGCCTGCCAAGTCCATTTTAGACGGGAAAAACAAATTTGTTATCTGCAACTTTAACATCATTTAAGCTAACACTATTGTATTTTTGTATATATATGTCTAACACTATTGTATTTTGTATATATTTTGTCGTTACGGTTGTTTATAACGTCTGATGATCGCATAAACCGTGAAACTCCGAGTTATGTTTCAAATTTAATTGTAGTTTTTTTATTTTTATTATTCTAATATATATTTGCTCTCCTTTTTTATTGAGTACTATCTACCAAAAAAGTTACATTTATCAATAATATATATATATATATATATATATATATATATATATATACACGCATATATATATATATATATATATATACATATATATATATATATATATATATATATATATATATATATATATATATATATACATATATATATATATATATATATACATATATATATATAAACATATATTTATATATATATACATATATATATATATGTATATATATATATATGTATATATATATGTATATATATATATATATATACATATATATATATATATATATATATATACATATATATATACATATATATATATATATATATATATATATATATATATATATATATATATATATATATATATATATATATATATATTAGTCAATCCCGTTTTGACCCTCACGAACAAATTTTAACACGCCAAGTGACATAAAATATTCTCAAGCTATTGTTTTCTTAATGAAATTTTTTAATTTTTTATTTTGGATGATTATTTATACTCAGGCCACTCTTTTAAAGTTTAACATTTTTACATTTTTGAGTTTTAAGGGCATTTTCAAACAATTGGCATGAATAGAATTTTACAAATCATTAACTATATAATAATGTCATTACAAATAATGGAAGGTTTTTTATCTATTATGATTGTGCACATTTTTATTACTATTATTTTTGTTAACTGGTGGTATTTTAAAAGCGCCCAAATTCGAAATGAAATTAAAAAAACATGGTTTTTAAGCACGATAGCTTTCAGGCCCAATACACAGCAATCAGAAATTTGTTAGATGCTTTTAATCTCATGCAGTTCACCCACTTCAAGCCCTGGCTATTTAAAAGGGGTTAGTACAATATTAGCTAAGTTTCCTGGCCAACCATTATTCTTGTTAACCTCCTGCCATCATGTCAGAGCTTCATATAGCAAAATGTATAAGTTTCTAATTTGAAAATTATTTTCATTTAGTTATAAGAAGTGCAGAGATTATTGTGAACTTGCAGAAAAAAATCAGACCATTAGGTGAAAATTAACAAATATTGAGCTGTTTCACACGCCTTGAATTTCATGAAATTCAAGTTGCATTTCTCTAAAATCAGGCATGGTCATCAGTCATGTTGGTTAACAATCATTGATAGATCAACACCCTTTAATGCCTCTTCGATTTCATTCAAATAGTTATTCACAATGTCCTTAATGATAGCTGGTTGACTTCTTTTAATGTTTTAGACCAACAGTTTGGAAAGATCTGTTTCTTTTGAGAAAACTGTCAATAAAACAACATCATATTGTTTTTGAACCTAATTTCATTTCAGCCACAATGATCCAGATAACCTTTGACTATTAGTCTTATGAGGGAATCCCCACTCTCTGGTCATACTTATAGATTCACCTAGTCTTCTTTCTTCTTCAGAAATAAGAACTGGAGGCCTCCAAATTTGTTAATTTTATCTTCCAGGTCAGAAGTGAGAGCAAATCTTTTTATATTAAATTTCTCGGCAATCTTTCTTAAAGATGACCCTTTTTTAATTTTTTCTACAGCTTTTTTCACCTGTGTAATCCTTATATTTTTGGGTACCAAGCTTCTTCTTTGTATTTTGAGGCATTTTTAAGACTAAAAAAGATTAAAATCTATTACTTACCCCATGTTGTCTATCATTGAAAAAAAAATCACAATTAAAGAATCAAGTTATAGGTTTTAACCTTTAAAGGTGTGATGAAACATAAATTGAGGTTATGTTTGTTAAGAGTTATGAAAATTCAAGATTAAAAACAACTTGTTCAAAGCAGAAGTTATACAAGATAACTATTTTATCAATTTTTTTAGGCTAAATATATAGTTTTAGTGTACGCTTATCTTGATATTGTTTTTAATAATCCAGAAATGAAGGTTATATACAAGATCTTTTTTAATGCAAGATCATTTTGACATCCTCAAAATGTTAAAAAGATTTTTTTACTTTCTAACTTGCACCAGTGTCTGAACTTTAAACCTGTCACAGTTTCCTTAATTTAATACAATATGCTTTATTTTAATACATTATGAATTATTGTATTGTATTTATATATGAATTAGTTTAAGCAAAAAGAGATTTTGAAATTTATTAGTGACACTTTCCTTATTGCAAAAATATCATTAAAAATTTAATAAGAAATGTTTTTAAATATAAAAAAAAAATTTAGTAATATTTTTCTATATACAACATTCTTACTCTTATATTTACTTGGTACTTTTTATTTTTACTGATCATTAAAGAGCAAATTTTTCAAATACTAGACAATCCAGGAAGATGATGGGTACCATGTAATTTATGCATGTTTTCCAGGTACCCGGTAATTTGAAATTACAGGATATCCAATACACTGAGGGGGTTTTCAGGTAACTGACACCTCTTTTCCCTATTCTGGGGTGCCAGGCACCTTAAAATTACCAAGCACCTTCAAAATTAACAGGCACCACCAATAATTGCCAATAAAAAGGTAAACCAACACACCTAAGAAAACTCACCGGGTATCCGGCACATCATTAAACTACATATAGAATACTTAGTTGATGCTTCTTTTATCATTATTATTTTTATTATTACAGATGGTTTTTTAAACTTCTTGTTTAATTTACAGACTTATCATGTTGCTGATGAACATTTTTCTTCATGTTTTGATATTCAAATTGATATTGCATAATCATCTTATGAAGCAGCTTTATCATGCATTATAATCTACATTCCAGTGAACCCCTATTTTTTTAGCAAACTTTTATTTTTTGATCCTTATACACTCCTTGTGTTATATTGATATGACTCTTTTATTATTATTAAATCCATTTCTTCTAGGCTCTAAAGGAAGGTGAGGGGGGAAACAATTTCTAACTTTCACTCAACCCCAACCTCTGAAACATGAACCTTGTTAAATCTCAACAGCCTTGTTAATAAGGCATAGAGAAATAGGTTAAACATTGTACTTCCAGAGATGGGGTGGAATTGAACCTAGAACATCTTAATTTTGAGGAAGTGCTTTACCATTACAACCCTCAAAATTAGGGTCAGGATTCAGCAATGCCAACCTTAAAGTATTTGAGGTCAGCAAAAAATTGTTGTCCTCATTTTTAAGCTTTATGGTGACTCCTTTGTGTCAAATTTTTTTTGCCGACCTGATGCCAACCTCTAACATTTTGAGGTTGGCAATTTATTGCCGACCTCATTTTTCTTAATTCTGAAGGTTGCCATTAGTATACTATCACATGCAACATAACGTCCACAGAACACCTCCATCTTTATCAGAACATCTTCTTAACACCTCCTAAAGGTTTCAACAATTCCTTCTTAGCCTTTATTTTTTCTCCCTTCAACATTTGTTGCAAATTGAAACCTAATTACTAAATACAATGGTTGCATTTTTCTCGAAATAAAATAATATCTCAATTTACCTTTAGTTGTTTTAAAAAAATTGATATTCGTTCAGATGACCAGTTACAATCTTCTAATATAGAGCTAAAAATAAAAAGCTTTGAAGAAAATAATTTGCAACCAACATAAATTTTTTAAAAATATATAGTTTGTGATATGTTTCAATAAAACTTTTTATAAATTTGTTTTAGTAATATGTTCTAATATTTTTTAACAGTAAAACATTATAGTTTACAGTAATATGTTGTAGCTTGTTTCAGTAATTTGTTCTAAAATTAAATATGTTCAGTAATCATCAGGTCAGTTCAGGATTAAGATCATTATCACCCTGCTACTGGTTACATATAATACAACTTGCCTCATATCCTGCTGCCTTGTAGGATTTGCTTTTGTAGACAAAGGCTAGCAGAAGTTAACTCTGACTTAGAACACCCCTACCTCGGACCTTGTGGTTGAATAAAGGCTCAAGATATAGTACCTCAATGAAAACACTGAAAATAATAACTGTAGTAGGCCTCCTAGTCAAAGACTTTAATTAAAAACATGAAAAAAGAACATCTAAAAGACATCTAAAAGAATTAAACAAAAATGACCAGACTCATAAAACTTTTTGAATCTTCTACACCTTTAGCTGAAACTTCACCTTTGTACAATGGAGAATTTGCTAATAATAGTCCTTTTGTTGGGACAAATTTGTTTTTCTCTTCTATCAAGCCTATAATGTCATTAAAGTTTTTTGATGTGTTACTTTTTTTAGCTTTCTTTTTTATGTGTTACATCACACTTATTTTTAAGACAACATTGACATAACTTTAAAATATTCTTGTAACAACCTTTACCATTTCATCAATACATGCAACCTTTAGCTTTCCTTTTGACCATATATTTTGTACAAAACAATTTGTAAAAAAAATTATAAAAATCTCATTGATTACAATTTGTAAAAATACACATTGATATGATCAAAAGAGGGTGAAAATGATACCAACCTTCTGAAATTAATGCTGACCTAAAAGTGTTTAAGGTCGGTAAAGAATCACTGACCTCGTTTCTATATTTTATGGTGACCCCTTTGTGTCAAATTTTTTTTTTGCCGAGCTGATGCTGACCTCTAACAGTTTGAAGTCAGCAATTTATTGCCGACCTCAGTTTTCCTAATTCCGAGGGTTGTAATACCCAGATAAGTTACAACATTACATAATTTAAATAACAAATACCTGACACTGCTCTCTTCAGCAGTATTCCTGCAAGATTCTACAACTAAAGTGCATAGGCCATAAAATGATTGCTTAATAACAGAACCATCAGAATGAAGAGCAGCTATAATGTAATGAAAGTCTTTTTAAACTTCTTTTAACACAAGGCAAAAAACAATCTAGAAATCTAAAAAGTTTACTCTAGATACTTTATTGTAGCTGCTGCTAGAATAAAAAAAAACTGATTTGTTAGTTGTTAGTAGAAGTTATGAACTTATTGTTGTTAGTAGAAGTTATGAAGTTATTGTTAGCTTAAGACAAAGACACTGTCAAAATTAGCCCTAGCCCTCAGTCAATGTATGCAAAAAAAACTCTTGAATATGGCTTTCTGTATGATGTCATCAGCAAAGTTTCACATGCAGCTAAATCCACAATTATTAATATATATATATATATATATATATATATATATATATATATATATATATATATATATATATATATATATATATATATATACATACATAATATATATATATATATATATATATATATATATATATATATATATATATATATACATATATACATATATATATATATATATATATATATATATATATTTATATATATATATTTATATATATATATATATATATATATATATATATATATATTATATATATATATTATATATACATATTATATATATATATATATATATATATATATATATATATATATATATATATATATATATATATATATATATATATATATATATATATATATGTATGCATACTTTTATGTGAGCAAAGAAGAGTTTATAATTACAGCAATACTTATTGGCATTTTTATGGCATGTTTTAACTATTTCTAAAAGTTTATCAGATGTTCCAACAGGGTCTACCAATAATTAACAATTTTTACATTAGATAGCTAAATTTAATATTTCTACCACCTTTTAGTCTTCAATCCAACTGGTTGTGCAAAATCAAAGCAGGAATACAAAACTTTTAATTATACTGATAAATTCATTTCTTCTAGTTTTTTGAGATTCTTCCAGAAACATGGCAAGTAGCAAAATAAAGCAGCCTTTTAACTAATCAGTTGATTTAACTATCTACCCTTCATTTTCTAGGATTAACTCTTACTTCTGATCCTTCTTGGAAACCATATATCAAATCCATTGCAAAATTAGCAACTGCTAAGGTTGCATCTCTTTATCAAGCTCAACACTTTCTTACTAAAGATTACATCTCTATAAATCTCAAATCCGGCCTTGTACAGAATACTGTTGCCATATCTGGGGCGGATCTTCAATGATGCCTTTTCTATTTAGACAAGGTGCAAAAATGCATTGTAAACATAGTTAGGCTTGCTCTTGCAGCCAACCTTCAACGATTATCACATCGTCTTAGTGTTGCTTCTCTTTCTCTTTTCTACAAATACTATAATGGGTACTGCTATAAAGAGCTAGCATCTCTTGTGCTATCTACTAAAATTCACGATCGTGTTACTCATCATTCATTTAAGTCTCATCCTTTTTCTGTGACTGTTCCTAATTACTCCAAAAACTCATATTCCTCTAGTTTTTTCCTCAACATCAGTTCTTTGGAATGCGCTTCCATCATCTTACTTTCCTGATTCATATAATTTGCAATCTTTTAAATCGTCTGTCAACCATTATCTTGCTCTACAATCTTCATCTTTTCTCTTCCAGTAACTTCCAACTTTTATAGTGGTTGCTTGCAGCCTTGTTGTTTGAAGCAAAGATGTTTAAAATAAAAAAAAACTACTGTTTTAAAAGCACCATGAACTATGTGTAGGGAACATTACCCTATGCTTATAAGTTTGGATAATTTCTGCCTTTTACATTTGCTTAGAATCTCTCTGTGAAACTTTAAGTTGATACTGGATCTATCTATAAAGACATAAAGAACTTTGTTTTTTTGATTCATCAAAGGATGCAACATTAAAATGCTTAAATAATTTTGAAACTGAATTTTTGAATGCCACATTTTTTCCATAATGGTTACCTAAAAAACCTAAAAAAATTGTTTGCAAGTATAAAAAGTTGATTTTTGATGAGTCAATATACAAAACCTGCAATTTAAGAAGTGAAAAGACATATTTTTTAAGTTTCTAAATATGGTAGGCTTCTAAATTTTTAGAAATTTACTGATAAGATACAATTCAGTAAAAAATTATAGACTTCTAAAAATGGCTGCGGCTAAAACTTAGGAAAATGTGCCTTCATTTCAAACCACCAGTAACCTAAGATCAACACTGGTTTTAATAAGACTTTTTTTTCTTCTAACTTAATAGACTTTATAACAGTGATTTCAGAAAAAAAAAAAGGGTACTCATGGGAAAGTTATAAAATCAGAACAATGAAAATTGCCGAAAATGCATTAAAAACAATAAAAATAAAGTTATTTTTGTACTTTAGTTAGTATTTGATATTGCAATGCAAAGTATGTATGAATTTAAAAGTATTTCATAATCAGTACTAGGAATACGTCTTTAATTAAGCCTGAATTAAACTCAGTTTTTAAATAGCCCTAGCTCTTTCCTGCCCCCTCCCCCTTCCCTTGTCCATTTACTTTTTAACACGCTCATTTTTGCCCAGAACCTAGAAAAATATTGTAATTGAACACTTCTCCCTACACGGTGTCTGGTTTTATGTCTGATGTATGAAGTGCCTTTATGCCCAAACACACCACTAAACATAAATATATAAAAATTGTGAATTTTAGTTTTTAATGTTAGACAGTAAAAAGACTTATAATTAGCCTATCAGGTAAAAATGAAAAGAAAAACTTTTAGTCTAATTTACTTAATATTTAATATCATGACTATAAATTTTATAATATTTTCCCAATACATTCACTATTCTACCCCTCCCCATTAATTTAACTTATTTGATTACCTTGTTCAAATTTAGATTACAACTTATACCAAGTTATAAGAGTTTTTGCATTACATTAAGGCCAATTATTAACAAAACATTAAGTAGCAAGTACTGTGACAATAAAACCACATTTTGTAAAAATAGACCAAGGTTATGGACAGAAATCAATGAAATCAATAAGTAAATATGCATTTATTTGAAAGCTAAGGCCAAAATTAAGGCTAAGACCAAGGTCAAGGCCTCAATTTTTGGCCTTAAGGCAAGGCCAAGGACTAACAACTCTGGTTTGAAGTGGAGGTACATTTTCCTAAGTTTTAGCTGCAGCCATTTTAAGAAGTCTATAATTTTTTACTGAATTGTATCTTATCAGTAAATTTTTAAAAATTTGGAAGCCTACCATATATAGAAATTAAAAAATATGTCTTTCCACTTCTTAAACTGCAAATTTTGTATATTGACTCATCAAAAACCAAGTTTTATATATATTTTTTAATTTTGTTATTTAGGTGCACCAAGAAAACCTAACAGTCTTGTCACAGAGCACCACAGAAGTGTATTTAAATAGGAAGTTCACGCCTCCTTCCTTACCATGATGGGAAAATATGTCCAGAGTTTGTTTCGAACCTGGATCTGCTACTTCTAAAGCAAGCGCTCTAACCAGTCCCACCATGGCCGCTTATTTGCAAACTATATTACTTATTTTTTAGGTTCTTTAGGTAGCCATTATAGAAAAAATGTGACATTCAAGAATTCAATGTCAAAGTTTTATTAAGGTAAGTCTAGAGTTGTATACAATGAAAAAAACTAGAAGGTTTTCTGAAACTTTATTTTTAAATATAGTGCTTCAAAATATGAACGAAACATGTTTTTGCTAATGAAGTTTTTATTTTTGGAAAAATTGAAAATTTCAAATGACCATATCTCATGAACCACATAAGATTTTATGCTGAAATTATCAGGAATTGCTTTTCTCATTGATATTAACAAACAAATCAAGTTTCATCAAATCTGAAGGGTTCATGTTGGACCTTGTTCCAGATGGCATGGAATGACCCAATATGTTTTACATTAAAAGAACCAGCCTAAATATGACAACAGTATTTCACACAGAGACTGCAGATTTGATATAAACTTTATCAACCATCAATATACATTTTATGTTGTGTATTTTCTATACTCATCAAAACATTTTTTTAAACTCCATACTATCTTGAGATCTGATTTTCAAAGTGGTTCTTGTAAAATTTCTAATACTTGGTTTATAGTATTTGGAAATTTATAGATATAGGAAATGTGGCCGTACCTTAGATATAGCAAAATATTCAAATGCTTGAGTAATTATATCAGGAAAATATGTAAATTCATCAATTTTCTATGGAGACATACATTCCATATGGTTGAGTAATACATATTTATTATGAAAGATATCAATACTTTTAAATAACATGATTTCATTAAAGACTGGCCATTACTTACAATATGATGACATCTTATTTAGTAGAAGAACTGGAATTACTAAGCAAGAGTCTCTCCTTGATCCTATCAAACCAAAAAAGATCTAGTTTATCTGATGTTGCATAAAACTATCTAGTTTATCTGATGTTGATAATGCATAACATCTACTACAGCATGGTACACAACAGTTTCAAACTAATATTTTTTGTTAGATAAATATGTTGCACTTTCCATAATCATTAAACTAGAACTGCAAATATTTTAGTTGTGTAAAAAAATAGTACTCTGTCGCTGAAAATTTTTTTTAGTCCTATTGCTGTAGAGTATAATTATCACAAAACAAAAATAAATACCATGTAAATCTTGCAATATACAATTGGCCTCCAGCCAAAAGATACATTAACATTCTGACAAGGCTTGTATTTTTAAAATGACATTTATTAGTACCAAATCATTTAATGTTATAAGCATTAAAGTCACTGAAAACAAATATTTTGGCAGATGGATAAAGAGAAAGGCTCAACTAGATTGGAAATAACTTCGAAAGAAGTACAGCATTGGAAAGAAAAAGAAAAATAAAGAACAAAGAAAAAGGTCATGAGTTAAGTGGTGCTAAACAAAGGCATATAAAATAATAGTCAGAAGAATTAAATCTGATTTCACAACAAATAGGTAAACTGATATGCAAGTATATCCCTTAGCTAAAATTTGCATGAGGAAAGACTCTACAAATGAAAAATTACTTCAATGGCCACAAATATTTCAAGAAAATAGATTGAAACAATTTATTGATAATAATGCTTTTATATGAGTAACATTATTTAGTTTTCAACCTAATTTACAGAAACCAAGGTTTCTGTAAATTAGGTTGAAGAAAAGAAAAAAAATGTAAAAAAAAAAAAAAGAATTATGGAAATATGCTGTTTACCCTATAGCATACATCAGGAAATTTACACAATATTTTATTAAATGCAAGATTATTAAATAAATGTTAAAATCCTACATAAAAGGTCTTCAGCTTTCTTTTCTTTTAATAATACTTCAAAAATTGCACGACATAAAATAGGAAAGTCGTTTTCCTGCAAGTATAAACCATCACCACTTAATTTTAGACCTTCTAAAACGTTTAAGTTTAGATCCATTCTAAATCGAAAAAAAGAAATGTTAAAGTTTTGTCATGCAATCAAAACCACTATTTTTTTATAATCACTCTTAACCGAATCCGAGTGTAGGGGTAAAAATACTCCTAGAATTATAAAAAACCCGTATCCGCGTCCCGCATTGCGCATAAATCTGTGATAATTTTACATGTTATTTTTTGTAAACAACATGCGTAATTTATTCAATGATAGAGCACCTTAAGCAAAAATTGGAATAATTTCAAAAATAATTAAGCTGGATCCAAAATTTTTGCGAATAAACAATATTCAGGGATCCCTTCTCATGATCCACTTAGATATTTGGGCACCCGAAATTTTTTCTTAAAAACACAGAGGTTTTAAAAAAGTCACAAAAATGCTCATATTACCCAGACCACTTGGTAATATGAGCACTTTAAATTAGCTCACAAAAAAACATTAATTTTGTAAAAAAAAATACCAACCTGACAAATAAAACTAATTTTTGGAATATAATGATTCGTTATTAACAAAACTTACCATTAAAAGATCAAATTTTAAGTCACTTTTTGTTGAAACAATACTACTATGTTTTCCGCAAGAAAAAAAAATAATAATTCGTTATTTTTAGTCAAAACTAAATGTTTCTATGCATTGTTTTTCAAGCCAAAAAGGATTGGATTTTTAGCTAACATATTTTTCTTTATGAAAAAATTAATTTCATTATTTTAGCACCAAAATTTCGCGCCACGGATTTATTCATGCGTAATGATATTATTTTAAAAACGCAAAAAATTTAACAGTATTTTAATTAGATGATACCCGCTAATTACTGCATATAAATTTACGCTAATTGGACTGATTCCTATAATCACCACATAAAGTCGATTCAAAAAATACATAGCAACTTTAACTTCACTGCTTACATTTAAGAATTCTTTAAGTATGCTCATATTACCAAGGTGCTCATATTTTTTTTTTTTTTTTTAGTTTACAATTATTAATCGTAATATAACGATATAACAATACATAAACTTGGTATCTGAAAGAAGATCCAAAAGATCTTGTCGTCAGAACCATATAAAATATATCAAACGTGTATATATAATATAATAAAAATACAAATGATTTAATAATCATTGACAATGTAGAATAAACAAAAACAGAAAATAATATTACATTTCAAAAATATTTATATATATATTGTCAGTAGAAAGAATAAAGTTTTTTAATTTAGTTTTAAAAACAGAAAACGAAATTGACAAATCAAAATTTGGAACAACAATTTTGTTCAATAAATACGGTGCTCGATAGTTTATGCAAAATTGATTAAACTTTGTTTGACAAAAGGGTTCAATTATTAAATTATTATTTCGTAAAGTATATTTGTTTATAGCTTTATGGGTAAAAAGATCTTTAAAAATGAACAATGGTTGTTCACTTTTACAACGAAACATAAAATATTAAAGACATTGAGTTCGTAAACGTTAAGTGCTTTAACGTTTTTAAACAAAATATTAAAATGAGAAAAACGATTTTCAAAACATATTAAACGCATTGCGTGTTTCTGACGATGGTAGAGATTTCGTAACCTACTTTTAGAGGTACTTCCCCAAACAATATTGGCATAATTTATATAGCTATGTATAAATGAGTAGTAGAGTTGAATTAAATTTTGTTTATTTAGATAGTATCTGACCTTATATAGAATTTCAATACTTTTGGCCAATTTAGCAGAAATAAAGTCGATATGATACTTCCATGTAATATTTTTATCAATGTAAATGCCTAAAAATCTTATGACCGACTCCTTTTTTATTTCAATTTTATCAATGAAAAGTTTAGGTAAATTATTTGGTAAAAAACGCTTTTTTGCGAGGGAGTGGATAAGGATCCATTTTGTTTTGTCAATGTTTAAAGTTAACTTGTTGCACTTAAACCAGTTGGAGATGTGATTGAGTTCTTTATTCATATTTTAAAAAAGCTCATAAATGTCACTGTTTGACAGAAATAAATTAGTATCGTCCGCAAAAATGATACTCATAAGGTAAGAAGCTTTATTTAAATCATTTATATAGACTAAAAACAAAAGTGGGCCTAGAATAGAACCCTGTGGAATACCACATTTTATGTCAATTAATTTTTCATTTTGAAAATAATCTCCATAGAAAACAAATTGTTTTCTATTTGTCAAATAACTTTTATACCATTTTATTAATTTGCCATTAATTCCATAAAATTTGAGTTTCTTAAGTAGAATTTTGTGATCAACCGTGTCGAATGCTTTTAATAGGTCAATGAAAATACCTAGTGTATATTGTGATGTACCAAATGAATTGGAAATTTCACGAATGAACTGTGTAATGGCTTGTTCAGTTGAACAATTTTTTTTAAAACCGAATTGATTTTTATATAGAAGTTTATTTAGATTAAGGTAATTGTATGTTCTATTGTATGTTCTATTATATGTTCTATCATATTACCCTAATCTACCTTATATTAAGAATATTCTTATTCTTATTATATCATTTATTTAAAATATTTTTCAAAATATAGCGTAAACCATAACAGTTTTTTAATTATAAAAAATATCCACATTTTATATTGGATATTTTATTGAGGAGATTTTTTAGAATTAAAAAAAAAAAATGCAAAAAAACTTTTTTTCTCAATTTTTTTGTAGAATTTTTTGTTAAGAGATTATTTTTTCTTTAGGCAAAAGTTTTGTTTATTTGTTTGTTAGAAGGGGCGAATAGGGGGAAGATAGGGGCGAACGTTATACCGTGGATACTCTACTTTTTGTAAATCTATAAAAGAGAGTGGTCTAAAACGGGCCTTTCGGTTGAGACAGGCCCCAATCTCATCTAATCTTATGCTTAGCCAAATATTATTAAAATTTAACATTAGTATGTTGTTCAGCTAACCATAAGAAAACTATCCCCGGAAAGAAAAAATCCCTGTTCCACCCTCACTGTTTAAATTTTTTTAAATCTATTTTTTTATAAGCAATATTGAAAATATTGTTTTTAACAAAATGTTGATCAGATATTAAAAAGGTAACATCTAGAGGAGTACCGGATATGATATCCGACCGGATAATCCGGTCAAAATGCCGAATAATTGTATATCATATATCTGGCCGGATATATCACTATAATATCCAACCGGATATATCATATATCTTAGATAATCTCTCATCCCAACTGTATACATATTATTATGCTGTAGTAGATTCTATCACTCAGTTACAGAAGAGATTTGAGCACATTCTGTGTCAATTGAGTTTACTTCGAGTGTTTATTTTCTAATATGGTTAAGGAACAGATGATTATTTATTACTAAAATATAAGTAACTTCAGTTCTTAATTAAAACTCGGGTTTTATACAGGAGTTAAATAAGAAACCCATTTTTGGCTAACACTAGGGTGAAAAGGACCCCTGGCATCTCTCTTTTTATCGGTTGCTTCTTAACGTAAGGCATATATGCACCTTTAATTTTCAGATAACAAATTGTAGAGCATAAATTGAATATCCTTAAAAAAATTGTTTTTAGGTTTGTGTGTGCGAGGCTAGTTGATTATATCATTTTTTGAAAAGGGGGATATTTTAAACCACTCTCCCCAAATATTTAACAAATCACGTTGTTTAAAAACTGAAACAAATTAGGCCTATTAAACAGGCTATTTAAAAATGATATGATATTTTATTAAATTTGTTAAGTTAATGCCTGATTTAAAACTTAAAAAACAACTAGAATTAGACAGGTCCGTACCGAGCCAACTTAGCGCTTCGGGAAAGCAAGAAAAATTGTGCTGCCTTTCTCTTAAAAAAATCAAATGTTAGTGTCTTTAACTCTGACATGATTTTTATATAAAGAGAAGGGGGCGCAATTTATCTCATTTACAGAACAAAAGAGCGCTCTTTTGTTCACTAAATGAGCTTTTATTAATTAGAATTTATGTAAGGGGGCGCAGATTTAACTATTTTTTGTATCAACATCAAAGAGACCAAATTCATGCGCCCCCGGCTTCGCCCTCAGTACGGCCCTATAATTAGAATAGAATGGAACTAGATTTTTCATGTCATTTAATGTTTTTAAAAGGATTTGTGGCTATGAAAATAGCCGTTTTTTAAACTTGATAGGTTTGTATCATTGACATTGGAAAGTATCACTGACATCCGCATCTTTGATTGAAATGTGGGCACATTCGCAATGATACCATTGTGGACTCTTTGTGCATTGCACCCAATCGTTCTTTTTAGAGGATGCGTTCTTAAAAATCTGTAATAATAAAACATTAAAGGTCATCCTTGTAATCACTACTACAATATCTATTACTCCATCAATTTCTCAAATTTCATAGACAGCTATAATTTAGATATAACTGTAAACATCTCAAAGAAACAAGGAAACATGTGTTTATAAGGATAGGACCTAAAATGTAACAACGGTATATATTTATTTTTCGCCAACCAAATCGAATTTAATTCAAAGTGGACGAACACAATAGTAAAGGAACAGGTTATTCCCTAATACAATATTGGAATAAAAATTTCAGCTTATTATTATGTTAAAATAAAATAAACACTTGCCCTGCAAATATCGTACAAACGTTCAAAACCACTTTCAAGGTTCTTAAAACACCTACCGCATAAAGTATCGTATATATATTTACGAAATTGTACTTCATTAAATGGATCATTGATACTTTTTTCTGAAAACACAATTTTCAAGAAAGTTCAATAAAATAGAAAATAAAAAAGTCGTGTAATGATGCATTTTTAAATAGTCGCAGACAAATTATAAGTTATGCAAACTATAATTAACAATTATAATTTATTGAACAATTACAGAATTAAATTTATAGTTAATAATGCATAAATGAATTTATATATGCAATTAATTAAATATAAGCAACATACATAATAAAAAATTAGTTATAAAATCGACAACTAAAAAAATACAAATATATAAATATTACACAAGATGCACTCTGTATGCAGAATGCATATTGTGTAAAAATAATGATACCTTCACAAAGTTCTAATGCATAATAGCATATGTAAACACCGCAGTTGTAACTATCCTTCTGTAAACAATCACTTGGGGCTGAAATGACGGTTGGGTTTAAAATGTTAAATTTTAGTCGAAAAAGGTCTTTAGCAACAGCAATGGATTTATTGTGAGATAAATCATTTGGCATAATATTGCAATGGAGTGGATCAAGTACAGTTACTTTTTTTGTTATAACTTTTAGATGTATTAAAATCCAATGAGAATTAGTTGGGTTAAAAGGAATAAGAACTTGTTCTATAACTTTAGTATCAACATTTCTCCATAAAAGCTGTAAACTTTTTGAACAGCTTAAAGCTAATGCTTCAGTTGGACTCAAATATTTCATTGAAGGGTACCTTTTTTCTAAGCAATGTAGAAAACTTCCTATGACTTCATCTTGAAGCCAGCCTTTTTGAAAACCTGCAGTGCTTTATTTTTTTTAAAATTAAAAAAATAAATATATATATGTATATATATATATATATATATATATATATATATATATATATATATATATATATATATATATATATATATATATACATATATATATATATATATATATTTACATATATATATATAAACAAACATACATATATACAAATAATTTATATTTTACACACAAATATAACTAATATACTGTAAGAAATATAGTTTATTGTTTTATTTACTGTCTAATATATTATCCATTACATCAAATTAACTTGAATAAGCAAATTTATTTAAAAGCTAAGATATTCGTAGAAAAATTGAATAGTAGCAAGTATTTGAAAATGTATTTAAATAGCTTATGTAATAAGAGTGTTGGTGAAGTCACAAGTTTCAATCTTATTGCATATTATTGTACTTTGTTTATCATGAATTAGATCAACATGTTGCTGAGACAATTTCGAACTATCTCTTCTTTTTGGTTTTGTGCAGGATATTGATATGGTTTTGTTTCCTTTTTCCTATTTCCTTTTCTTGTTCTCTTAAATTTATTAGGCTGCCATTGATTATCTAAGTTCTTATTTGGTTCAAAATTTAAAAGGTTATTGTGTGGCTTTACAGGTATCTCAATTGAATTCATATTTTTAAAGGCTTCAGCTTGACTGATCATGTCTTCCAGTTGTCTGTTCATTGAAGGAAGTTGCAAATTTATTATCATGGGATGAGAAACTAATGTAGATATTTCATCAATATTTTTTTGAAACCTTTCAGTCTCATTAATAAATGTTTGTGATTTTTGCTTCACTTGATTATTACCAGTATTAACAGCTAAAGATACTTTTGTGCAGTTTTTTTCTTGAGTTCTTAAAAGAAATGATCGTAACTTATGAACATGCTTGCAAAGGATTACGATGTCATTACAATTACACCTATATAAATGCTGACACAAACCATTACAGGCGGGATTTAGACATGATTCTAAACACAAAATTTCCTTACAAGTGTTGGTTAGAATGTCAACATTGTATGTTACATCTTTTGATTGACTCTTAACTGTGTACTGAGTTAATGAACATTTAATAATACATTTATCTGAAATCAACATTCCTTTTTCATGTCTTTTTTTGTACTTTTTTGGGAGAGATATTGTTCCAAGATAAATGGTGTCTCTTTTGTGGCGCCAATAACTATCTTCCTTGATTGGTAAAAGTAAATTGATTAAATTGTCTAACCTTTTATTAGGTCGTCTTTCCATATAAACTGTTTTCAATTTGTTATGAAATGACTCACATAACATATTAGTATCAGTGTCAGCATGTTGAAAGTTGCGATAACAAGAAGCCCATTTTATATGTCGAGGAGCATAGTATATAACAAAGTAACTAATGTAGTTCGGACATTTATGTTCATATGCCTTTACAAAACCATTCATAGTTGATAAAAAAACATCAGGGTTTTTTTTGTCAATGATTGTCTCTAAGATCCTATAAACTTCTTCTTGTAAATTAGATGGACTGACTAAAGGAAGTTTATTGCGCCATGCACGTTTTACATACCATTTGCATAGCAAGTGGGGCACATCTTCAAAAACATTATTAAAAGAATTCCAGCCTGATAAATCATCATCTGTCATAACAGCATTAACTTTTATAGAATGATTGCATCTCCTTTTTATTTCTTCTAAGAATGGTGTTATGGTTTGTTCATCTGCATGGTTAGAAATAAGAAAAGCTACTGGATAACCCCTTTTAAAATCATCTCGAACTAGTAAAGTTACAAAAGGAAATGCATACTGATTGGTGCAGTGTGTAGCATCAATACAAACAATTTGTGATGAATGCTTTTTAAACATTGATAGTTGATGCTTTGTTTGTATACCAACCACAAAGGAATCCTTATTAAGGTCAATGTCATCATACACTTTTGGGCCGATAACAGTTTGCTGTCCTTGTGGCTTATAAACCAGAATGGTATTAAAATCTTTAGACTTCAACTTTTGAACAAGTAAAAAAGTTGAAATGCTATCATCAGGGTGAAGCCGACATCCCTTTTTTACTGCTCTGTTGATATCAGAAATATTCTTTTTTGTAAGAAGATGTGATTTAGTTAAAACAGCATCTTCATCATTTCTATTTTGTCTGTCTCCAAAACTTTCCCTAAGATCACGATAAACCATATTTACAGGTACACCTAATGACAATTTAGCAGAAATATTTTTTTTAATATTACCTGGGATAGATTGGTACATGGTATTTGTAATACTAACACTGTGGTTATGAGTTTTGATATACTGCACATTTGTGACACCATTTTTGTTTACTGTGACAATCATTCTGGCAGGGCAGAAGGCACCTGATTTAACACTTCCTCTGTAGTACCTTTTATTATTTTTTTTTTGCTGGTTCACTAACAGAGCGATGCGGTTTTGAATGGCCATCATTTTGACAAGTAAAATTACTTGTTTTTACATCTTTTTTTATATTTTTTTCCAGTGAAAAAACTACCAGTTTGTTTAATGAAAAAAACATAACTATTAAGTTCCTCCTTTTCCTTCCATGCTAAGAATTCAGATTCTGATAAAAAATTGTAGGATTCTTTGGAAAATACACCTTCATGACATTCCTCTATGTGTTTAATAAGTTTGACTTTTTGAAAAAATACTTGGCCGCAGTCTTGATAGTGACATGGAGTTCTTTTATCTTTGGATTGATCATCTCTAAAAATGGTTTATGTACCTCGATGGATCGATTGATGACAATGATGAAAAAAAATAATGTCATTTTTGTTTTTAATTCAACACAGAAAATCACTAAAAAGTTTCATATTATCAACAAAATGGTTCTTTTAACTATTTAATTTTGAAAAGGGGAGAATTACTCTCATATGAAAAAAATCATTGAAAGAGGAGATTAATTGTTTAAAAAAAACTTGACAAAAGTAAAATTTACTCTTATAACAAAAACTTTACAAAAGGGGAGAATTACTCCTCCACACCGCCAAATAGGTTAATTTTATTAATAAAATGATTCTCTTTAATAATTTAGTTTTGAAAAGGGGATAATTACTCTCATAAAAAAAAATCATTAATTTAAGGATTTTTTTACATGAGTTTTAAAGCTTATAAGAGGAGATTTACTTTTTTATGGGACTTACTCCCACTATCGATATTACATAACAACTCAAAAAACTAAAAACCCTACCTTCATAAGGATTTATTTCTGCAGCATTAACAAATGATAACTTATCACTAAGCTTGTTAAAGATTTCTTTGTATAATTTCACAATAAGTTTATTTATTTTAACAACACCAGGAATTCAAAAACTTTACTATTCATGACAAATTTTCACGACTAAAACATACGACAAACTTTATGCAGGTCAATTTACGGGCTAATGTTTACGTCGGGAGTATTTCTCCCCTACGTATAATTCCTCTTAACCACATTTACACAGATATTGAATGAATCGAAATGCGTTTTCTTGGAAGATTGAAAATAAAAATTTAAAAATAATATAATAAGCAGTTCATAAACTAAAGTTTACAAATTATCATTTAATGATAATTTGTAAACTTTAATAAAAACTTATAAAACGTTTTAATAATTTCTATATAGCTATCGGATTATAAATTTTTCAGATAATCAAATATTACAACGCTCGAAATTTGGTCAAAATTCTTAAGGAAATAACGATCCTCATATGAGTTGAAGCGAAATATTATAACGGAGTAAACTGTCCGATAGTACGTTTTACTCCGGAGTAGATTTTCCTACATTGGAGTAAGTTGTCCGCTTTGAGCTCCTTGCATGGCGGAGGAGTTTTAACCTATATATATATATATATATATATATATATATATATATATATATATATATATATATATATATATATATATATATATATATATATATATATATATATATATATATATATATATATATACATATATATATATATATATATATATATATATACATATATATATATATATATATATATATATATATATATATATATATATATATATATATATATATATATATATATATATATATATATATATATATATATATATATATATATAATTTAAAAAAAAACTTAATTTTTTTATATAGGTTAAACTCCTCTCAAAATTCAATTTAAGTGGCAAGTGAAAATGAACAAAAAGGGACTAGAAATAACTATTAAAAGCTGGATTCTAAGATTCTAAAATCTCGCATAATAATTCTTGGTGCTTATCAATGAAATGCTAATGAAATATTTCAAAAATAATTACGATGGATTCAAAAATTTTGCGAACAAACAATTTTTAGGGATCACTACTCATTATCCACATAGATATTTGGGCACCCGAAATTGTTTCTTAAGAACACAGAAGTTTTAAAAAAGTAACAAAAGTGCTCATTCCACTCCCAGACCACTTGGTAATATGAGCATTTTAAATTAGCTCACAAAAATAACATTTATTAAGTGAAAAAATATCATCTTGACAATTAGAACTAATTTGTGGAATATAATGATTCGTTATTAACAAAACTTTTTGTTAATAACGTTATTAACAAGGCTCCTTTTTTTTTCAAACAATGCTACTTTGTTTTACGCAACAACAACAAAAAATTTGTTCGTTATTTTTTTAATTTTAACTCAAACCTTTAAACAATAAAATTGCAAATTTTTTGAATTTAAATTACATAAAGATATTTTGTATTGTTAAAATATTGAAAATATTTTGCTATGTTTTGTTTTTATTCAAAAATAAATTAAAACCATAGCAATTTTAGGATTTTAAACTAGATAACTTCAATAAAAAACACTAGGTTATTTGAACATGCTCAAATTACACAAAAAATGGTTAATTAAAGTCAAAAAATAAAATCTATGCATCGTTTTTGCAACAAAAATGAAACGGGCTTCTAGCTAACATAATTTTCTTTATGAAAAATTAAATTTCATTATTTTAGCATCAAAATTACGCGCCACAGATTTATTCATGCCTGTTGATAATATTTTAACAACGCAAAAAATTTTATACCGTTTTAATAAGATGAGAGCCGTAATTACTGCAAATAAATTTACACTAACTAAACTGATTCCTGCAATAAATGCTAATCTTCTGCGACGATCATGGTATTATTTTCAACCCTGGTAAAACACAATTTTTTAAAATTAAATTCCTTAGAACCAAACTGCCTTAGAAAACTGACCTGCATATAGGTACCCTGCAAATCCAACCTGTAACTGCTGTAAAACTCCTTAGTACTCACATCGATAATCATTAAACCTTCGGACCACATGTTGATAAGCTAGTCAAAAAATCTCATGGTATTCTTTCTGTGCTTCTAAAATCTTCTCCTTTGCTTAGTTAGAACTCATTTTGAGTATGGCAGCATATTACTGGCTCCTATAAATCCACATGAAAAACTCAATTTTGTACAGAAGATTCCATTTGCATTATTTGTAAAGCCCCGCGAACTGCTCACTCTAGTCAACTACAAGACAATCTTGGTCTAGAGTCGTTGGAGGTCAGACGTTACAATCGCATGGTCGACTTAGTTGGAAAAATTGCTAAGGGGAAATGCCACCCATCCCTTCAAGATGTGTTTGTAATTCCAGAGGATGGGTATATTAAACTACCAAAGTTAAATAAAGCTATTGGTGATAAACGGTTTCTCTGTTTTGCAGCAAACTATCTTAATGAAAGAAAAAGACTTCTTCAGAAATAAAATACTAGTATAATTATGAGCACGGCTAAGTCAAGCGCTTGAAAAAGGACCGAGAGGTTTTTCATACAATAACTATCATATATGACCATATAAAATTTGAGTTGAATAAAAAATTAAAGCGAGACGAATAAACTCCCCGTTTTGCCTAATTATTAAAGCGGGACGTTGTTCTCATATAAATACCTTACCCTGTCAAATCAAATAATATAAAGACCTTATGGGATGTTTTTAAAATCTTTTAATTTTGCCTGAGCCAAATATTTTCAATTTAAACAATTCCTCCCTAATTGAGTGGGTAGCAAACTTTACATGGTCACCTCTTCGAAACACCAAAACACTTTTTAATGAAATTTGAATTCTATTAATAAATTTTAATTTGATCTAAAAATACACAAAAAATTTTAAAGCCATTATTCCCTTACACTCACTAGTTTTAAGTTCTAGAAATAGGGAAAATCTATAGAATATTTTTATTTTCAGCCTCTAATTACAGTAATTTTTTTTAAAAAACAAAAATGTTCTATAGATTTTTTCTATTCTTTAGACCTCAATCCACTGGGTGTAGGCACAATTACAATGGTTCATGGTGCTCATGAAGCATTGTGATTGTGCCCAAGAACGGGTCCAGACCATATCGTAAGGGGATAAGACCATGTCGTAAAGAAATTTTAAATATTTTTTGATTTGGAGGATGCAGACAATTTAGTAAGGAGAGGGGGGGGGGGGGAATTTTTAGATTGAATGATTTGTAAGCAAGCAATCACACAATTTTGAATTTGCACCACATAACTTTATTAAAATTGCAATTTTATTTAGACAGACTAATTATATTATTTCCGTTTTTCAAACAATTTTCTGTGTTTAATATATAAACTTACAAAAATAACAAATTTTAAAACGTTTTAAGGCGAGGCGATCGCCCCCATCACCCCCTATGGATCCGCCCATGATTGTGCCATATGCCCAGTATGCCCCACTCTCCCCATCTTTAAGGATTCATGTTTAAAGTTATATTTAATGTAAAAATGTAAACTTTTAGGTTTGGAAAATTAGGTGTAGCGTTATTTGCATTGTTTAAACAACTTATTAAACGAGATGTAAAAATTAATGTTGTATTGTATATTTGAGAATTGTACAATAACTCAGTAACAAATGGCCTTACTAAAAGTATACTTTAAAACTGACAACCATTCTCAAAACTTTTGTTTTGAGAGTTTACACAAGGAAAATAAAAGCAAATTTACAAAAAGGAAAATAAAACAATAAGAAAATGTGTTTTCTAAATAAAATGTTGAATAATCTATTACAAACTAAAATATGAATATATAAAAAGAATTATCGATGCTGCTAAGCATAAAAATATACAGGTTTCGGACATAAAATTGCTTACGTTTATAAAAAAAAGTGAATATAAACATTTTTTCAGAACCGTTGTACAAGAATATACAAATTCAATCAATTTAAAATAGTAAAAAAAAACTAATTTTAAAATTATAAGCTTAGGTGATAAGCCTTTTTAATATATAAACTAACAAAAATTCAAAATAGATGTTCACTGAAAAGCTTTATAGTGATCTTTATTTAATAATTTTTTTTTATCATTCTAATGTACTTCTTCGATTATTCTTGTGGTAGTACACCATTTAACATGTTCTTCTATCATTTTTTTTTACGATCTTTCTTTTACCTATATAGATCTAGGGATTTTGGTTATTGAGATCTAAGAAGACCGCAGAGTAGTCCAAGAAGACCACAGAGTGGTTTTCTTGAACCACAGAGTACCACGGAAAAGAATTTTAAAACAGAAAGTTAAAGCCTACTTCCTTACCAATGTCGCTTATCAAGCCAGACCCAATATTGAATTTCAAAACAGAAATGATAACGTAATGTGTTCTTTTCTAAACTCTGTAAAATGATAAGGAAACTTTCTTTACTTTCGAAATACTTAGTTTTAATGACATTTTCTGTTTTACAATGCTTTTTTTATTTCAAAAATGAATTTTCATTGTTTATATTTTTAATAAAGAGTTGACTTTCAAAAAGTAATGCAATTTCTAAATGTGCTTGTGCAGTACTGCCTTGTTCTTGGAACTTTTTATTTGTATGTCGGTTTTTCAAAAAAAATTGTTCTCTCCTCTATCCAAACATGATATTGTGAAAAAATTATTTTTGGCCCACTTTTTCTTGTTTTTGGCCCTCGAAGATCACCTACCAACTAATTTAGACAGTGTGTGCCAAACTTTTGACGCATTGTATCAAATCTTGACCAAAACATCGGCACTTTGTTTACCTCATCATGTAATGCTTTTGAGACAATTTACCCTGTTTACTTAAAGTTCTCCTCTATTTTTTATTACCTCTTGAATTTCAAAAGTTTGTTTAAAATTATCACATGAAAAATATTTCATATTTCCCTGTCATACTCTTTACACCATATGTAGCAATAGATGTTATTTTGTTTGAGTCAACTTAACATGTTATCAAAAATCCTCATAGTTATAAATTATTGTCTTCCCCACAGGTTTGTCCTTTAAGTGAAATCAAAGTTAGTAATGCTTCATAACACCCTGGGAAGATACATATCGTTCTACTAATCCAACTTGCGCGACATGTCACATGATTCTTTTTTTTTTTTAAAGTTATTTTAGGTGCTTTCAGAAGTCTTTACGGTCTTATCACAGAGCACCGTGGGAGAGTATTTAACAGGAAGTTCACGCCTCCTTCCATACTAAGGTACCTTGTTGAGCTAGAGTTGGCGTTAAACCTGGAACCTATGGGTTCTGAGCCTAATCACTACTATTGCATATGCAATAGATAATATTCTCAACTTTTATTGAAGTCCTAACAATAATTCTCATAATGAAAGAAATTGTTTTGCTAAATTCGATGAGAAATCAAGTATATAATTTATTATGTTTTCATATGTCGTAGACTCCAACTCGTTGCTATTTTCATATGTCGTAGATTTTGGCTCGTTGCTATTATGAGGCGGATTGGAAAAAATAATCATATTTACTAACACAATTAGACTGTAACAAGTCTGTTTTATTTTTATTCTATATTTTAAAAATAACAATGAAAAGGTATATAGTAATTTCTGAGTCATAGAGACCAACAACAAAACCATCCATAACTACAATAATAGTCATAACAAGTGATAAGACTGCAAGACTGACTAAATTCAATTATACACCCATTTAAAAAAAATTTCAATTCTATACAATTCCATAAATAAAATGTAACTTTACAATTTGAAGTGAAAACTAGTACCTTTAGATGGCGTTGTGCCTGTGGTTATTTAGTCAGAAAAATTTTTATTGATCAAAATTAAAGACCAGAATAATTTAAGTTGCTTTAAGAGGGTGCAAAATTTCATGTTAAATTTTTGTTTAGAAGAATTAGATAATTAGATAATTCTTCTAAACAAAATAGATAGATGAGACGTATACCTTAGATCTCATCATATTAATATTGCGGTGTTGTGTTTGTGACTACATAGCCATGAAAAATTCTATAATGTTAACAATTATATCCTAAGATGATTTAAATTAGATTATTTTAAAAGTGTGCAAGGTTTCAGATTTAATCGGTAGTTCAAACGATTTAGGCTTTGCGCTCTAAGAGTGCAACCCAGTATAAAATAAACCTTCACAACTCAGTATGAATATGGTTAAAATTTGGCTTTTGTGGTTTGTGAAAAGAAAAAAGATATATTTTTAGAGATACAAGGGTTTTTTCTTTAAAATCTTCTAGCCATGGCTAGAAGATTTTAAAGAATTTTTTTTTTTAATATACTGAAAATTTTAAATTTATTGAAAACTTTAAATTTATATTTCGTAAGCACTTACTTCGTAAACTTTAAATTTATATTTCGTAAGCATATACTTCGTAAGCAATAGAATTATTGGTTAGTTGTTAGTAGTATTTGTTAAAAGTGTTTAACTTGTAATGTTTATAAATGAACAAACTTTAAAAATTTACTTTAAACAAAACGATCACCACAAATGATACGTGTTAATATAGCTAATAAATTATAACTATATATAGCTTTATAAAAAAAAATGTCATGCTAAAAAATAAATAATTTTTTAAGGCTAAAGTGATGTTGGTCTTACCTAGTGGTAATATTGGTCTAAGGGGTAATCTGGGTCTAATTGATATTTAACAGTTAGGATATCTTATATGGATAACGGTTTTATAGACAAAAATTTTAACTTTTTATCACTTTTTTATAATATATTAAACTATTTAAATTTAGAATATAACCCATCTACACCATTTGAAACTTTTGCTAAGAACTAGCTATATTGTAGCAATCATTTTTTTCTCTGCTTTTAAAGGTCGGCCGTCTTTCATATAAATCAAAATCAGGTTTTGCTTTTTCTTAAAAACGGACTCCAGGGAAGTTTCAGCCCGTATGCCGTTTGTATATTTACTATTATACGCTTTACGTTTATATATGTATACGTTTGACACTTTTTCATATAAATAACAATAAGACTTTGAGTTTTTGAGAAAAATGAGGTTTTGAGTTTTTGCATAGAGACGATTTTAGAGGTGGAAGAGGTGTTTCATCCCCCCCCCCCACCTCCCAAAGAAGGTGATTTTTAAGTTATAGTCAGTATTTTTACGAATTTAGTCGGCTGTTATGGTATTTAACACAATTCAGTCGGGTAAATTTTAGTTTTAAGGACTTTTTTTTTTAAGAAGCCAGTACTTTTTAAGGGTCCCCCCCCCGACCCCTCCTTCATTTTATCCATAGAATCGCCTCTGAGCACATTCTCCTGAAGGCGCTTTTAAAAAGGTTATAATCGTTTTAAATAATACTATATATAATTCAATATTCCTATTATATAAAATATTAAGTTAATAGAAAAGTTATTGTTTACAAATTTAGCTACAACATCACACAATTCCCATTGACCAAAACCAAGACAATAAAAATGCGCGAGTCGTACGCCGTTTGTCTCGATAAGACCATTGGTGATCAAGTATGCAAGACCAACGCCATTGGTGATCAAGTACGCAAGGAGATTTGCCATTTTTATCTGCTAAGTAACAAGAAAAATGGAATATAAAAGAAGTGGATTCGAAGATGAATCTTATAATGAAACCAAAGATGATGACTTGAGTCCAATATTACCAAAAGACACTATAGAAATCCAACCTCCAGATCGATTTTCTCTTATTTACATAATATTTGTTATTCAGGGCATTGGAATGCTTTTACCCTGGAACTTTTTTATTACAGCCACTGAATATTTTAATTATAAATTTGAAGATAATGATTCTATTAAAAGAAATTTCGAAAAAGCATTTGCCCTTGGATCAATGTTACCATCCTTGATTAGTTTGACCTTCAATATATTTTTGACTAGAAGACTCTCTCGAACTTGTCGAATATCTTCATGTTTGTCAGTAATGTTTTCAATGTTTCTTATAACAACTATACTTGTCAAAGTAAATACAACCAAGTGGACTGAAAACTTTTTTGCAGTCACTATTATTTGTGTAGTTGTCATGAATTTAGCTGCCGGAATTTATCAAGGAACTCTGTTTGGACTTGCAGGGCTAACTGGTTTTAAATACACGCAAGCAATAATGACTGGTCAAGGAGTTGCTGGTATTTTTGCAGCAACAACAGATCTAATATTCAAGCTGGCTAACCCAAATCCTGTTGATAAGACTTCAAGTGCATTAGGGTATTTTGTTACTGCTTCTGTTGTCATTTTGATTACAGCAGTGACATACTCTGTTTTGTTTAAGCTTCCAAAAATGAAGTTTCATTTAAGCTGTTCAAAATTAAGGTTAAAAAACGAAATCGCAAATGAATATAGTATAAATGGTACATCACATAGTATAAATGAGATACCATATTGGTTTATTTTCAAACAAATATTGCCTTTGGCTATTTCTGTTAGTGTTGTGTTTTGTGTAACTCTATCTTTATTCCCTGCTGTTGTCTCAAGAATTGTATCTGTAGATAAATCAAAAACTTCAAGATTCACAAATGATTTGTTTTCAACATTTGTTTGCTTTTTTATTTTTAATTGTGGTGATTTAGCAGGTCGCATTGCAGCTGGTTCATATCAAATTGTGGCTGAGAGAGGACCCTGGCTACCCATATTATGTTTCTCTCGTATATTGTTTATTCCATTATTTTTGATGTGTCACTTCGAAAATGGTAGTCCTTTAACGTATATTTTTAAAAATGACTATTGGCCTATTATAATAAATTCTTTATTTGCTTTATCAAATGGATACCTGGGAAGCCTGTGTATGATGTTTGGACCTAAGTTAGTATCTGCTGAATATTCAGAAACAGCTGGAACAATGATGTCTTTTTTTTTAACAGCAGGACTTACTGCGGGTGCTTGTTTGTCATTTGCTTATAATGTTTAACCTTTTGTTTTAATGCTTTGAATGTTTCAGATGTTTTCTATTAATAAAATTGATAGATTATATTATTTGTAATTTAGAATTATTATTTTGAAGTCAAGTATGTAATATATTATAAATTTAGATTAACACATTTTCTTTTATGCCTTTATTTTTATACTTTTATTCAGAAGATTTATTGATTAAACATGTTTAAAATAATTTTTAGAAATTAGAAATTTTGTATACTTTTTTGAAATAAATAGTTTGAATTATAATTAACAGTTCTCTCATTCTAGTGAGTTCCAAGTTCTAATCATTATCATATATTATACCGATGATAATGATTATATATATGTATATATATATATATATATATATATATATATATATATATATATATATATATATATATAATTTTTATAAAATAGCAATTTTGTATACTTTTTTGAAATAAATAGTTTGAATTATAATTAAAAGTTTTCTCATTCTAGTGAGTTCCATTTTCTAATCATTATCATATATTATACCGATGATAATGTGTATATATATATATATATATATATATATATATATATATATATATATATATATATATATATATATATATATATATATATATATATATATATAATCACTTTTATAAAAACATAAAATCATGTTTTATAAAAACATTGAGAAAATAAGTATTATATAAAAATTTTGTTGAATTCTTTTTTCGTTTTTAGTTAAAAAATGTAATTTTCTGTTCGCTAAAATCTAAAATAATTATTTATAAAGTATATTTCAGATATTTTCTTGATATAATTGGTAAGCAGTAGATAGTATGGCTCAAAATGAGGTTTTTTAGCTTTCAAAAAAGCAAACCAGATAATATATTGGTATATTGAGAACATAAAAAGGAGATCTGCTATGTCGACTGATTTAGGTAGAATATGCAAGGAGATGCAACTACATCAACTGAGGGTTTGGGTTGAGGCAGGTATAAATCGGTAAATTTAGTAGCACTCTTAGATTTCTCACGAAAACAGTATGATATCTGGTCTGCGTTTTTTTAAAAACTCAAAACCTCATTTTGAGCCATACTATCTTCTGCTTACCGATATAATTTTTCTGAAAAATATAATCTGCGTTCAAATACCAGGTATAACTATCCTAGGGAAAATTAAATTAAAGCAGTCAAGTTTTCTAATTACAAACCGTGTAATTAGAAAACTTGACTGCTTAACCGTGTTTTTTTTTAAGTCTAAAATTTTGTACACTAAAAAAAAAAAGAGCTTTGTTTTATTGAATTTTTATACTACTATAAAAATTAAAGTGTTTTTTTTTAATGAGTGACTAAAGGGGCTCTATATTTAACCAATATACTTATTACAAAATAACTCGGTAAATAACCAATCAAAATAACCAACTGTCAAAAAATAAAAAAATTAACTGACAATAAAATTAAATAGATAAGTTTATAGTATAATGTAGAGTTTGTTTATTAAGTGAGGGACTTTCCCATTTAATGTGGAGGGCTTCATTTATCTTTAACTTGTGTTTGGTTGGGGTATTATCCAAAATCTCAAAAGAATCACAGTTAGCCACATTTTTGCAATTAAGAGATAAATTTAAATGTTTAAATATATGAGATTGTTTATCACTTTTAAGGTGCTCATTTATTCTAGTTGCCAAGTGTCTGGAGGTTTCTCCAATATAACTGGCATTACACCCAGCGCAAGAAAATTTATAGACAACATGAGATTTGAGCAGTTTAGGAAGTGACTCTTTTAAGCAAAAACAATCTTGTATTTTATTAGTAGTGAAATAAAATTTTATTAGAACATCCTTGCAATATTTATGAACAATTTTTTAAATTTTCATTTTAGTGTAATTATAGTACATTCTAATGTACGGAAGCTTAAAGAATCTTATGTTTAAGCTATTAACAATGTTAGAAACAGATGAGTCCATGTTTTTATCATTATAAGATTTAATTTCATCGTCAATAATTTTTTGTGGAAATTTATTATTTTGTAAAACTAATGATAGATTCTTAATATCTTTATCAAAACCAACCCAAAAATTATTAATTTTAAATATACGATCAATCAAACAACGAACAAGTCCAAATTTGCAGCATGAGGGAATAAAACTAAAAAAATTTTGTAAAAGACCTGTATACGTTTTTTTGTGATAAACTGAAGTCGAAAACGAATTAATTTTTAAAAATATGCTTTGATTGAAGAAAAATGGAAATAACTTATTGCTGCCTATTGAGGTGATAATAACTTTGTTGCGTGCTAATCATTTGCTAGCTAAATCATTTGCTGGATGAATTAAACCCTCATAACCCTTCCTAAATCAGTATTACATTATCAGTTGCATTTAATGCTAAAATTGAAGCATATTTGTGTATTTATATATATATATATATATATATATATATATATATATATATATATATATATATATATATATATATATATATATATATATACACATATATATATATTTATGTATACCTATAAGTAAACTGAATTTAACTGTTTCATAATTTTTTTTTTATTGATTCAGTTTTTGGGGTCTTAAGTAACATCCAATGAATGTTCATCTGTGAGATGGTTTCTTGCTGATGTCAGAAAAAGAACACTTTATTGCACTGGTTAGTAGTATTTTTACAACTTGTACTTAGATTTTTTTTTATAATGCTCAGTTTTTTTTAGTTATTTCTGATGAAAGTAAGGCGCTGGCCTTCAATTTTAACATTGGCATCAACATTTAAACTAATTTTTTTTTTAATATTACATTTAAAAAAAATTTTATTTAAAGTATTTACAGCAGTTAAAAAAGAGCTGCTTAAAAAACTTAAATAAAAACTTGGATACTAATAATGTACCAATTAGTCAACTTATTGGAATGTTGAACAAAAACAGTGAATCGATTCTACTTGATGAATCTTTTTGGATTCCAGTAATTGACGAGGAAAATTTTTTTATACATACATTTGTTGTTTTCTTAATATATATATATTTATATATATATATATATATATATATATATTATATATATATATATATGTTTATATATACATATATATATATATATATATATATATATATATATATATATATATATATATATATATATATATATATATATATATATATATATATATATATATATATATATATATATATATATATATATATATATATATATATATATATATATATATATATTTATATATATATATGTACATGTATATATATGTATATATATATGTATGTATATATATATATGTATATATTTATATATATATATATATATATATATATGTATATATATATCTGTATATATATATAGATTATACATACATTTGTTGTTTTTTTAATATATATATATATTTATATATATATATATATAATATATATATATATATATATATATATATGTTAATATATATATATATATATATATATATATATATATATATATATATATATATATATATATATATATATATATATATTATACATATATTTGTTGTTTTCTTATTTCTTTATAAAGAACATTTTAAAAGTATTTTTATTTAGTATTTGCATTATAAAATAAGTATTTTACAATCAATAAAATTAAATAAACTCAAAATTGTTTAGTTCTACTACTTGTTTAGTAAACTTGAAAGCAATAATGGTTATCATATATAATGTCTACTTAAATTTTAGAGCAGGAAATTAGCATGCAAAGGTGACTCGAAAATTAACAAGATTGCTTGGAATATGATTCCAATGATGATTGGCACCAATATACAGAAGACAATTGGTTGGTCAGGAGCAAACAATAAGCTTGATTTGAGAGCAATGCCATTAAATATATTGGGTAAGAAGAAATTTCATTCTTTATGTAACATTTATATATATGTATATTACGGTGATTGAAAAAGCAGCTTTTTCAACAGTCTGCTCCTCAACCCTAAATGTGTTCTATATAATAAAATAACACAAAATTTTGATACTAGTACTCGAAAGATGCAATTTTAAATACAGTTTTCAAAAATAGTAATCATTTTACATAAAAATTACTTTTTCAATAAAAACGATGGTTTTTTGACTAAAAACAAAAGTCAATATTTAGTTTCTTAATAATAATTATTTTAGAATGTTTTTTATATAAAATTGTTATCATTTTTGAAATTTTTATTTAGTTTTTGCATCTTTTTAGTACCAGGTTAACATAATTAAAAAAAAAAATTTTTCGATAATATTACAAACTCGTCTTATTTATAAATGCCTTATGAAAAATATTCTTTTAAATTTCATATCTAGTGTTATTTTATTAAATAGAATAGGGTTGAGGTGCGGAGTATTAAAAAAAAATTGTTTATTTAGTTACCCTAACGAATATATATATATGTGTGTGTGTGTGTAAGTTAAAGTACATTTAAGTCATACATTTTAGTTTAACTGTTTACAATTGTATATATAAATTGTATACACAATGTTGTCACACATTATATTTTAACTTTGTATTATTTTGATGCTGTGAAATTAAAAACTTTCACCTCAGGAACATCAGGAGAAGAGTTTGAACATTAACTGGAAAGATTTTTTGAGCTTTCCGGGGATCGAAATGGTGGACAAAAAGCTCGAGAGGAATGTTCTTAGTATAAAAAGTTCTTTGCATAAATAATAGTTTGAACTATTAATAACATTTGTTAGTTTATATTTTCATTATTTTTTAACACATTTTTGGTTAGCAATTAATTTCGAAAATACGAATTAATTTTTGTCAATACAAGTTGGAATATATTTCGAAAAGTACCGATTTGTTTAAATTATGTGGGATAACACATTTGCACAGAAACAGCTAATAATAACATGCTAGTGTATGAATGATTAAAAAGTAACGCTTTAGTGCCAACACGCGACCAAAAAAGAATGTTTGAAAACGATCACAGATCAGCGCGATGACGGCTATTGATCAAGGGCCGGCATCGAAACAGCCAATGGGCCACCATTGGCCCACCAGTAATGGGACAGCATTGGCCCGCAATTGTTCGCCAACACTGGTCTCGGATCATTTGCCAGCACTGGACCTCGATCGCTTGCCAGCACTGGCCCATTATCTGTTACCAGTACTGATCCGTGATCATTTTCCAACATTCGCTCGTGGTCTGAAGATTAGATAAACGCGGTTGTAACAATAGGTTTTTCGCTCGTGAACTGAAGATTAGATAAACGCGGTTGTAACAATAAGTTTTTCCGTATAGGTTTTTTCTGTATAGTTTCAATTGTATATAACTTTTTACTGAACAAACTATATATATGTATTTTACACGATGATTGCAACAGCATGAAACTTAATGTTGTGAAAATCACATAATTTTATTTTCGACTATATTATAGCTCTGACTTAGTTCGTCGAGCGATTTCTTAATAGTTTATGCACAAAACAGCATTAAATATATATATATATATATATATATATATATATATATATATATATATATATATATATATATATATATATATATATATATATATACTATATATATATATATATATATATATATATATATATATATATATATATATATATATATATATATATATATATATATATATATATATATATCGCTTGCACTTACCAGTACACTCATAACTTTCTTATCCGAATCAATATCTTCATTTTATTTGATCAAACTTTCCTCGCTGTTTACTGGAATCCTAAAAGACTCATCAAATAGAATCGAATCACTGTTTTTGTTCAACATACCAATAAGTTGACTAAAAAGTGCATTATTAGTACCCAACTTTATATTTAAGTTTTCCTCTAAATATAAGCAGCTCTTTTTCAACTGCTGTAAAAACATTTTGCTGTAAAAAAAAAAAAAATAATTTTTTTTTAAATGATTAGAATAAAAAAAACCGAGCATTACAAAAATAAGACTAAGTATAAATTGTAAGAATACTACTAACCAGTGCAATGTGTTCTTTTGCTCACATCAGCAAGAATCCATTTCAAAGATGAACAATTATTGGATGTCACTTATGACCCCAAAAACTAAAATAATAAAAAGTAAATAAATAATGAAACAGTTAAGTTAAGTTTACTAAAAGGTTAGCATATATTTAAATGCATATATATATATATATATATATATATATATATATATATATATATATACATATATATATATATATATATATAAATATTATTCAATTTTAGCATTTGATTTAACTGATGATGTAATACTGATTAAAGAAGTTTTTCTCTTAAGCGTCTGTAATGCAACTGTAAAAACCATTATCACAAAAATCTGCAAGGAATATTAGTGTTTTCTTTGTTAATTCACTCGTCATTTTTAGATCTTTAGCTTGCATCATTTTGCAAATTAGGCTAATATGAAAGAGGATCTCATACTAGACAACTACACCTTTTCAAGATGTAACTAAGAACTTGAAAGTTGTTATTAAGAAGCGTAAGATGTAATTGAGAAGTTAAAAGTTGTAATTGAGAAAAGTATAAAGAATTCAAAGTTCTTTGTATTTTGAATTTTGTAGTCCTAATATACTTTGTAATTTAAGGCTGGAAATAATATGATATCAATAGCATATAAAAAGTCATGAAAAAAGCATTTGAGGTTTAGGCTGTAACTGGAAAAATCCAATTGGGTGTCAATAAAACTTTCTTTTATTTTTGTTTGTGAAAAATTTAATTGAGACTTCACATGAATAATAAATGAAACATAAATAATTTATTTACATGAAAATTAAAAATTTAAACTTAAACATTACAAATAATTGCAATATTCAGTTAAGCACCAACTTGGACGTCTTCCATATTTAAAATCGTTGCGTAATGCGCGGTCGTATGTTGTACAGCACGTGTACAATCACCTGCCATTATTGTATTTTTTGCCGCAGTAACAACTCTTTATAAATACTGCATTCGTTGTTCCATAATTCCAGCACCAAATACAAATGGAATCCAAATAACATTTTTAACGTTTATTTTTATTTTGGACCGGATAGCTTCCACCTGGTTTAACATTGAGCTGTAGGGTCCTAATCGTAACAACTGAGCAGGTGAATTTTCAAACACCCTTTCCAAACGAGCGTGACATGGAGCATTGTCTGTTACAACGACCAAATCCTCTAAACGATTCCCGGATGTAACCCACTGGTTAAACAAAGCCAACATCCACTCGTTACAAGAATCTGCTTTAAATGATCCTCTGCGAGTTTCCATCATGACGACACTTGTTGTTGATATAGCTGCAATCAAATCTATGTTTGCACTTTTTTAAAGAAGGTATTTTCATTATTGATCACTTTTCCCCTGTTTGGCACGTCCTTGCGTTTTTCTACAAAAAAAATCTGTTTCATCCAACCAAATTATCTGATAACCATTTGTGATGTGTTCGTTAATGCTCCTAACATATTCAGTTTTTTTTTGTTTGTTTTCATTACTATTCATTATAGTAGCTCCTTGTGCACTTTTTTAAAATGAAAATAGTCTGCCTTCGAGGTTATTGGCAATTGTAGTTGTGCTGACGCTAATATTAAATTATCTTAATATCCTTGTTTCAATCGCCACCAATGTAACAGTCACTTTCAATCCATGTTAGTGTTTCTTCAATTTGATCATCGGTTAATTTTTTTGGTTTAAAACCACCTTTTCCAATAAAATTTAAATTTCCGCTGTGGACCCAATTGTAAGCTGTCTTATATTTAACACCTAAAGTTTGCGCCAGAGTCACCCAATCGCCGTTTCGCTCAGCACATTCAATTACTCTTCTTCTATGATTTAATGAAGATAAAACATAATGTTTTCTTTCAACTTGTTCAGTTGTATGTATTTCATGTCTACAAATTGGACAAGGTGGTTCTGGTTGTTCCAAAAGTGGTTGTAAACAAATTTGGTGAAATAAATGCTTGCACCAATCTTACTTTTCTTAATTACAACTTTCAAGTTCTTAATTACATCTTACTTTTCTTAATTACAACTTTCAAGTTCTTAATTACATCTTACTTTTCTTAATTACAACTTTCAAGTTCTCTATTACATTTTAAAAAGGTGTAGTGAAACTAGGAACAACAACAACAACAACAACAACAACAATAACAACAAGTTATTTATTTTCTGTAAATCATTTTACAATAGTTTTGATAATAACAATAATAATAATAATAATAATAATAACAATAATAACAATAATAACAATAATAATAACAACAATAATAATAACAATAATAATATATTATAATAATATAAGATAATAAAAAATTAATACAAACTAGCAGAAAGCAACCCGTAATTCGAGTTATGGTCGATCTGTGACCTAATTAATTTACAAACTTCTAGAATGACGCCTTTAATTTGAAAAAATTAAACCATCTGTAAAATCAACATAAAACGTATGAGGAGGTAAAATAATTTACTAATTATTTAACATTTATCAAGTAATTTACAACTGACATAGGTCATACTAGCGTAAGGCAGAACCATTTTCCTCGACATTCCTAGGTTCAACGCAACGCGTTTTTAGTTACTGACACAAAATAATAACACCTCATCATGCTTTAAATTGACGAAAAACTAAAACTAAATTCTTGTTATATTTTTTATAACATGAACTATAATTAATTATATTATACATGAGTTATTAATTTTTTGGTATCCCCTTGATTCATTTTCTTTAAAAAACAAAATTGTCTTAAAAACGTTAAATGCACACAACTTAATAAATTTATTAAAAATAACTAAGTTTATTATAAATAACTAAGCAATTAAGTACAAATACATTTCAAACAAAAAAAATTTAATTTACAATCAAACATGTGTATAACAAATTTAAAAAAATATGTAAACTTTGATTTATTATATTGCATTAATGCGTCATATGACAACCCTAAAATAAAAATTGTAACAGATAAGTAGACATAAAAAAACAAAAAACAAACAAACTGGAAAACAATTTACCTGCTTTTTAGTTACCTGTTGTCATACTTCAGTTGCTGTCATGATGCAGCATGTCGGTGTTGTTTAATGACGTTATTTCATGTTGGCTTTTAGTAAACTTTAGTTTAATTTAAAAGACATCACAATGGATTTAAAATATTTTAATCAAAATGCAAAATAACAAATGTTTCAAGGAGCCAAACTATAAACATAAAAAATAAAAAATCAAATTGAGATATAAATAAATTACATTTATATAGCTAAATATATTATCTTGGCTTATAGTAAATTTTAAAAGCAGTGAGTTCAATAAATTAAACTATATTACTACACCACTTATTGAGGCCCTGGGTGTTGGGAGCGATAATTTCTGCACTGCTCAAATGTTAACGAATCTAAAGTCATAAAAGTTCTCAAATGTTAACGGCCCTAAAATTACAAATAGAAGGATATAATAAAAGTTATAAATATTTGCAATGTTATGTAATCAAAATATAAAGCATAACCTGACCATTTTCACAGGTAACAGAGGACGATGCTAAAAATATTAAAAAAAAAAGAAGAGAGAATAAATTAAAAAGGGTTAAACATGTGAAAAATTTTATTTTAATAAAAATATGAGTAAAACGCGAACAGTTTAAAAATGTCATGTTTATATTAAATAATTCTTTTACCTATTGCACATATTTCTCCATACAAAGTATATAAAATTTAAAACACAGCCCTACCAATTATGCTTCTACCAGACACTAAAGACAAAAAATATACCTCTAATAATCAGTAAAATAATATTTACATATAAATTAAATATATAATTATAACTTTTTTACCTATTCCCCTCATTTCCTCCATAAAGTTGTCTAATGTAAGAAAAGAGGTAACTGAAGCTAAAACTAACTAAAAGTAAACTAAAAATAAATATAAACTAAACCAAAACTATAAACTAAAATAAACTTTAAATCTTAATATCTGTACCCCAGAAGACAAAAGCCGGTTGTCCAGTTTTTTCTTAAAATGAGCAGGCCTAAGCCTATCTCTTTCATTTCTGCGGCGATTATTTTTTAACTCGCCTAACCAAGCTCTCCTCATTTGGGTTTGAATTATTTACAGCTTGCCGAGCAGCATTTTTAACATTTGTTGATTATTAATTTCATCTCGCCTAAGCGACATGAAATTAATATGAATTTAATGAATTTAAACTTCACTTTTAGTTGAAAGTAGTAACAAAAAATCTTAAACGAATCTGGAAGATTGTGATCTTTCCTACATAATTTTTTTTCTACTCTAAATAGCACACACAAATAACTTTTATATATAACAAACTGTCATTTAAAATAAATTATAAAATAATCTTATGACTTTAAAAAAATATATATATCAGCAAGGAGATGTTTGAAAAAAAATTAACTTAGCAAATACTAATAAAAAAAATTGTTAAAAACATGCAATTCTTATAATAAACATACTGCTTACACAGAAAAATTTAAAAAAAAAAACGTTGTAAACCCTTTTTTGAAAACTTCAATATTATTTCTTTAAAAAAATTATTAGTAAACATTTTTAAAAAGTTCACAAAACTTTACAATATTTTGTTCTTCCATACCACATAAATTCATCATTTGATAAACTTAAAATAAAAAATGTAACGAATAAGTAAATAAATAAGAAAAACATTGCATACAAAAATGAAAATCAATGTACCTTATTGAGAAAAGCTGTTGTGATTTGCCAGAGCAGTAGTTGTTATATTATTATTTCATGTTAGCTTTTAGAAAATAATTTATGCTGGTACATCATTATTCCAAAATATTAACAGCAAAATCATGTTATAAACAGCGCTAAAGATAGAAAATCAAACAAAGATAAAACAAATTGTATATATGGCAAAATAATTTTTCTTAGCTTTAAGTGAATGATTAAAAACAGTGATTTTTAATAATGAAATTACCTATTTATCATTTTAAACAATAGACACTAAGTGAAGGTATGCCAAATGTCTATCAACTCAAAAGATAACAGAAAAACAACATCACAACAACAACACACAACAATAGCACACATCATAAATTAATATAATATGCATATAACATAACTTGAGTGACACAACATTCATATATAACAAAACATAAGTAACAACATTACGCAAAATGATATTAAAATACATTATTTTGTATTTTCAGAATTATTAATTATAAAAGCTTGAAAACAACTAGAGCTAAAGCAGTAACAGTTTGACACTAAACACTGCCGTGTAACCCTCTGCTATAAGTAAACCACTTGGCTGGCAAGGTTGACAAATCTTGCTCTACACGTGTACCAAATCACAGCACTTTGAAAGCATGGAAACAACATAGTACAAACATATGTACCAACTATAAACAAAATATATACATTTAGCTTTATATAAACATATTTAAACACATTTATAAAACAATTATATAACACGTATTAACACACCCAGTAAACACACAAACGTCTACTAAACGCCAAAACAACGTTTCAACAAAACGTTCAGATTTGGTCAGTTATCCGTTTAGAATGAAATTCACATTAACGTTTAGAATAAACGTCCATAAAACGTCTATATTCAAACGTATTTTAGACGTCTATTATAGGATTATTATACGTATGTAAAGCGTTTAGATTTTGTCTAATTTACATTTAAATCTAGTCTAATTAACGTATGTAAAGCGTTTAGATTTAGTCTGAGTAAACGTATATGAAACTTGTCTATTAGTTTCTTTGATTTAGTTAACGTAAATTTGATTTATTTAAGTTTTAAAGTTAATATCAGTTAAAATTACGTAGTAACTTTTTAACTTTTATAAGTCATAAGAGCTATATAGGTCGTGAAATTTATAAATACGATATAGTTGTAAAAGTAATGAAATTTATAAATAAGATATAGTTATAAAAGACCTGGTCTTATTTTTTATATTTTTTTATAACTATTATAATATAAACTTATTTAATATACTACTATACTATACTTTTATTTTATAAAGCTATTTATAAAGTTATAAACTTATATAAAACATTTGCATATAGTGGGGGTTTAGATAATAAATGTTTGTGCACTATGCTTGTTTATGCTTCGATAATTAAAAAAAATTAAATGGACAAGCTTTTGGCAGTGGAAATATCATATTCAAAAATTTCTATCAAATATTTTTTAAATATAATTTCAACAGAAAATAAAAGTTTTCATTAAGATTAAGTCAAAGATTACTTATAAAATTAATAAACTCATAAACAATTATTTTGGATCACTGGTTTATGCATTATCAAAAATCTTTCTAAAATACCGTCTACCACTTGTTTTTCATGCGCCTGTTTGTGCAACATCATCTTCTAGATTTTTATCCTGATTGTCTGATTTCGTAACCTGATTTGTAACCTCTATATGTAACAACTTTACATATAGAGGATTTTCTGAATGGAAGTTTCCAAAATTTCATAACGATGTCATGTCAATGTTGTAATCAATAATTTCTAAAACATCTGAGTCCATTAAGTTGTTGGCATTTAGGAAGGTAGATTATCGCGATAAGAGATTTTTAACTTTTTAGCTTCCGACACTCGTTTATTATTTATTAATCAGTTGTTTTGCTTTCAGTTGTTGTAAGAAAGTGAATCTTGTAAACGCATCTAAATTAATTATTTAGCCAATAAAAAGTTTGTTTTTAATAATTTTTTTTTATTTCGTCTTAATTAAGCCTATTTAAACCGCGTGACTTTAGCTGTTATGTGAGTCTTCTGACCAATGGCTATATTACTATATTATAATATAAAAAACGTTTATTAAACGTCGATCAAACGTTTAGATTAACAACTTATTTTAGTCAATATTGTAAACGTTTGATTGACGTTTAATAAACGTATAAAATTAAAAGATTTAAAGCGTAGATTTTAAATCTATAAATGTTTAGGTTTAATTAAGATTGATTAAAGGTTCACAGTAATGTAATTGACTAATGTAAGTCGATATTCTAAACGTTAGATCGACGTTTAGTAAACGAATATATAAAAAAGTTTAAAATATACATTTCAAATCAAGCGTCAATTTTTAGTCAATAATAGGTCGCTAAACGTTTTATCTATTTTTCGACCAATTTCAATGAAATATTGACTAATTCTGAGCCAATCTGTGTTTACTGGGCATACACAAACAATAAAAAAACATTTTACATTATTAAAAAAACACATTGATAAAAGAACTATAAAGCACATATTACCACATACACATACTTATCAAAAAAGCATATACGCAAACAATAAACATGTGGAACCAAAAATTTTAGAAATGACGCGAGAAAATTTAAAAAGATTTAAAGTAAACAATATATATATATATATATATATATATATATATATATATATATATATATATATATATATATATATATATATATATATATATATACAGTATCAGACAAAACGAGTGCAACCAAATAATGCTAATTTAGTTTCTTTATATAAAAGTGCTGCATTTTTTCAATTAAGAGAAATAACTATGTAACTGTTTAGAGACAAAGTTCTTCAAGTTTTATTCATCACAAAGTTCATTATTTGTACACGAAAATTAATAAATTAATCAAAAGTATTAAAAAAAGTTGATTTCCTTCTGGACAAAACAAGTGCAACTCGACAAAATGTTGACCAAGCTGTATTTCGCTATCAATATTTCGTGGCGAGTCCTTTGTTGTTGATCACAGGCTTGCATCTTCAAAGCATAGGTTGGATCAGGTGATCAATGAAACTTTGTGGAATCGCTGCCCAGAACTTTTGGTTTTGTTCAAACAGTTGATTCTTATTACGAACATCTTCACGATCAATTCTGCGGTTGATGATCTTCCACAGGTTCTCGATAGGGTTGAGATCCGGAGATTGAGGCGGCCAATCCATCACCGATAGGTGGTTGTCTTGAAACCACTGCTTGACTATTTTTGCAGTGTGTTTCGGATCGTTGTCTTGCTGAAAAACCCAGTTTATTGGCATATTCCATTCAGCATGAGGTAACATAACATCTTTCAGGATATTTTTATACATAAAACGGTCCATTATTCCATCGTTTCGATGTATTGGACCTAGATCGTTAGCAGAAAAACACCCCCAGACCATTACATTGCCTCCACCATGTTTCACGGTCTTATAACAGTAACATAAATCGAGGCGTTTTCCGGCCGGTCGACGTACACGGCAAATGCCATCGCTCCCAATGATGTTGAACTTCGATTCATCACTGAACAGGACAGTTCACCATTTCTGCACATTCCAGTCAATATGAGATGTAGCAAACAGGAGTCTTTTCTTCTGGTTTTTTAGTGAAATCAAAGGTTTCTTTGCAGGGCGTCGAGAAAACAATCCGGCTTCAACAGCACGTTGTCTGATTGTTCGGTCCGATACAGACAGCTCTAATTGTTTTTGTATCTCGACTGATGATATCCAGGGATCCTTCTTGACGTATCTGACGATCATAGAATTGTCTCTAGAAGTGGTGAAACGCGGTCTTCCACCTTTGTTATCTGCTGCCAACTTCCCCGTAGAACGATATTTGGAACATAGTCTTGATACGGTCCATTTTTTCACGCGATATTTATCACAAATACTTTTTTGTGACATTCCACTTACGTAATCGCCAATAATTTCCTTTCTTAGTTCCAATCCAAGACTGTCGGGAGCCATTTTTGCAATTGAAGTCATAAAAATAATAAAAATAAATAATCACGCTTCTCAAGGCTTACCGCGTTATATTTACCTTGTGATGATATAAAAATGCTCTGTGGAACACAACGTCATGGTTGGATGTAGACTGTATTGATGTAATGAAACACTTGTTGTATTTCACTTCTTGTATTGATGTTCTTCGATAAAACACTTTGATAAAACTCACTTCGATAAACTGTCTTGATAATACTGATTGATTGACTTCCATATACTGACTGAACTACATGTCGGTTTACATGTCTCTTATTTAGTAAAATGAACCTGTGTGAACCTGTTCTGGAAGATTCTAGATGCTTCTTTTCGATGCTTCTGGATGCGTCTGGATGCTTCTGAATGTTTCTGGATATTTCTTGATGCTACTGGATGCTTACAGATGCTTCTTCTGGAAACTTCTGGATACTTCCTTTAATTATTAAAAAACTTCCGTGACGTTGACACGGACCAGACTTAAGAAAATGAAACAAACCAAAAAAGTTACACTTGTTTTGTCCGCTGCAAAATGGCACTTGTCAACGAAATTCTGCGTGTGTGCTGTCACCTGTCAGCTGATTGCTCATGTCATGGCATGCTATGACTCCAGACTCCTGAACTGTTTGCTGTGGTAGTATAGTTCGTTTCGTTTTTAAGACATGTAAAATTAGGAACACTTTTTAGCATTGTTCGATGTTGGTTGCAAATGTTTTGTCCAATACTGTATATATATATATATATATATATATATATATATATATATATATATATATATATATATATATATATATATATATATATATATATATATTATATATATATATAAATATATATATATATATATGTATATATATATATATATATATATATATATATATATATATATATATATATATATATATATATATATATATATATATATATATATATATACAATCAATACTTTTTACTTTCATTTTTTTTTATAAGAACTGTAATCCTCGTAACAAAATTTAATCTTTACATACAATAACATGTGACATGTCATGTCAGTGTTAGCACAAAATTTTAATTTATTTTTCTAAATTTTCTAAAAATGAACAAAAATATTTAATAGTATCACAGAAATTTCGAGAACGCGCTCTTTCAAAGCCTAGCAACTAATAAAACGACGTTAAACGTTTACTGTAGCAATTATATTATAGATTATAGTAATAGTAATAGAAAGTATGCATTGAAATATATGGACCGTAAACATATAGATTAAAGCACATAGAACATACATTATAACAAACATGTAAAAATCATAATTTTCAGGTTTTAATAATAATAATAAAAAAAGGAACAAAAAGTGCTGATGATAATTGTAGTAATGACGAAAAGAAAATTAAAAGAATATTTTAATCTTAAGGATAATATATCTAAAAGTTAAAGTAAAAAGTTTTTCAGAATTTTTTTAAATTGATATTGTTTAAGATGGAGTAAAGGTATTTTAGGATATAGTTTGTCGGACTCATTCAAAATGCATGCAAGGCTCCTGTTCCATTCACAAACGCGCTGATAAACAATAGAACACTTACCATATTACTGGGTTTTAAAAGATGGAAACCATAAAATCGGTTTGTGATAGTGATAAAAAAAAGTTAATATTGCAATACGTCGCAAGTAAAAATTCGACTTTCAAGTTATTAAATAAAGAATAGCTGATTTGAAAAAGAGGCAAGTGCATATTTGTTTAAAAAATATATTTAAAATCTTAACAGATTATTGAAATAAATTTCATAGTAACGATATACTAAGTTTATCAATAAACTAAGTTTATCAATACAAGTTTTGTGTTACTATCAACACAGGAAATTTATTTTATTTTAGTATTCTTCAGAGTAGTATCAAAAGTATCAAAATCTATTTATACAAGAGAATTTTCACTCGTAAAAATTTCAAAATTTCAATAAAGTTTACCATGGTGATGGAGGTTTTACCTGTTGTTAATTTAAAGAAATGGAAAAAAAATGTATACGTTAAAGTAAATTTGAAAAGATTTATAAAAATAAAATATGTTCTTGGTCTTGAAGCATACTCAAATACAAATTTTATATACAGTTGTACGAAACTACTTGTGAAGTACTTTTGCATATAAAGATTATATGCAGTTTTACCAGACTACTAGTGAAGAGCTTTGTGTATAAATTTATTTATATGTTAATTATAAAGAGTTGAACATTAGACTTTTAAATATAAAAAATTTGTACTGATTGCAAAACTAGCTTACATGTTCCATGTCAATATATGAGCTCTGAGGAGATTTTGTTTTCATGTTTTGTTTCAACCATAATTTTGAGGAGACTGATATATTTTTTTATTACATAACTCTAATAAAACATCGTCTTAAACCATTTAACACTTTTTAAAAACTTATAAAAATTTTGCAGGCTACATTAACTTATATATAAAATATTATTTAAAAATTTAACAAAAGAAGAAAAATTTATGTTTGTCTAATGAACCGTAATTTTTTGTACAGTTACGTATAAACACTGACATTAAAAGCTTGAAAAAGTATTGAATCAAATAAGTTAACCAAATAAAAGTGGATTATGGCAAATGATTGTGGCATTTTTTGTATAGTAAGAAAAAAAAAGATTTTAAAAAACCGAACTAAGTGGTTAAAATCAAGCGTTTAATAAAAAATGAGTAATAAAAAAATACAATAAAATTATCAAAAAAAAAGAACAAAATCACTTGTCATGCTATGAATAGCATGACAACTGATTTTAATATTTAACTTGAATTTGTATGTGTGCAATTTTGCAAGATTTCTAAATGTGTTTCTCTTCAAATGTAATGTCTATATTCTATAAAGCATGCTCAATACAAAGTTTATATGCAGTTGTACCAAACTACTGGTAAAGTACTTAAAATATGCAAAGTATAAATTTTAAGCTGAGTCAGGGGTTGTTCTAAGCTCGGTACTGGATTTTATACCAACTTGTTAATTATAAATATTTAAACATTTAACTTTTAGGAAAAAGAAAATTTTCACAGATGCTTTACCTAACTAGCTTATATGTTTCATGTGAATCTACGAACTCTGAATAAGTTACTGTCTAGTCTAAACTTTGAAAAGGCTGATAAGGCGTATTTCAATATTTTTATTTACTTAACTTTAATAAAACATCATTCTTAAACCTTTAAACACTTTGTGAAAAATTAAAAAAAGTTTGGTTGGGTATTTTAACTTATATATAAATAGAATAAAAGTTGTATATTAATAAATCTATTGGAAAATTTAAAAAAAAAAGTAACATTTATTTGTTTTTCTACTGAACAGTTGATTTGTACAGTTACATATAAGCGTTGATATTACATTATATTACATTGATAGTCTCTTTTCACGTTGATATTACATTATATCGTTGATATTACATTATATTACATTGATAGTCTCTTTTCACAGAAATTCACAGAAGTTCAAAAAAAGCACACTCGATCATATTGGTTATACCAAAGATTACATAATAAAGCTATTTGTAAAATTTGGAAATATGAAAGATAAATACTTCTACTCTAGGAAAATGAAAAAAAAAAGGTTTTTTTATATTTTTTTTTCTTCAGGAGTATATAATGTAAAATAAATTGATAGCATAATAAATGTAAAATTTATCAAACTTTGTTGCTTTATTTGATATTACTTACCATCAGTTGCTATTAAAGGGTAAACATTTTTTTACTAATTATAGAATACAATAACCAATATTTTGTTCAGGTTAAAAGCTATATATCAACAAACATGTGCTTTACATGTATTAACTTTTGAAATAGAAAAAAACAACAACACGAACTTGTATGTTTGCAATTTTTCTTGTTTCTACTTTTTTACACTTAGTTTTTCATAAAGAAGAGGTAAGTTAATTTGTTTTGCTTATTGAGTTATTCCTTTTTGTCAGTTTACTATATGAAAACACACTTGTGGACATCAGGTTATAAATTTTTTCTTATAGCTTATTATGCTGCAATGCTTCGTAATTTTTTATTACTACACATTATCAAATGCAATCTAAATCAGCTCTTGCTCACAATTGCTTTTATTTTGAGAGTGTTGCAAGTTCTCTGGAGTAGCTATAACAATCAATAAGCAATATTCTCAAACTTAAAATGTTTTAATGATGTTTACAATATATATATGGGAATAATAAGAGTAAAGTTCTGAAAAGAAATTAGGTTATTTTTAAAAATATTTTTTTCGGGTTTTATGATAGGATTAATGGAAACTTAATTTGGAAAAACTTATATCAATTTAATAATATTCAATTGATATTACTAGGTAAATTTTAAAATTTTTTAAAAAAATCTATCGTAGGTGAATCACAGCATAGTCAAGTTTTACCATTGGTTTATAGTTTGTTACAATGGTTGTCATTTTTATATCTTAGAGTTATAAAAGCCATTAGGAAAACAAACTAATTTTCTTAAATCTTTATTTTTAGGAAAATATTATGAAAATCATGGATGTTTTGAGTTTTGTAAAAATGTAAGAACTATATTGTACAAAATCGGATAGAAAAATCACACTTGTTATGTTATTATTATCTAACATTTACTCAGTTTCACTTTTATAAATTGATACGATTTTTGATATTTGTTTTGATTTAAACTTTTGAGTCAAAGCCTCTCATTCAAAATCAGCGAATCAGATTGCGCATATCTCTACCTATTCCGATAGGGTTTAAAAATTACGCGACTTACGTAATTCGTATACTCTATACGAATACTTTCCATTTTTAACTCAAACGAATTAAAAACTACGGAATATTCTGGAAAGTTTAGGTGCAGTAAAGTGGTCAGTAAGTTATACCCTAAAATTTGTGAATTTTTTTTAAATTTAAAATTAAAAAAAAAATTAAAAAATATTTAAATTAAAAAATGTATTTCCATACGCTGTTGTAGTACTTATTTACTTGTTAAAAAATTGTTTTAAAATTGTTAAAAACAAAAATCTACCCCCGTCGAATTTTTCGTTATAATAATATAACTACTTTTCTGCATATACATTGATTTGCATACACATAAACGCTGTAGTGAAAGCAAACTTAACAAAAATACAACAATAACATAAATCATGTCTAAAGCGCCTGCGATTGGAATAGATCTTGGGACTACATACTCTTGTGTAGGTGTTTTCCAACATGGTAAAGTAGAAATTATTGCCAATGATCAAGGTAATCGTACTACACCCAGTTATGTTGCCTTTACTGACACTGAAAGACTTATTGGTGATGCCGCCAAAAACCAAACAGCAATCAATCCTTCTAACACAGTATTTGGTTAGTTGATATCATTTTTTACAATCTTACAAGTGTTACGCTACGTGTATTTAATATGATAAAGAGTGACTTTAAAATTGATTATCATTTTATTGACTTTATATGTGTAGTTTTGTAATTTTTTAAATTGTTATATGTGAGTTTTACTTGCTTAGACGCAAAACGACTTATTGGAAGAAAGTTTAATGATGCCTCTGTAACTTCAGATAGAAAACATTGGCCATTTAATGTAAGTTGATTTTTTGCCAAATGTTTATTATTATTAACATTTTTTCTCTAAATCACCTTTAACAGTCACTTTTTTTCTTACTTTTTGTTATTCAAAAATTTTTTTTATTAATAATTACAAAAATACTATATATATTCAATATATATTCAATATATATTCATGACTTGTTAAGAAAACACAATTTGCCTGATAAATTTTAATAAAATAGTTCATCATAGAATATAAGTTATTATTTTATATATCTCTCTAAAGCTCTTTTTATTAACAAATTTTGAGAACACTTAAGCGGGTGTTCTCATATAAAGCCTCTAGTGAAACAGCTTTTATCAAGTTATTGTATTAAAAAAATGAAAAAAATTTATTTTGTTTAAGGAAAATAAAGTCAAATAAAATTTTTTAAAAAAAAAGCCCATCATAAACCCAGCCTAATTGCATATGTGTTACAGATTTTGCATTAGTGTCAAAATTATTTGCAACGATTAAGTTGTTTTTTTTAAATAATTTTTTCAGGTTATTGATGAAGGAGGTCGACCAAAAATTCAAGTTGAGTTCAAAGGTGAAACCAAATCCTTTTTTCCTGAGGAGATTTCATCAATGGTTTTGTTAAAGATGAAAGAAGTTGCAGATGCTTACCTTGGCAAAAAAGTAACAGATGTTGTCATCACTGTACCTGCATACTTTAACGATTCTCAACGTCAAGCTACTAAAGATGCTGGTGTTATTGCTGGCTTAAATGTTCTTCGAATTATCAATGAGCCCACTGCTGCTGCCATTGCATACGGTCTAGATAAAAAAGTTGGAGCTGAAAAAAATGTTCTTATTTTTGATTTAGGAGGTGGTACTTTTGATGTGTCCATTCTTGCTATTGAAGATGGTATATTTGAAGTAAAATCTACCGCAGGTGACACTCATCTTGGAGGGGAAGATTTTGACAACCGTCTAGTCAACCACTTTGTTGATGAATTTAAAAGAAAGCACAAAAAAGATATTTCAGGTAACAAGCGTGCACTTAGGCGTTTAAGAACAGCTTGCGAACGTGCCAAGCGAACACTGTCTGCAAGCACTCAAGCTAGTGTTGAAATCGATTCTCTATTTGACGGAATTGACTTCTATACATCCATTACAAGAGCTCGTTTTGAAGAATTGTGTATCGACATGTTTCGAGGCACTCTTGGTCCAGTTGCTGATGCAATCAGAGATGCTGGAAAAAACAGCAACGGGCAAAGTTTTTCTAAATCTGACATCCACGAAGTTGTTTTGGTTGGTGGATCTACTCGTATTCCAAAAGTTCAGAGTTTGCTCCAAGATTTCTTCAACGGAAAAGAGCTGAACAAGTCAATTAATCCCGATGAGGCTGTTGCATATGGTGCAGCTGTTCAGGCTGCTATCTTAAGTGGAGATAAGCATGAAGCAGTTCAAGATTTACTTCTTTTGGATGTTGCTCCATTATCATTGGGTATCGAAACTGCTGGTGGTGTTTTTACTGCTCTAATAAAGAGAAACACAACAGTACCTACAAAATACTCTCAGACATTTACTACATATTCAGACAATCAACCTGGTGTTTTGATTCAGGTTTTCGAAGGAGAGAGACAAATGACTCAGCACAACAACTTGCTTGGTAAATTTGAACTTTCTGGAATTCCACCAGCTCCAAGAGGTGTTCCTCAAATTGAGGTCACTTTTGATGTTGATGCCAACGGTATTTTGAATGTGTCAGCATTGGACAAAAGCACTGGAAAGGAGAACAAAATCACTATTACAAACGATAAGGGTCGTCTCTCTAAAGAGGATATCGAGAGAATGGTCCAAGAAGCAGAGAAGTATAAAGCTGAAGATGAAGCTCAGCGAGACAAGGTGCAAGCTAAAAATGCTTTGGAAAGCTATTGTTATAACATGAAGCAAACTGTTGAGGATGACAAAGTTAAGGATAAGATCAGTGAAGAAGACAAAAAAACTATTTTGCAAAAGTGCAACGAAACAGTGGAATGGGTAGATCGCAATCATGTAAGTTTGTAATTTTGTTTTAATGATGTTTCTGTTTTATGTTATCTCCATTTTTTTTTTGAATTTTGTTCTTGCATAGCTTGATTAATTTTGTTTCAAATTGTTATAGTCTGCTGAAAAGGAGGAGTTTGAACACAAGCAAAAAGAACTTGAGAAGGTATGTGCACCAATCATTACAAAGCTATATCAAGCAGGTGGTGCTCCAGGAGGCGGTATGCCCGGTGGTTTTCCCGGAGGTATGCCTGGTGGTTTTCCAGGTGGTGGTGCAGCACCACACACTGGTGGTAGTTCAGGTGGACCAACAATTGAAGAAGTTGATTAATTTTATTTTTCTTTGGATATTGTCGCTTTTTTGTACCGGTACTGTGTTATCTTATTAAAGCTTTTTGTAAAATATTGTTTAAGATATCTTTTGTTACATTCTTTTAAGCGGACACTTGTTACTTTTAAGTTAAGTTAAAATTATCTACAGTTTTAAAAGTTAAGAATTAATGAAAAATTAATTTAAAAAAAAATTCAAAACCCATGACCATTTAAATTTTGGAAGTAAAATTCCAAATGTGCTATGACATTAATTTTAAAACAAGCATTTTGCTTTTGCTATTTAAAAACAAATATTTACTGAATGAGCGCTGGAAACATGCGGTAATTTATGACAGTAAATTACCCCGGACCTAAGCTGATAAAGGTTTTCCTGCATTAACATAAATAATGTAATTGGCACAACAAAATAATATAATTGGTAATGAGGAATATGCCGCAATGTTCTGTACTATTGTTTACGCAAGGTAACTATTTTATGCGTTTCGTGTATGTTAAAATGCGCGTTTAAAAGGTAATGAAATTTGAATTACTAATTGTTAAACGTAAGTTTTTAATTAACAATTCTGTGAAAGTCAAGTACAATATTATTTATATCGGTCTGACTTTTATAGAAGTAGTATGAACTGAACTGCCGAAAGGAGTTTTTTTCATACCGCCTCATCGACTAAAAAATTGGTATACATATCTGGAAATGCAATTAATCATTTGCGCATCAGCTAGCACTATTTCTGCACCTATCGGGTTAAAATCTCCTCACTTTATCAGCGCCACATGAAAAAGTATAACATTTACGTGATCTATATTTCTGAAGAGTAGGTGGGAACGAAAAAGTTTATTACCAAAGCCAGATTTTATAAGACTTAAAATATCATAATCGCTTCCTAGGAAATATAAATAATATTTTGACACTAATACATTTCACATTAAACAAAAGTGATAAACAATACTTTCAATTCTTTAAAAAGACACCAAATGCAAAAACTAAAATACAACCTAGTGTACCTTGATATTGGTTTCAAAAGTAGTTTAATGTTGAATGTAAGTTCTAAAATTTTTAAAACCTAATACTGCTAACAAAAAAAAGTATTACGACTTCAAGTAATTGAAATAGTTCTTAAAAACGAAAATAAAACTATAAAATGTATTACAAATATACAAAAAATATCTGTATGACTGTAATTATACTTTGTAATACTGTAAATACAATCAAGTTGAATATATAATTTAAAAATTCCTGGGGCATTAAGTATCTTTTTGACACTTGCATCTTGACATAAACAAATTGATTTACCTAATGTAACTAATGAAGCGGGTTATTTTCAATACAAACACATACGGTGGCGGATTACCGATAAGGCAAATTATGTAGTTGCGCCTTTAATAGAGGCGCGTAATTTAAGCTTAAATAAAGTTAATGCGAATTTTTATTATCATTATTATTTTATTTTACATACGCGTTTTTAAAATATTTTAAAATAAAAATCTTAAAAATATTAAAACCTTTTTGTTTTTAATAAAAGAACAATAAATCATTCTTTAACGCAACGGTCTACACTACACATGTATTTAGCTAAATAGTTTTTAGCTATATTTTTTTCATAAAACGAATAATTCAACTTAAATTTGAATATATTCTATATATCCTTAATTACTTTAAATATTTTGAGTTAAAATGTTCATGACCATACTTGTAATGACTATCAATATTTTACCTCGAGTATATTTATTTGGAGTTACATTAATATTTAGTTACAACCTGCTGAATAAATATTTTCGTAACATCTATTCCGATTTTTGTTTACATATCTTAATATATTATTTGACTTATAATATATATCGCTATCAACGCCGGTTAACCGGGGTGGGTGGGTGCAGCTACAGCCCGCCTTCATAAAATTGAATTCCAACAGGTACCCCATGACTCAGAAGAAATAGACAACTGCAGTAATAGAAGCTGACAAATTTTGACTTATTCACGAAGCCATTACTACTGTAAAGAAGATAAAAACGCTTGATGTTGCTTTTATGACGGAGCTTTGACACAAAATCATGCTACAAATTGATGTTACTTGTATCAAACTTCAGGATAGAAGTGCAGATTTAGCTCTTTGTGTGCGATTGCTTCAATCTCTTTTGGAATATAAGACATCAATTTGCAATTCTATGATAAAGTTTTCTAAGTTCATATTTCCAAGTTCACCAAGATGTTTACACGCAATTCGTCGGAATAAATTAGAATCAGTTTTTCCAACGCTGACATTCTATGATATTGCATTTAGGATTTTTTTAACCTTTTCTATTACTAATTGTAGTAAAGAAAGAGAAATTTCACATGTGGCAAGAGTTAAGATTAATCTCCGTTCCTCAATGGTCATTTTAATGCTCTTTGTTTAATGAAAATTGAAAGAACTCTTTTACTAAATGAGTTTTCAATTGACTTTGCCAATGTGAAATAATTGTGAAAAAAGTGAAAAAAGGTTTTCAATTGACTTTGATAATGTGAAATAATTCTTTGTGAATAAAAAAATAATTTCTTGTTTTGCTGCATTCGTTTTTGAATATATTTTTTTAGGAATGGGGCCCCCAAATATTTTTTTCACCTGACCCCAAAGACCAATATACGGTCTTGGTTGCTATATATATTTAGACATACATTGTTGTTACTGTAGTGTTGTTGTTATACTACTTGTATTTAGAAATATGCTATGACTAGTATTTATTAAATGTTTATATGAAATATAAATGTTTACATGAAATATAAATGTTTATATGAAATATAAATGTTTATATGAAATATAAATGTTTATTTGAAATATAAATGTTTATATGAAATATAAATGTTTATATGAAATATAAATGTTTATATGAAGTATAAATATTTAATAAGTACTAAAAATAGTATATTTCTATTTCTGTTTATATATTTTATGCGGAGGTTTTCGTGATAAAAATCTTTTATTAATAGCGGAAAGGGATATTTTGGCAGAAAATGCCCTCATGTACATGGAGCTAAAGATCCGTGGTTCAACGCCACCTCGGCAAAGTTTTATAACATTGAAAGGAAGTAGGCGTGAGAACTTCCTTTCAAATGCAAATTAAGAATTTAGTTAAGCTATTTTCAAGAAAAAGCTTTTATTAAGACTTTACTTAAGCTGAAAGCATTATTGAACTCACCATATATAAAGTCCTATAATACTATCAGTTAGTCCTTTTATGCTAAAATAATATACTATTTATTATTAACACCTATGATGTAGTTACATGGAATTTATACTTCACGAGACAATATTTAGGCACTAATCACCACACCAATTATATATATTATAGAAAATAGTGCAAAACATACTATATAAAAATAGTACACAATTATAACAAAATATTTTGCATTTAGGACAAAAAACAAAAATTTACTTCATCAAATGAAAGAACTACAATCGATCCATTCAGTACAACTCTTTTTCCACCAGTTGAAAACATCAGACGCAACAGAAAATTTAGAAGATGGATTGATAATGAAAAGGTAAGAATGTTGTTAGAATTAAACGTCAAAATGATAACGAACATATCCGACCATGTACTGACAAATAAAAAAAAAGACTGAAGTTTATATCTAACGCACAGGCGGTAAAGAAGTTTAAGAAACAAGTGTTGAAAAGTTTAAAAGAAAACTACGACGAAAGACATTCTGTTAAATAAGATCTATAATTAACAAGATATAATAAGCTGGACACCTAACAGTGATTTAGAAACACTTAAAATATGGCCAAAATACAGTTTTTTCAGTAGCGCAATTTAAATAATGTTATTAGCTAACTATATTCTACAGTTTCTTAAGATTCTAACGCTCTAAAAAAACAAGTACTGAAATAACAGATTTAAACATTAATTTATGTTTGAAAGTGACCGAAAACAGCTTTTTTTTTATCTTTCAGATTTTATCGTTATTAAAACTTAATTTTCTCCCAAATACAAAACCTTTCATTTTAATTTTTATTATATACAAAGACATAAGATAATTTATTTTAATTTAATAAAGTATTTGAAATACGTGTTATAAATCTTGCGAAAAATGCATTTAAAAAATGTAATTTTAACAAGTTTAAACTGATTTTATAGAGCTAGGACTTTTTACCTTAGACTTCCTTCACGAAGCGAATTCTTTTTTAAAAGAGAGTTTGTATCATGCTATAAGAAGCTAAAAAAGTTAGCTGTCCCAACTTGCCCCATTTTGAAATAATGTGGTTTTTAAAAACTCATTTTATAAAAAAATTATCGAAAAATTAGAATATTTAAAAAATTAGAAAAATTAGAAAAAAATTAGTATGACCATGGCCTACTGTAATTTTACGGCCTGATTTGTTGCATTTTTCGTTAAAAAATTAAGAGGCCAGTTTTTTTACGGCTTATTTTTAAATTTTAAATTATGTATGAAAGGTTTCAACAACAACAACAATATATTTACCAGTGAATATTATACAAAGGTTTTGAATAAAATATTGAACTATAATATTGTAACAATTACTATATAAATATCTGCTTGCATGCATTGGTTTATGCTTTTATAGTCATTTAATATGTAATGTATTCTGAACTGATTAATATGTGAATGTATTCTGACTGATTGAATGTTTCATTATATTCCATTAGAGAGTGGATTAATGAAAAAGACACACAGACAGTCTATTATTATTACTGTATATAGTCGAACTGCTTTTTTTATGCGATGTTATTTAAGTGGAGATAATTCCAATAATAAATGTAAGTGAACTTTATATTTAAAAATAACTGTGTTACATTTTTTTGATTTGTCTTAGTAATAAAATGGTTAATAAATGTGTTGTTACAAACTGTAAAACTGGTTACTCTAATGGTCCAAAAAAGTCAACATTTCATTTTCCTGAAGAATTTGATTTGCGAGAACGATCGATATACTTTGTTAATAGAAAAGAATGGGTTCCATCAAAATATTCAGCTATTTGTGTGAATCATATGATGACAAATTTATTAATTACGGAAAAAGATGCACTTTGAAATGAAATCTTCTTCCAGTTCCAACTATTTAAACCAATGAAATAAGTGGATCGTCGACTCTAAGGTTCCAAAGTTGCCCCGAAAAGAACCAACTTTGAGATATTTAGGAAAAGATGAGTTTGAAGATTTTCAAAGTGTTGATAAAATAATTAATCTTGATTCTTTGACAGAACAACATTCTCTGCGAGGCTTTACATTTAAAGAAATTCACGATAGTGTGGTTTATTATAAACTGTGTTTTGATGAAAAATCTGGCATACCAACTGTTTTTGAGTCAATAACTGTAAATAAAGATCTTTATGTTTCATTGTCATATAAAGGCCATTTTTTTTACAAAAAAAATAAATTCTCCCTCCCCTGACCATATTTGACTCTTTTTTAAAGATTTATAGTCTTCCTTCTTTTTTTACCTTTTTTACACCATAGAGCGAATTTTCAGCTATTATGAATAAATATTTTCAAAAAAAATTAATTGTGGCCTAATTTTAAGTTATTCCCGATCACTGTGCATCTCAATAAACAGAGAACGAAAAGATTGATATTTTCGTTCTCTGTTTAGAGATAAATGACTATGTGGAACAGAAAAATACAAAATGTAAAATTCTAAAACTAGAGGTATAGTGGGCACTATACCTCTAGTTTTAGAATGTTAAAAATTGAGACGTAATAATTAAAGACAAATAAGGGGAAGTTTCTGTATAATGATTAAAGCAACATATAAAATAAAATTGAATGAACTATCTCCCGGGATACCACACAAATATGTGAGAGGAATTACTGAAATGCCAATTTCATGCAAAAATTGCATACAATCGACAAACACACTGATAGTTTTTTTCTCCTTCACGATTTCTGCAGACCCTCATAATTCTATGATCTTTACATAATTATAAACCTGATATTCTACTACGATCAGTCTTTAGCGCACTGATCGACAATATATTTGAATATCTAACCAAATTTACTATTTGCAGAATCTCCATTGGCATACATTAATGACATTATACTTCTCGACATGTTATATAAGACTATCTTCCTCATAGTTTATCCTCGTGTCATCACAGTACGCTTACATTCCACACAAAGAAAGCATAAACGCTATGTTACATTATATGAGACTTATACCTAGAGTAAAATACAAGCTAGATTATTTAACTACAGTCAATATTGGCAGCCATCACAACTTAATAAAAGGAGTTCTACATTAGAGCATTTTCTTTTTTAGTAACAAACGCCACCACCAACTAACAGACACATCAATGGGCACACGGGTAGCACAATACAATACAAACTTATAAATATATTTATAAGTTTGCATGTCTTCGTATAGGAAGAAATGACGAACAAATTACTAATCAATTTCTAAATTACATAACTTTTTACAAAAGATTTATTTAGTTTAACTACAATTACATAAATTCAATTCATCCATCAATCAAATTCATCCATCTATCAAATTCATCCATCAATCAAATTCATCCATCAATCAAATTCATCCATCAATCAAATTCATCCATCCATCAAATTCATCCATCAGTCAAATTCATCCATCAATCAAATTCATCCATCAATCAAATTCATCCATCAATTAAATTCATCCATCAATCAAATTCATCCATTAGTCAAATTCATCCATCAATCAAATTCATCCATCAATCAAATCATCCATCAATCAAATTTATCCATCAATCAAGTTCACTTTAAACCATTCAGCAATAACAATTACCTTTTTATACAAACTATTATATAAAAATGAACAAGACAAACTTTACATATATCTACAAAAATCTACCAAAAAAATAAATGACACGATCGAACTACTGCATTATGTCTCGTATTATCTCACGCACACCACACAAGTACCATAGACAGCTACGCCCTCAGATACTGTACCATCGTTTCAGAATTTAACAATTTATAAAAAGAACATCGTTGCATTATTTTGAATTTTTGGTTTATCGTAATAGAGATAGCTCATTTGAGCATTGACCATATTGATAGCATTTGCAGAAAAAAGAAAGAAATGCAACCATACAACAATGAGAGAGTGGCTTGAGCTTGGCAAACAAAGCAGGTCTAATTACATTTATAATGTGCTTTTAGACTTTGTCTGAAAGTAAAAGAATTGTTATTTATCAATATAGCAATGCCAACATTATTGCAATATTTTTTGCAGTAATTAAATGAGTTTTTTTTGTCTAAAAAAAAATTGTGAGTTTTAAGTCAAGAATTTAAATCCATAAGCCACTGCAAGCCTTAGGCTGTTACAGAAGAGAGATCAGTTTAAAAATCGGCTGCTTGTTCTAAACAATCAAGAATAGAGTCACTTTAGATGTTAAATTTTCATAAAAATCGATATTGTAGATGAGAAACAATACAGGAGCAAAAAAAGAAACTTTTGGTACCCTTAAAATTACTTGAAATAAAGAAGAGTGTAGGCCTTCAATAATAACTTTAGTACTGCAGTTAGAAATAAATAAATTAATCTCAAAACCTTTATATCAAAAAATTATTAACAGAGTGAAGACCATTCGTAGGGTAGTTGTAGAGGTCAAATTGTTTTCTAGAGTTTTGAAAAATTGGAACTACATATGTAGCACTTTTTAAAAGTTCAACTCAAGAGATTTCTGGAGAAGAACTAAACTGTAGAAGTGTTTAATTAAGAATTGACTTTAGCATTGGAAGCTAGAGTGACTTGAATGTGTTAACAATGGGTTAATCTGTTTAACTGGCAGGAAGAGTGTGGCCATTGGATTTAAGAGTAAAATTTCTTTCCAAATAACTCTGCTTTATTCTGGGGAGAAGTAAAAAGATCAGACCCAATAATTAGAGATTAAATCTTAGACTTACTTTAGTTTATGACACTGTTGAAAACTAACCAAAAGTCTCTAGAACATAACATCTGAGATAAGAGGCAAGATTTAATAAATTAAGAATAACAGAGCTTAACATCAGACAGGACTTTTTTCATCGGCTTCTTGGAATAATAAAAATATATTTGTTCTTAAGAGAAATGTTCTTGGAAAAAAGATGTAAAAAAATATTAAGGTTTAATAAAGCAACTGCTCATGATGGTGAAAAATGTGGAGTAGAATGAATCTAGACTTAAAATTGAAGAGAAGAAATAAAGCTTTCAAACTTTTATTCAAGTAGGATTAAAAGCTTCCGAGATGTGTTTTATGCATACATATTATGGATATTAACATATATGTTTGCTATTTATTTAGATGTTGGCATACAATATCCTTACATGTTTATATAATCTTTAGTATTTATACGGTGTGGTATTTGCTGAAAGAGAAGATAATCAAGAGAAGTGTATTTTACAAATAGAGTGCTCAATGTTCTTAAAGAACAGAGCAATAATAAATTAAATTAGTAAAAAACACTAATCTAACTTTTATCTTCTACTTTATGTTTCACCATTGCTGGATCATCAGGAAGAGTTCCGGACTCTTCCTAATGATTCAGCAATGGTGAAATGGTGATATATATATATATATATATATATATATGTATATATATATATATATATGTATATATATATATATATGTATATATATATATATATATATATATATATATATACATATATATATATATACATATATATATATATATATATATATATATATATATATATATATATATATATATATATATATATATATATATATGATGATATGTAAAGAGCAATAAAAGCAAGTAAATTTTTTGTCCCAAAATATCTTCTTTAAATTACAGCTACTTTAGGAACCATCCATAAAGTACGTACGCAAGTATGAGGGGGGTTATCCATTAACGTACGAATGCGTACAAAGATGGAAGGAGGGGGGGGGTTTAAGACAGTTAGCTAGTACGCGGTTTGGCTATCTCTCCTTAATTTTTTTTTAATTATAATAAAAGCATCGAACTTTACGTGAATAAAAAATTAGTCTTATGTTTTTTTTTCTGACTACGGTCACGACTTATTATTTCATATTTCTTTATAAATAATGAGGAGAGGAAAAAGAAATTGAGCGATAATATCTTCAAATGTTTTTTAGTTTTTGCAACGTAATTTGGTTGTAGGGAGATGAAATGCAAAAAGACGGTTATAAAAGCAAACTTATTCTGAATCCTTTTTATTAATTACCCAACCTAGTTTTTACTATTTTTCTTAAAATGTTACAACAAATTAATATTTATTTTATTTTAAGGTGGTTTACCAGGAAATAAATTTTTTTTTTTCAAATTGAATTTTTTTTTTCAGAATGTTAAATAAAATAGTTCCAATAGCGAAATTTAGTTACTAGTCATGAAAAAATTTTTGAATAAAAAACATCAAATTTTAGCCGAAAAAGGCATTAAACTGTACACATGGATGAAACAAGACATTAAACTGTACACATGGATGAAACAAGACATTAAACTGTACACATGGATAAAACAAGACATTAAACTGTACACATGGATGAAACAAGACATTAAACTGTACACATGGATGAAACAAGATATTAAACTGTACACATGGATGAAACAAGACATTAAACTGTACACATGGATGAAACAAGGCATTAAACTGTACACATGGATGAAACAAGACATTAAACTGTACAAATGGATGAAACAAGGCATTAAACTGTACACATGGATGAAACAAGAAAACTCAAAGATAAATGATCTTTTTTTTTCGAAATTTTGCACAAATAATCTTGCTTATATTATCTAGTTCCTGAACTAAAATGTTCATTGCACAAGTAGAAAGGCCAATTATTAAAATTTGCTATAACTTATACCACTTTTCAGGGGGTCTACATGAAAAAATCATGAACAATGTGAAATAACACTGTAAATAGAGCACCTTAGGTCTTGATTTTAGTTCAGTCTCTAGATCTAAGTTAGAACTGCAAATGCAGAAAATTTCAGCTCCATATCTTAAACCGATCTGGAAATATCTTGTTTCGCGTAAAGGTAAATAGCAAAAAATGACATATTGAGAAAACAGCATTCTAAAAATATAAAGATAAAAAACAGTCTAAAAACTTCTAGAAGCATACGATTTTTTAGCTTCAAGTTCTAGTTCTTTATCAAACCAGCCTTTAGATAATCCCCTTAATTGAATTCTTCTTTTTTTAATGAAAGTTTTTTCTTTTCTCTCCATATTACTAACACAACGCTTGTCCTTTTTCAATGAACCGGTTACAGTCTTACTACTGTGTGGTATATTTAGATACTCAAAAACGCGTTCAAGACCAGATGTTCCTTCATTAAAACTCAATATAGCTGAATTCACTCCAATTTCAAGGGTAGCTTTCTTCACAAACACATTTTTGGGACACCTAGACCAAATTACATTATTGATCCCTTCATTGCAATTTTGTATTTCTCCATGAACACACTTTTTCAATAATTGGTCATCATTTAAATCATTGAAATCACTTAACATAATATCATGAACCCATATAGGTAGATTAACTTTTGGTTTATAATTCGGGTTCCAATTCTTTTCTGAATGTGTCCAATGCACTCTAACTTTTCTGGTTTGATATCATACTCAGCGTAAGGATCACTTGCTACTACATAATTAAAAGTTGAGGAGTCCCTATCTCCAAGATAGTACTTATATATGAGTCCATACAATTCCAATGAGCGTTGAAAGATATTAAGTGCACCAATCCTTTCCATTGCCCCTGACAAGCTTGTGTGGTTTAAAGAACAATTGTGATTTGTTTTCCAGTTTTCATATTTAGAATGTTGTTTTCTGTTGAACCAAATTTGACACCCTCTGCAATACTTGCTTAATACATCTGCATCAACACATCGACCGCTACTTATAGCAGTAACTACACCATTAAGAGAAGAATGTCCTCGTTTCTGCCAAGTACCATCAAGAGAAACCTGGATTAATGGAACACCGGTAGTGGATTTTTCAACAGCATTTGCTTTAATTTCATTTGCAGCAAACTTCATACAATCTTTAGCAGCAGAATCATAAGCAGCTTGAATCAATTTATGATTATGTTGAAAAGCATTTACATTCATGCAACTCATATTTGTAATATAACCGAAACGACTCATTGATTCGTGCCCTTGACCAATCTCACGAAAAGCAATAATCATTCTTAAGTTAATATCAAATGCACTCCTGTCTTTACTTTGTGTGATTTTGTCCGCAGTATTACTTGTAAAAGTGCACCATTCATATGAACATGATGTGCATTTGATTTTCAAACTGTGTAAAAATCGCATTCTCTTTGAATCATCATTGTGTATGGTTACTCCATTTTGACAATCTGGGCAGCTACCAACTTGCATTAATATTTCTTTGAAAATAGGAAAATACATAATTAAATTAAAATCATGTGAACACTGTTTTTCATTCAATTTAAATTTGCTAAGCTTTTTAGCACTACATGATTTTTTTAGTTGTTGTTACTATTTCGGTTTTACTTGCTTTTTGGAACTTGTTCCCAGCGAATGCCCTCTTCACTTTTCTTAAATGATTTTTTTTATTTCCCATTACTTTTTATATTAGCTATATTTAAATAATAAAAGAACTAAAATCCATAAACAACTTCATTAGTAAAGGTAAACATAAATATAAAGTTTTTTTCATTTATTAATCTCTTATATAACACTGAAAATAAATGTAGTTTGTTAATTTTTTTTTTAATCTACGGTATAGAACAGACTTAACCATCATACTAAAATTCAATTTTTTGAAAAGTATGCCAAGTATACAAAAATTAGTCAAAAACAAGAAAGCAAAGTGTGTTGATAGGGGCCGCTACTATGGAATATTATTTTAACCACCTCGTTTAAATCTTAAAATAAACCTTTTGTGTTTATTTTTCTGAAAAACAGATTTCAGAAATGAATTCAGGGATAATTAATTATCTTAAAACAATCTAAACTGAAAATTTGAAAAATTTGAAAAATATAAACTTTATTTCCTGGTAAACCACCTTAAACAATAATAATAAAATAAGAAATCAGTCAATTTTATGATTTGTATCATTAATTTAAGTAAACATCGACATACATTAAGATTGCACAGTGAATCGCTTTATATAAGCTAGATGGACAAAAATATTTTGTTCTACAATATGATTCCAAAGAATTTAATTAATAAAATTTTGATAAGTTACGCATTTTTTGATTATTTTCAAGTTTTATATGTAAGTAGTTTTAATAGTTTATAGAATTTTTAAATTTAAGTAATAAAAAAAGTTAGTTAGGTAATAAAATTAAATTTCAACACATAAATTATGTTATAAAACTTTGTCAAAAATAAAAATAAAAAATATAATATAAGTCAGCTGATAATGTAAAATAAAAAAAAAATTTTCTTAACAACAATCATAGGATGAATCATTGCTATTTTCACTATCCGAAGAATCGGACCCTAAATAATCTTTTTATTTCACAAAATTTTCATTTCCAACCAGCTGTTGTGCTATTACAAGTGGGGCAATTAAATTCAAAACTTCTAATAGTAATTTACTCGTTTTCTTACTTAAAAATTCTTTCTATGAATTGATAACAGGATCTGATGTTATCAAAAGTATATTGAGCAAATCTATATTTGTGGAAATGCGTGAGTTTTTTCTTGTATGATGCTTGCGGAATCGACAAAAATCTTAAATGCAGGCTTCTTGAGATATGTTTTTATCCGTGCTATGTACGAGTATTTTGTGCACAGTAACAGGCATATTGTATCACGGGTATAGATTAAGATAAAGAGTTTTAGTTTCAGTACAAAGTTTTTCAAATTCATGATAATTAATATCATAACCTGAGGAAAGTGTTCTTAATAAAATGCTGAAATTTTTATTGAGATTGACGTCTATACCCGTAATCTCACCACTTAACTCTGGCTTCATAAAGAACTTGTGTCAGTTTAGGCATTATAAACTTTTCTCATCTATCATTGAGAGTATTAGGTCATGTTTAACATCAATTTGAGATTCGCCGAATCTTTTAGATGTTGAAATAAGTTGAGATATTTCTTTTAAAACTTGGTTAGTTTTTGCTTTAATAAATACATTTGTTTCTTTTGAAAAAATAAACTTATTTGGTCGGCAAAAGTGATATTTTAAAATAATACTTTAGCTGTCACTCAGTCTCACCGGAGCAAATGAAAATAAAAACAGAAACTCATCAGTTGCATCAGAGTCTGTAAATCTCTGTTTATATATGCTGTGACCAGAGCTCCCATCAAATCCCCATTTGCTAAATAATGTGAACGGCGTAGTAAAAGTATAATTTTTAAGAACTTCACACTGTGCTTTAATTAGACGTTCAGTAGTTTTATCAAGTATGGCTTGTAGGTTAATTTCGGCACGTGTTTCTGTAATAGAAATATGTTTATCTAATGGATAACATAGCTTTTTTGATTTGCATAGATTATAATAAGAATGAAATACTATATGCCCTGCCTTTAAAGACCACTTTTGCGTCTGTTTATAAGATGACTTGTACATTTAGAGTCAATGTAATAAGTTAATGCTTCGTCACAATTTAATTGCCTGCCACCACAAGCAAAGCCTTTTGAATTTATTTTTTTCTGATGATTTTAAACTTTTTCTGATTAAAGTAGCTTGGTTTCTGTACCCCAACATACAACATGCTGCTTCAGCAGCGGTGGTCAACTCAGTTGCACTTTGCAATTTTACTAAGTTTTCAACCTTCCGGTTTTTGGTTTTAAAGGACGAGTATTTTAAGTTTTTTGGGCCGACCTTGAAATCCTCCGGATGATTAAAAGGGACATCGCTGATATATTCTTATTTCAAATTCTACATCTGCTCCCTCTAACCAACATTTATTTTTGTTTAAAAACGATCCACCATTGTATGTGCTGCAGAACATTTTGTTGCAAATTTTGATGCCAGACATGAAATTTTTAACTGCGAAAACCTCACTTGATATATACACACACATATATAAATTAGTAATTAAATTTCTTCTACGGTCTGTTTCATCTTCAGCAGGTTCTTCAGGAAGAATGTTTAAATATAGAAAAATTCAAATTATAGGAAAATTTTTTTACAGGAAGTTACAAATTTTTATAAATAATTTTATAAAGTGTAGTAATATTGCAACCAGGAAGTTACATTAGCTACATTACTTTTCTCAAAATTGAATTGAATCTTGAGTTACATTAGTTACATCAGTAACACAAAATCTTTGTAAAATAAATTCGAACAAACGAGAATTTCTTTTTCTTGATTATGTTTCCGCTATACTTCAAATAACTCCATTTTTGAAAAAGAGCGCACGTGATCTGAAAATAATTAAGTTTCTAAAAAATGTGAATTGGTGTGGTGGATTGGTTTACATCGTTATAAACCTTAGGACTTAAGCTATACACTGTTGAAAATTTAGCTTGGATACATGTGGATACAAAAAGCATCCAAAGGGAAAATGCCAGCTGCTTTAAAACTATTTTAAATGTTTTGGGATGTAAAGGCTCTTGTATAGGCTATTCCTAAATTTTCAAAAATGTCATATATCGTCATAGGAGTATTTGGATGTGTCTTTAACCATGAATCACATGCTGAATTGTAAAATTTTTTTAATGGCCCAAATACTGATCTGTCAAGTGGTTGGAGTTTGTGGCTGCAATGGGGTGGCAATGTCAAGAGCACAACATTGCTTTCCTTAGCTTTATCCATCAGTTCAATTAATATATGAGTTTTGTGGTTGTCCATTATTAAAAGTAATGGATGATCCTTGCTAGGATGTCCATACTCCACAAAATGATCAAACCATTTCAAAAAAATTTCTGTATTTATCCATCCACTAGGATTAGCATCATTTTTTGTACCTGTTGGTGCACCTTAAAGCATATGGCTATGAAAGTGGACACAAGGATATATCAAAAACGGTGGAATAAAATTTCCAAGGGCATTAATGCAACCCACCATTGTAACTAGGGTTCCTCTTTCAGCAGAAGTTACCTGTCCTACTTGCTTTACTCCTTTACCAGCAATCACTTTCACTGGCTTATAAACAGTTGTCAGACCTGTTTCATCAATATTGTAAATGCAATCAGCAGAAAAGTTGTAGCGCTTCTGCTCACTGTCAAGGTTTTTGAAGAAAGTATCTACATTTGTACGATTGAAACTAGTTGTTCGACTGAGGCTGGTAGCTTCTGGCGTACGAATAGATAATTTTGTACAATTTAAGAATAAATAAAACCATTCAGTTCAAGCTGTTTCACTCTTTTTCCAGTTTTCTGGAATTTTAATGTCATTTTTAATTGCATATTGATATGCAATTAACATCGAGTCCATAATGCATATTAGATGCTTAACGAAGATATATTGAAAGTTCATCTTCTTGTGTCTTATTAAAAATATATTTATGTTGTTCATCAAAGTATAAGTTACTGTAAGAAGTTTCGTTATTAACATTTATTTTCAGCTGTAAACTTGATTTTGAAATTGTAAACTCTTGTGCAGCTGCTCGTAGTGATAAACTGCCAGATTCGACAGCCATCACAGCAGTTTTTATTGTATGAGCATCAGGCTTTAACCGACTTGTCACTCGTTTGTACTTTCTTGGCATCTGAAAAATAATTACTCATATTACTCACTCCATTATTAAAAAAGATTATGCTCTTTTTAATTGCATTAACCAAAATCCAGGCTATAAATTTTAAATTTATTTTAATAAAAATAAATAAGTATCATAACCCTATAAAACTTATAATGTGACTAAATTTAATAAGGCTAATAGTGAAGAACTTTGTTTAAACTGAATTTAAAATACAAAAATGATTGGCATTTAAAACGATACTTGCATTTAACCGGGAAGTGCATTTAACCGGGAAGATCACGCCTCCTTCCTTGCCGTAGCGCGAAAATTTGTCCAGAGCTCGTGTCGAACCTGGATCTCGTGCTTATAAAGCAAGCGCTCTAACCACTGCGCCACGGCCGCACTTACTGTGAAAGATGTCTTCAGGACAAAGTAACTAAGAAATCCAATATAATTATTATTATTTTCTATGATAAAAAACACTTTACTATAAAGTAAACATTGAAATCTTATCATAAGCATAAACATAATTTTCTGTTCACTTGCTTTTTTACAAAATTATTTATTATAAAAGTTAAATTACAGTAGATTAAAAAATGATAAAATTGAACAGTGTCCCATTTCACCCCAGTTCTCCTGTCCCAAGTCACCCCATCACTAGTAGGTGTGAGAAAACCTTTATTTTATATAGTTCTCGTAGCCATATGCTTATCATATTGCTTCAGTAGTTAAATAAAACAATAGTGAATAATTAAAAACCATAAACATAAAAATATATGCAAACAACACATAAATATTTAATATTAATGATGTCTTCAAAATCCAGGAAAATTGTTAGATTTTTACATATTCGCAAATAGTCCGAAAAAAAAATACTTCTGAAACTTTAAAAACACAATAATATGAAGAAGCTATTGCAAACTTATAACATATATAAAAAACTTTTGTTTTATTAAATTTTTCACTGAGATATTGCCAAGTCCCATCTCACACCATGTCCCATCTCACCCCGTTCTACCCTATAAGTTGAAAAATTAAAAATAAAAAAGATTTTACAATTTTAACGCAGTTTTTCAAACCATATTCTAATACAAATTGATTCTCTTTTGAATAAAATATTTAATGTAATTAAATACTACTAACCAACGAAAGTAAAATCCATCACTGCAATAAAAAGATTTCTTTCTTAAAATTTTGTTAAATGGTTTCACAAACGCTGTAAATTTTATTTGCTTATTACTAAACTTTAATTGCTTATTAATAATTGCTCTGGAATGTTTTTTATAATTAACACTGCAAATTATTACCAATGGTGGACTGTAATTGTGAAAATATTATAAATTAGTCGATTTCTTGAATTGATTTTTGCCCACCTAGCTTGTATAAAACGAAAAACCGTGGATCGTTTGGGGCAGGCAAAGCGAAATAAACATAGATACGACAATATATATGACCAGAGGTGTTCTGTGGGGGGATGTATGGACTGTCTAGTCCTCTACTAAATTTATATTGGACACTGGAGATAAAATTGGATCTATAGTAGGTAGATGGCAAATTTCAGCTAACGAGGACCTTTTTTTTTAGATCTCAGTCGCCACAAAAGTTTTTTTTAGCCTTTGTCGGCAAAAAACAGGTTAGTCACCCCCTCCCTTTAATATCTCTTCGGGATGGCCCTGCACATGACAATAATTTTGATAATTGTAAAAAATAGTTTCTGTAATAATACTGATGGAAAACAATACTTTTTATTATCCAACGGCAAATTTTTTTTTTTTTTTTTTTTTTATACATGTTTTATTTTACAACTACAAAGTAATAACAAGTTACCAATCACTGATTGGCAGTAAAGATATACAAATTTAAATCATAAATATAAAGTTCAAAATATACGAGGTAAATAAAAATATAGTTTAACGGTAATCAGTTTACTTAACAAATTGTAACTAAATACACCAAAAAAAAATCTTTAGTCGTTCTATTCAAAATCTAAATACACCACATTGGGAAAAAAGCTTATCATTTATTATTACCAAGATGCCGCATGGATTTGTAGAGAATAAGAAAAAATATCTTCCATTCCTTGAGTTGTATGAAAATGCGTATTCAACACTTGAAAAACATAAGAAGTATCAGCACGCACAAGAGTTGTGGAAAATAGTAAAAAATGATCAATTCTTGTATAAAAAAAAAAAAAAAAAGTTAAAAGTGAAAGCAACAAAGTTGAAAGGATCAGTTTTGTCATTCTGAGGAAATGCCTTTTCACCACCTAGCAAAAAGAAAAAAGATATCCATCTAGCGCCGTCTTTGTTAAATGAAACACAAAATTCGAAGTTAAAGAGAGAGAAGAAGTTGGAGAGAGAGAAAAGCGGCTGACGTTTTATCCCAAATTTGGGAGAAAGTCGTTATTGACGGGTATCTTATACATTGCCAAGGTGTACCAGTTGGGAAAGCATATAAACCGCCGACTCCTGATCCTGTTTGGGTAAACAAGCATTGTCAGCAATCTTAATTCAAATCGTAAAACGCCAAGAGGAGTCATGTTGCACACCGTTTCAAACAAACTGGCTGAAATCTGAAAAATACTGCGAGAATTGTTACAAAGCAATGCAGTCGTTTCAATATTTTAAAAACGTATCAAACCAATCAACTTTTGTACACATTGCCACATGCTACATGATATACCTAGAAAAAGTACAAAATTATACCATTTGATTTGTATTGCCAATAAATACTGGCCAATCAAGGCTGCAATGAAACGGCAATGAAACAAGAAAACACACACACAAACACAACGACTGAAATGGAGAGTGAATAGAGTGTAAGTGAGAGTCAATCTATTAATAAAGGTGAAGATATCAGTGAGGAGATTGCTGTTAAAAGTGTAGAAGCAGAGTTTATGCCTCTATTTGATAATATATTCGATTTATTTAAGTCACCATTTATGGAAATATAAGATATAAAATACTCGCATCAAGAATTCTTTTTAAAAATATTTTTCTTTATTTTAACAAAAACCGGGAAGTTAATAACAAATAACTTTCTAGGCTAGACTTTGTAATAAATAATGTATACGTACGCAGAGAGAGAGAGAAGGGGGAGGTTTCCTTAAAAGCATACAAGTGCGTTCAAGGGGGAGGGGGGGGGGATCTTGAATCAGTGATTTTACAGTATACGTACTTTATGGATGCCCCCTTGACTTTAATAAATTTAAAGAGCCGATTTTTTAAAATTGAAGAGTATTTTTCTTAAAAGTCACATTTTACATTTTTTGACAAAAATAAAAAAAGTTAATTATTAGGTTAATTATTTATAATATAATATTTATAATATAATATTTTTAATATAATATATATCATATAATATTTATAATATAATATTTATAATATAATAAGTTAACTATTAGTTAAGTATTTTATTTGAATTTAATAATTTTGCAATCATAAACAAGGAAAATCGTAAATAATAAACAATTTCTTTATTCATACTAACATAGTTAGATTTGCATGTTTTTCAATTAAGAATCCAAAGTTGAAAAAACTTAATTTTGGAAAAAATGGTTTTAGCTGCTTTTAGAAAAAAAAAGCCTTTCAATTCTCACTGAGCTGGATAAGCTCTGTTGGTTAGAGGGTCACTTATGAGAATATTTATAAAAATATTTATAAATATTCTCATAAGTGCTTGAAATCTGATCATATTTAAACCAATATATTAAGTCTAATATATTGGTTTAAATATGTAACCAATATATAAACTCTAAGGGTGGAATGCAAGAAGCGAACTTGAATCAAGTTCGACTTGAACTTTACTTTGTGACCAATAGCGGCAGAGTATTTTTTGAGAGGAAAACCCATACTCTGCCGTTATTGGTTGCAATGTCGAACTTGACTCAAGTTCGTTTCTTGCATTCCACCCTTAATACTTAAAGTTATTTTTAATATATAATTGATCAAAGAGTATTTTCCACAATGTTAAAAAGCGTGTAAAATTTATTTGTAAATTTTCGATATTCAATTTTTTATAAATGCAAATTTATTGAAGAAAATAAATTATAGACCAAAAAAAATATTTATTATTGCTAGTTTCATAAAACAGAAAAAATGTTTTATTTTAATAAAAAGATGATAAATATAGATAAAACTTAAAACTTTAAAGTACAAATTGCCCCCTAACTATGTTTTAAAATATATTCTAAAATGGAATCGAATGATCTGGAAAGTATTAGCAATGTTTATTTTTAGGGAGTTTTGTTTTTTATTTAAAATAATTGATTATACAAAAAAACATAAAAATATTCAATCATAAAATTTATATGATTGAATAATTTTAAAAAACGAGCTAAGGATAAAATTTTTTTTTTCTTTTTTCAATAGAAACAAAAAATTTATGCCGTAATATTAAAAGTTAACCCCCGTCCTATTACATTTATATATCTTGCCTGTTCTTTGAAAAGGTCTTTACTAAAACTTACTCCGCATTGGAAGGCAGGACGCAAACTGAACCAAGAATATCTAAGTCATGTCAAAAGCACCAGCAATTGGAATAGATCTCGGAACTACTTACTCTTGTGTAGGTGTTTTCCAACATGGTAAAGTAGAAATTATTGCCAATGAACAAGGTAATCGTACTACACCCAGTTACGTTGCCTTTACTGACACTGAAAGACTTATTGGTGATGCCGCCAAAAACCAAACAGCAATCAATCCTTCTAACACAGTATTTGGTTAGTTAATATACCTTTTACTATCTAATAAGTTATATCGTAGTCTTATATTACTATCTAATAAGTTATATCGTAGTCTTATAAGTTATATAAGATAAAAGTGACATTTTAAAATCCACTAATTTGTAATTATTCAAGTTGTTATATGTAAGTTATTTTTCCTTAGACGCTAAACGACTCATTGGAAGAAAATATAATGATGCCACAGTAGCTTCAGATAGAAAACATTGGCCATTTAATGTAAGTAGATTTTTTACTAAACTTTATTTTTTACAATATTTTACAGTTAACATTTTTTTTCTAAATATAAGAAAAATTAGAGAAAAGGTGATTAGTTTAAAGATGTTAAAGTTAATTTTAACATCTTTAAACTAATCACCTTTTCTCTAATTTTTCTTATATTTAGTTGTTAAACATATATTAGTAAGAGTACCTTTTAAAATAAATGCAAAGTCAGGAAATTCGAATTTCTGCAAATAAATCATAAAATAATCAGGGATTTGAGTGTTAGATATAAAAAAATCTAAAAGAAATTAAGAAAAACATTACAATTTTATCAAGTAGATAGTTCTAAAGAATTCTAAAATATTGGCAAAGAGTGTAAATGCTGTAGTAGTATATTCTTTTGATAAATTATTACAAGTAGTCACAAATCTGAGTTTTTAATAAATAAAAATATAAAGTTCAATTTAAATAGACAACATTTTTTCTTATTACTTCTACTAGTTAATTTTGCTCTTGATACTTCTACTAAATTTTCCTTTACTAATGTTAAAAATACTTATGAAGCCCATATAGCCATAAAATATATGAAGCCTATAAATTTTCTTTTTAATCTTTCATTAGTATAGTGTACTTAAATTTAAATTAGACTTTATGTTTCTTTTCTTTCTTTTATAAAGTTATTGTTTTAAATAAAAATGAAGTTTATTTTGTTTATAGAAAATAAAGTCAAATAAAATATTATTTAAAAAAAGTCCATCTTAAACCCAGCCTAATTGCATATGTGTTACAGATTTTGCATTAGTGTCGAAATTATTTGCAAAGATTAAGTTATTTTTTTAAAATAATTTTTTCAGGTTATTGATGAAGGAGGTCGACCAAAAATTCAAGTTGAGTTCAAAGGTGAAACCAAATCCTTTTTTCCTGAGGAGATTTCATCAATGGTTTTGTTAAAGATGAAAGAAGTTGCAGATGCTTACCTTGGCAAAAAAGTAACAGATGTTGTCATCACTGTACCTGCATACTTTAACGATTCTCAACGTCAAGCTACTAAAGATGCTGGTGTTATTGCTGGCTTAAATGTTCTTCGAATTATCAATGAGCCCACTGCTGCTGCCATTGCATACGGTCTAGATAAAAAAGTTGGAGCTGAAAAAAATGTTCTTATTTTTGATTTAGGAGGTGGTACTTTTGATGTGTCCATTCTTGCTATTGAAGATGGTATATTTGAAGTAAAATCTACCGCAGGTGACACTCATCTTGGAGGGGAAGATTTTGACAACCGTCTAGTCAACCACTTTGTTGATGAATTTAAAAGAAAGCACAAAAAAGATATTTCAGGTAACAAGCGTGCACTTAGGCGTTTAAGAACAGCTTGCGAACGTGCCAAGCGAACACTGTCTGCAAGCACTCAAGCTAGTGTTGAAATCGATTCTCTATTTGACGGAATTGACTTCTATACATCCATTACAAGAGCTCGTTTTGAAGAATTGTGTATCGACATGTTTCGAGGCACTCTTGGTCCAGTTGCTGATGCAATCAGAGATGCTGGAAAAAACAGCAACGGGCAAAGTTTTTCTAAATCTGACATCCACGAAGTTGTTTTGGTTGGTGGATCTACTCGTATTCCAAAAGTTCAGAGTTTGCTCCAAGATTTCTTCAACGGAAAAGAGCTGAACAAGTCAATTAATCCCGATGAGGCTGTTGCATATGGTGCAGCTGTTCAGGCTGCTATCTTAAGTGGAGATAAGCATGAAGCAGTTCAAGATTTACTTCTTTTGGATGTTGCTCCATTATCATTGGGTATCGAAACTGCTGGTGGTGTTTTTACTGCTCTAATAAAGAGAAACACAACAGTACCTACAAAATACTCTCAGACATTTACTACATATTCAGACAATCAACCTGGTGTTTTGATTCAGGTTTTCGAAGGAGAGAGACAAATGACTCAGCACAACAACTTGCTTGGTAAATTTGAACTTTCTGGAATTCCACCAGCTCCAAGAGGTGTTCCTCAAATTGAGGTCACTTTTGATGTTGATGCCAACGGTATTTTGAATGTGTCAGCATTGGACAAAAGCACTGGAAAGGAGAACAAAATCACTATTACAAACGATAAGGGTCGTCTCTCTAAAGAGGATATCGAGAGAATGGTCCAAGAAGCAGAGAAGTATAAAGCTGAAGATGAAGCTCAGCGAGACAAGGTGCAAGCTAAAAATGCTTTGGAAAGCTATTGTTATAACATGAAGCAAACTGTTGAGGATGACAAAGTTAAGGATAAGATCAGTGAAGAAGACAAAAAAACTATTTTGCAAAAGTGCAACGAAACAGTGGAATGGGTAGATCGCAATCATGTAAGTTTGTAATTTTGTTTTAATGATGTTTCTGTTTTATGTTATCTCCATTTTTTTTTTGAATTTTGTTCTTGCATAGCTTGATTAATTTTGTTTCAAATTGTTATAGTCTGCTGAAAAGGAGGAGTTTGAACACAAGCAAAAAGAACTTGAGAAGGTATGTGCACCAATCATTACAAAGCTATATCAAGCAGGTGGTGCTCCAGGAGGCGGTATGCCCGGTGGTTTTCCCGGAGGTATGCCTGGTGGTTTTCCAGGTGGTGGTGCAGCACCACACACTGGTGGTAGTTCAGGTGGACCAACAATTGAAGAAGTTGATTAATTTTGTTATTTTTGTTACTGATGCAATCATGTATTAAATATGTTGTCACCGATAATTTTACATATTAGTATTTTGTTTTGGCGTTTCCGCTCGTTTTTTAAAATTTAGCGTTTTTTAAGAGCATTAAAATTTCAGGAAATCTTTCTTTAGTAATGATTTAAAATCTCAATTTTAATAAATTTCTGTGTTAATAACCATCAAAAGTTTATAATATATCTGAATTCTAAGTATTTTTTGAAAGCTCTCCTGAATAATACATGTATTCCGTAATAATGCGGAAGGACATCTATCTCTATCTTTGTTTTAACCCCAAAATTCGATGCATTTAATAAATCAAAATGTCATATTTTAAAGCTGCGTATAGAATCCTAGTTAAAAAAAATTAAACTTTGTATCTAAACTTCGAATTAAAAAGCAAGCTGCTCTTATTTTTAAAAGCGAATTAAAGTAATATAAAAGTTTTGTAATGAATGAAGTAAATAAAGTAACAGTAATGTTAATAAACCGTGTGATAAAAAATGAGCAAATGCTTTAATCGCTAGTTGTTTTGATCAATGTAAATAAAAACGTTAAGAAATTTCAGTTTTTATTCACGCAATAATAAGCAGTTACTGCGAAAATTGCTTTTCAATTCGTGAATAAAAACAAGAGTAAAATCCTTTGTTACTCCCGTAACGCTGTGCAATTACTGAGTAATAGCAAATGCTTAATTATATTCACTTAACCTAATATCCTTGAGAAAGTGTGTTACCGATAATTTTATATCGTTTTTTAATTACGCAGCGTTAAACTTACAAAATGCAAATAAGCGATTAATTTGCTCTTGATTAAGTTAAGACGAAAGAAGATTTCTATATTGAGCTTACGGCTTAATGCCAACATCTTAATTAAAAGCCATTATGCAGATTTTGTCAGATTTAATTTTTTTATGCTATATTTAATAATGGCCATATTTTCAATTAATTTTAAGTAACTAACCAAAATATAAAAAACAATATTAACAATGCATTCGAACTTAAATTTTGAATAAACATCAGTTTAATGGCCGGGATGACTAATTAAGAGCCAGCTGGCTTATTAGAAAATTAGATTCCACTAACCTTGCCACAGGTTAAAATGTGATATCAATTTAGTGTACATAAGATTTTAAAAAAAAGGTTTTAAAATAAGACAATGAATTGGTGATTATTAACTGTTACACATCAAATTTTATAAATTTATTAAGGTGGAAAGCCCCTGAAAATTTTTTTTTGATCAAATATTAATATGTTTTAAATTTAATTTCATAAACCTAAAATTAAATAACAAAACTAACTGAAAAGAACAAAATTTTTTTTTGGGTAAAATGGTAGCTGTAGCAGGTGCCAAATACACATAAATATTGAAAGACCCCGGCCAACGTATCCAAAGATGTACACAGCTTTAACAAAATCTTTTTTTGCATACTTGTTCTAACAAGGTAGTTCAGTGATAACTATTATTTTTCATAATAATTTTTAAGAGGCTAATATATTGGGCCGAAATACATGTAAGATATTGGTAAGCCAGGACCAGGTCTGTATGTTAAGGTATGATTTGCTTTGTCACGATTATACCGACACAAACTATCTGATTCTTCTGGACAGTAAAGAAAATGTAAATTTTCATTTAAATTCCATAAAAACTTCGAAATTTAGCCAAGTTCGTCATTTAGCGCATTTATTCAAAAATCAAAGCAGTCTTTGATTATTTTATTAAATGTTAAAATATAAAATTAATTTAAACGCTATGAAATCTGCTGTAAGAGCTACACTTTATCATGTTGCTTCATCAATTGATGAAGCAACATGATAAAGTGTAGCTCTTACAGCAGATTTCATAGCGTTTAAATTAATTTTGTTTTGACTTTTTTTTGGATTGCCATAATAATTTTGGAGACGATCAATAGTTGCATCGTCAATTTTCCACGACCACTAAGACCTTTTTCTTTTTTTTTGAATTACGTAAACGTGTTCCAACTCTTTTTTGCACATGGCCAACACATTCAAGTCTATTTACAAGAACACCTTGATAAACATTTTTTACAGCATCATAACCCACGGCTGTTTCAAAGTGGAAATACGGCTTCTTGTTATTTTTTCAAAATAATTACTCAAGGGGTGTTACTAAAACTTGCATAACTTTTGAAATATTTAAGATAATTTCGTTCTGTAAAAAGAATATGAACAATAATTAAATGTTTTATATTTTAACATTTAATAAAATAATCAAAGACTGCTTTGATTTTTGAATAAATGCGCTAAATGACGAACTTGGCTAAATTTCGAAGTTTTTATGGTACTTTTTAGCAAAAATAATCGGAAAAATTGTATTTCTGTTGACTTATATGTAATATAAACATAGTTAGACCACTTTTAAAGCACATAAACTTTATTTACACTAAATGTGAACTGATACAGGCACAAAATTAGCTGGGGGAAAAAATACGCAAATTTTTTTTTTTTTAAAGATTAAAAAAAAACGTTTTTATTTGTTTTCGATTTCGGTTGTATAATGTCTTTACACTCTTTTCTGTAGAAAAATAACTAACAACTTTTTTTTATAAATAGACATAGCAATAAAGGCAATTAAAATAACTCGTTTTTGTGGTTGTCATAAATATATTTTTTTAAGTTAATATAATGGTATATGTTATATAAGTAGTAAATCATCTTTGTACATGCAATTGATAGTGTTATTTCTATTCCGTAACAAAAATACTCTTCATAATCTTGCTGACTTCTAATGTTAAATGTACTTCATGCTTCTTCAAGAGTAATGTTTAACAAATGATGCATCATTAAACAACTTATGTTTGTTCTTGTTAGTTGTTCATTCATAAACAAACAATTTCTTTACGATCAGACGGAAACAAACTGTAATGCTTATGTAGCTGCAGAGGCTTCAAATTTCTCTTTGGAAACTTTCTCTTTGGCAATCCAATTTGCCAAAGAGAAAGTTTCGCGTAACTTTGTTTACATTTATACTTTCAAAATTTGTCTCGCCGAAACAGTTGTTTCAATAAAATTCGTTAGTAAATAGCTTGGGAAGTAACGCAATAAAGTTACGTCATCGCTTAGAAATGTTAACACAAGTTTAAGCGTAAAATTAAAACAATTTGTTGCAAAACATGCCAAGTTTAAAAGCATATTGACTAACATAGCAAGAGGTACGTAAAATAGTTTTTATATTTTCATCTGCATAAAAGATTGAAATTTTAATAACTAACGTCATCCATCAAAAAATTAATATTTTACATTTAAAAGAAATAAATTTAAAAGTATAAATGCATTAAAAATTAAGCTATAGTAATAAAATCACACGGATGACGTTGGAATCTGATAGAATAGACATTCATTGATAAGTGTTCCAAATTTCAACCATCAGCCATGTAGGTATGCTAGTCAATCTCGGTTGGCCCAAGACAGGTTTTCCTTAAAAATCGCTAAAAACAGAAAAGTCATCCAAAATCATTTAAAATATTTTAACAATGTTTAATTTTATTTTGTTTAAAGTAAATATTTATTTAACCAAGAAAAATAGTTCTTGTAAATTTTTTTAATTTGAAGATTAAAGCGTTTATAGAAAAAAAAACCCATTACTTTAAAGTTATTGAATTTTTATATTTTATTTGCCAAAATTTTTATAAAACTTTTTATGCGGAAATTGTTTTTGCTAGACTCGTGACGTAAGTCCCAATTTTACATTGCGTGAAACAGCCGTGAACCTTTGCTATCTCCATCACCATAGAAATCAGTATATCAATGATTATGTTTTTCAAAGATATACTCCATATTCTGCGACCTCCCTTTGGCCCCATTCCATCAGGTAGTCCTTGGTAATTAAAAGTACATTTATGTTTATCATGCCATTTTGCATAGGCTAATGGGTTTTCTTTCTTTAGATGTTCTTTATAAAAACATGCTTTACATACCTATATTTTGAGAAAAACATATTAAAATTTAAAGTATGTAGCATTAGGGTGTGTTGATTTTTAAGGTAAAATGAACTTTTTATAATTTCGAAAAAAGAGTAGTGAAAAAATATAACTTCGCCATTTTTTAAGAAAAGTGATATTTTCAAAAATGAAATTATTTTATTGCTTGCTTGGTAAATTTTGATTCTTAATTCACTTATTTTGGTTATTTCCAATAATTCGCAAGTTTTCATTTTTTTTCTTTGAAAAGTAATTAATACGTCATAAATACGGACCAAAAGGAAAGCTCCGGAAACATTTTGACATAAAAATGTCAAAAAGAACAAGGAATGCATTATCTATTAAAATATTACAAAGCTATGTTAGCAATCTCGTGGAAAAGAACTTTATACATCTGAGCTTCCAACAGCTAGAGATATGCTAAGATATGGTATATTTTTAAGAGAAATTAATGATAAAAATGTTAGGAACTATACTGTAGATCATCTAGTTACTGATATGTTACCCGCTTTACTTGGCCAATGGTTGAAAGCAAGTACACTTTTTACATATCCTGTTATTATTCATGAAAAAACAATTTTCAAAAAACTTAAATGTTTATGGAAACCAGCTGTTGATTTTAGTATTGGACGTGGTAAAAAAGCTGAAAAAGAAAGATTTAGTTTAAAGTTTGACAATCTTGTGGACATCTTATTTTGCAAATGTAAACTAATCCTTTGTACAGAGTACAAATGTGATTCAAAATGTATGGAAAAAATTCATATAAAGTGTAAATGTAAGAGAGATGAAAAAATACCGGTTTTAGAGCTTCAGTTCATCCACTATCAGAGGACTAAAATAGGCAGTTTTGAAACTTTCCATATTGGTGGTGCAGATAGGAAAGAATCCAAAAGAATTGAAATAAAACAACAAAAACAAAGAACAATAGAAGTAAATAAAGAGGATAAGGTAACTACTTAAGTAGAAAGCTTGAACAACTACATCACATACTCAAACATATGTATGTGTATATATATATTATATTATATATATATATATATATATATATATATATATATATATATATATATATATATATATATATACATATATATATATATATATATATATATATATATATATATATATATATATATATATATATATATATATATATTTACATAAATTACTTATTTTAAAGCCAGATGAAACATTCAATCAAATAGAACAAATCGATTGCATGCACAAGAATGAATCCTTATCTCTTTTACTGCCACATATTGAGCAAGTAAGTTTAAAACTCTTAGTTGTATACAATATTAGTCTAAATACAGATTAAAAATATAAACAATTTATTTAATTTTTCAGGATTATGAGTATAGTGAAAATGTTCAAGGAATTTATATAAACAGCTGCTCTTCATCATTTAAAGATGGCAGTGGTCAGAAAACAATCCAAAGTGATAATCAAACTCAGTGTAAATTTTCTCTGAATCATGTTCTGAATCTGAAAACATGTTCAATTTATAATACCATGAGTATTGAAAATATTGCTCTGGCCAGTATGAGACACCATACAAGTTTAAGAGAAACTGCTGAAATAGCTACAGCAACTTTGATAGATGCAAAGATTATAAGCAAGAGTGATTGCCATCTTATTATAGATCATAACAAGGTAAAAAGGGCTCAGGAAAAATTTGCAAAAAAATTAAACAATCAGTTTGAGGTAGACCTAGAAAAAAACCCTGTGTCATGTCTTTTTTTTGACGGGAGAGTAGATGCCACAAAAATGTTTATAGAGGTAAATAAAAGAAGTTTTCCTAGTCTGATTAAAGAAGAACATTACTCTTTTGTAAAAGACCCTGGTGGTGACTATCTTTTTCATTTTGTTTCAGATATGACCAATAATAAAAAGAAAGCTGAAGTTATTGCAGATCACATAGTTGACTGGTTAAACAGGAAAAATCAAAATCAAAACCTCATGGCTATTAGAGGAGATAGCACAAATGTCAATACTGGTTGGGCGGGCGGAGTCATGCAATGGGTAGAAAAAAAATTAAATAGAAGATTAGTTTGAATTGTTTGTGATCTACATACTGGAGAATTAGGGTTAAGACATTTAATTGAACATTTAGATGGTCCAATGTTTTCTCATAATAAATGGTCAGGACCACTTGGGAAAATGCTTAACACAGCAACTGGGATTGAAATCAATACCAACTATGTTAAAATAAATTTAGGCCCTTTGATTTATCTCTGTCAGAGGATTGTAAAGGATTTAAGCACTGGCCAAAGTTATGCTTATCAAACTTGTCAAGCAATAAAGACTGGAGATCTGCCTATCAAGTTAGCAATGCTGGAAATTGGACCAGTCTGTCACAGTAGATGGCTAACAACAGCACTTCGATTTTGCAGAATTTGGGTGTCTAATCATGGCCTTACTGGTACAAATCTAGATAATTTAGAAATAGTTGTAAATTTTATTGTTAGTGTTTATATACCTAACTGGTTTAATATAAAAGTTCATTCAAGTTGGGTTGAAGGACCTAGACATGTCTTGTATCAACTATAGTTACTTAGAACTTAGAGTAACAATGCTTTAGATATCGTTATGCCAACAATTAAACGATCAGCGTGGTATGCACATTCTAAAGCAATTTTACAATCTATGCTTTGCAGCATAAAAATGCAGAAGAAAGAAAAGAAGCTGTAAACAGAATTCTTACTATACGAGGAATAGGAGATGAGGTAACTCAAGTTGGAGATGGTAGTCTCAGAGTAAGAAAAACACCAGAAATAAATCCTAATGCTAAGCAGCTATCAGACATGGAATTTAAGTGTTACTGAGCCTCCACTTACCTGCCCTCTTACATCTGCCACAATCAAAGAGTTTTTAAACTATCCTATGGAAGTTCCTCACTGGAACTCTCATACGCAGTCAGTTGAAAGATGTGTCAAATTGGTAACTGAAGCTGCAAGCCATGTTTACACACATGAGCGAAGAGAATCATATATACGTGCTCAGCTTGTAGATAGACATTTAATGTCACGAAATAGAAGCAAAAAAGATATGGCAACCCTCGTAAAAACTGTAGGGAAGTAGATAAAGACTTTCAAAAATGTTTAAATAGCTAAAAACTTCGACCTTTATTGTTATAGATACTTTTTCATTTTTTTACTCTTTTCCTACGCCTATGCATGGTGTATGACGTACACCATGTGAATTGATAAAAAAAGTTATCAGCGCTATTCCATAAGCAAATTTAAATATAATGACTAATGTCTAAAACAACCAAAAATGTGAAATATTAAAATCAAAATTTACCGAGCTAGCACTTATTAGAATTTGGTTTTGAAAGTTTTCCTGTAGTTAACTAATTGTAAACTTACATTTTTTCACTACTCTTTTTTAATATTAAAAAAAAAAAAAATCGACACACCCTAATGTAGCATCAAATAGAATTTATTTCAAAAAATACTAATCTTTCTAGTATGTAATATATATATATATATATATATATATATATATATATATATATATATATATATATATATATATATATATGTATATATATATATATATATATATATATATATATATATATATATATATATATATATATATATATATATATATATATGTATTGTATATACATATATATCAAATTAGGTGGGCGTTTATATACACACACAAACATATAAATGCATATATGCATATATGCAAACCTAGAAAAAAAAAATCAAACTGTATACTTAACTTGTTCATAGCTTCAACATCTATTACTTTGCCTGTTTCCATCGAAATAACAGAAACAACACCATTGTTTGAAGAATAACCTCGTCGCTGCCAAGTGCCATCACATGATACTGGGCATATCAATAACATTGGGCACATGGTCTGTAATAGAATTTAAAATAAGATTACTCTTCAAGTCTTTTAATTCTTGAGCAGCACCCATCATAGTGTCTTTAGCTACAGATTTTACTGCATTAGTTAGTTTTATAACAATTTTATTATAATTATTAGCAGTCATTGGAATAGGCATTTCATTAATCAAATAAATCTTGAGAATCCAAAATAGCCTTGACCACATGATCTCATAGCATATACAGCCCTAGTACTAATATCAAAACTTTTTTGTATATTCATTATTGAGGTGTAAAATTCTCCTGAATAGTCACATACACAGCAGTTAACATAAAGACAAGAGGCAAGACCTTTTCTCTTGTTTTCATTTTCAGAGAAAAACAACTTAGATAACATTCATTTAGGAAATCTAAAGGTAGAAACTACAGAATTTAGTATTTCTAAATCTATAAAACGGTATCCAGAAATCATATTACTAGATAACTTTGGTCTTGATGACGAAATATTTTTTATTTTTCTAGCAGAAGCACATATTTCATCAGAATTAATTAAGTTAAAATCAACTGGTTTCTCCATATTTACATTTACATCACTTACAACACTTGTAGTAACATTAATATGTTCATATCTACAATATTCGATTTCATATTTACATCCATATCAACATTATTTACAACTAAGTTCTTTTTTACATTAAATATTTTTTTCCTTTTGTTATTTTTAGTTCTTTGTCTCTGCAAGCCTTAGCCATTGTTGAAGATTTATGATATATTTATGTGCTTTCCAGTAACTGTTTTTATACTAAAGTTGTTTTGAACAATGGAAAATACAATTTACTTGATAAGATATATTTTTCATATAAAAAATAGGATTTTGGACTATTTTTTAGTAAAGGTAAAAAATAGTATAGTTGCTATAGCGGTTAAGGAAGCTTAAAATACTAGGTTTCAATAAAATCTATTTTAATGAAGATCTATAGCGAATTTTCAAAAACAGTTTTCAGATTGTGAATCTCTGATAAATTTTGCATAAAACAAGAAAATAATTTTTGTTTTCAAAAATTTCATATTTCTGAGGAGTTTTCCACCTTAAACGGTATAATTACTCAATAAAAACTAGCTTAGACATAAGTACCCCCCTCCAACAATGGGCAGAATAACTTCAAAAGAAAAAAACTATTTGTAAAACTGTATCTATAAAATTGTATATTGATTCAAAGAAATTTTATCAATCAAAACTCAAGAAATACAAATAAAAGTATTAACAAAATTTGATAAAAAGTATTAACTTGTTCACTTGTTACCCAGTCGGCATATCTAGTATTGTAAATACTTGGAGTATTGATCACGTATAACATACCGCCATTGATACCAGAAAAATACGCATTTAGTTTTAAGTTTCGAATTCGAGTTCAATACCACTTATTTATCAAAAATACGTATTTATAATATTTGATCGAAATCGGATATGATATCGAACCTGATTTTGATCAAATATTAACAAAAAATGGAAAAACGAAAATCTTTGCTTTTAAAGCGCATGCTTAAACTGAAATTGCGAAAACAAAATTTAAATTAAAAAGGTTTCTCTTGAGAAATTTAGTAAATTATCTCCAGTACAGTTACAGTACTTTATTGCACTAAAAGAGTTACTAAAACTTTATCATAAAAATATTTAATACTACTTTTAAATTTGTTAATTTAGTTTAATGAAGTCCTAAATTAATATAATTCAAATATACGTTAAATCCTATCATTTCATACCTTGCTTATTTTATTCTGTTGATTATTATTTTATTATTATTATTTCTGTTATGCTATTACCTTTTTTGTTCTGTTTTAGAAAAGTTAGAAAAATAAGTTAAAATTTTGAGCCAACACTGACATTTTAATTGTTGCTAAACGTTAAATTTTGTTATTAGGATTGCAGTTCTTTTATCTGTTTTTTTGTTCTTTATTCAATAAGTATTTGATTTAAATTAAATATGATTATAATTTGATATTTTATTACGAGATATATGTCTTTATATATAAATTAATATGAATCTTTTAATCTCTTAATATGAATTTTTAGATTTTTTCATGTTATTTTTAAATTTTTTGTTCACTCAATTCAATTTATATATGTTTGTAGTTTGCATATATGTTTATATTATGTTCAAAATTAAAATGTTTTTGATAAATATATGTATGTGGTAATATGTGTTGTATAATTGTTTTCTAAATGTATTTTTAAAATAGTGTAAAATGTATCTATTGTGTATATAAATATTATAAGAAGTGTTTATATATGTTATATAAATTTAAATAAATATATTGTGTTTTATAGTTAGTATATATGCTTATATTATGTTGTTTCCATGACATGGAAACAACATAGTATAAACATATATACTAACTATAAAACACAATATATTTATTTAAATTTATATAACATATAAACACTTCTTATAATATTTATGGATCATGTTTTCAAAGTGTGTGACTTGGCAAATGTGTTGAGCAAGATTTTGCATAAAGTTGTTATTTATGTTACTAATGTTGTTACATTTGGCTTACCTTTATGTTGGTGTCTATTGTTAAAAATTATAAGTGGTTTTATTATTGAAAGTCACTGCTTTTAATCATTCACTAAAAGCCACTCAAGAAAAATCATTTTGCCATATATATATATTTTGTTTATATCTTAATTTGAATTTTTAGAACCATGACGTACCAACATGAATTGTTTTCTAAAAGCTAACATGAAATAACAATATTTAACAACTACTACTCTCTTATCATGACATCTTATCTCTATCTGATATTTTGATTTGTGATTCATATATGATGTTTTTTTTTATATTTACTTATCCATTACATTTTTTCATGTCAGATTTATCATATGATGGATTTATGCAATATAAGAGAACAAATATATGTAAATCTTTATGAATTTTTTAAAAACATCTGCTAATAATTAGTCCAGTCAACGTTCAAACTTCAATTTTGCATATGTCATCTTTAAGTAGTTTCTAGGCTTTTCTAAATGTGTTTCTTATTCACATGGTTTTACAAGCAAGGTATGCAAGCAAATTTGAGCTGAAAATTTTTTTTTTTAAATTTAATTTGTTTAAATATAGTAGTTTTAACAAATAAATGTTTGTTTGTTCTTTGTTTTTTTACTTATTTGTTTTCAGATTCTTAAGAACTTGGCAACTTATCTAAGTAAGTTTTTTTTTTCTTTTTAGTGCAATTGGAAAGAGCTGAAAGTTATTTTTTAGAGCAATTGAAAAGAACTGAAGTGTTGTTTAGTTACTTCACACGGTATAACTGATCCTGATTTGAGTAAGTTTACTATTTTGTTTTATTTTATATTGGATTTATTTGAGATTTGGTTTATGTTATATTAGATATATATTTTATGTATTTAACATGGAAAACTGACTGTAATTTGTTGACACAAAAGTTTATAAACATAAATCTGCCAATCTTTCAGTATATTTTATATTTCTCTGTATCTATATAAATATTCTTTCTTAGAAAAAATAACAGACTAGAAAAAATAAATAAATTCCTTTTGAAAGTAGTTGAAAAAACGATGATGTTTTTCCATATTTCATTGTGTAAAGTGTAATACCACTTTTTAAAGGTATGTGAATAGATATATAGGGGAACATGGGGCAAGATGACAACTGTTTCGAAAAACGCCTGTATCTTAGTCTGTCCCAAAAATTAAAACTTACCTTTAGCTGGTGATGTAGCGATGTAATAAATCAAGTCAAACAAGGATAAAAAAATTTTTTCTCAATGTCAGAAAAACTTTTTTAATACTTAGCTTTCGTCACAAAAATAATATTTAAAAAGAAACCATTGATAAATCTAGTAAAATTAATCTACTTCTCTTTCAGCTAAAATCAACTGTTATATTTAGTTTTGCTTAAGAGATAACTGTAGGTCGTCATCTTGCCCCATTTGTCATTTTACCCCATGTTCCCCTATATATATATATATAATATATATATATATATATATATATATATATATATATATATATATATATATATATATATATTTAAATAATTAATTTAGAGTAAAATATACTGATTGACATTGCTTCATTTTTTTATACAAGGTGGTGCATTTATTATTTTTGTGCATTAAGGTAAAAATAATTTTGTGCAATGTAGTCTAGATTCTTTTTTAATTAAAAATAATTGATGTAAATAAATGTTGTTTAATATTTTTGATAAACGACTAATGTATGTAAACATATAAAAAGATATGGATTTCAATAAATCTTAAGTTTAAATAAAGTCTTTAATTAGAAAAGATCACAATTTGTAAGATTCTTTTACGTTCATTTATTCAGTTGCAGCAATAGTAAGATTACTGTTAATATGTTTAATGATAATAGTTAAATTGAAATAGATAGTATTAGGCTCAACGAAGTTATTAATGTAAAGGCTTATAGGCAACTTGAAAATAGTAGTCAAATGAAAAAAATAGATAATTTCTAAGAAATATTTTACGATTTGCTTGCTATTTTATGGTATAATTGTTTAAATTGTTTAACTATAATTGTCTCACGATTGTTCAAATATTGTAATTAATAAAATCTTTTCAGTCCAAGTATTTAAGTTAATAAAATATTTTATTAAGTTGTGGTGTTATTTGCCAGTGTTACTACATTGTGTTGCCTAGCCTTTTTATAATCTTTTTTAATTATTCTGTAGTCACGGAATATATATTTTCTGTTATTATTATCCTAATTCTACTAACAATAAAATGCAAATTGTACTTTTGTAATTAAAAATTGTAATTTTTTTTAGGTATTTGCAGGCTTTACTTGACTTAGCGTTTCTGGTACCTGTGTTGTGACAGATTTTAAAAAGAACTCAACTGATGTTAATGCGGTCTTCGTCGTTCACTATAAGCAATGACGTTGCTGATAGGGAGTCAAAGTTAAAATATTTATAGATAAATTTGTATTTAATTTTTTAGATAATATATCAAGTTGTTAATGTGTTTTTATTGTTATTAATGATTTAATAACTCATAACCCGTATTACGGGTTGCTTACTGCTAGTCATTACCATTATGTTATGAATTCATATTAGTTAATAAAATTGTATTGAATATTCTCTGGTTATCGTGTTTTATACGTGTTTAAATGCGAGTTTGATACTTAGTAGGCGTCGTATTGTATACCTGTCTTTATACGCATCTGATGTCTATTTTTAATGCGCGTTTGACACTATAAAATGGCTAACAAATATTCGTAAATAATGCGTATTCTGGAAAGTTTTAAATGCGCATGTAATACCAGGAAAATATCGTATTGAATATTCTCTGGTTATCGTGTTTTATACGTGTTTACAAGAGTTTCAAATGCGTGTTTGATACTCAGAAGGCGTCGTATTGTATACCTGTCTTTATACGCATCTAATGCGTATTTCTAATGCGTATTCGACACGATAAAATGGCTAACATGCATACCACATCGATACGTATTTAAACGAGTTTCTAATGCGCATTTACAACTAAATTTGCCGACTGGGTAATAACAAAATCAATAAGTCTTGATTGCTTTTTTATTTCTCTATCCTGTTGCAGTCTTAATCTCTTTTCCTTTGCCTCAAGTTGCTTCAGTTTTGTTAGTTTTGTAGCTTCAACCTTTTCCTCTTTCTTTTTTAGATCATTTAACTTGGCTTGCATAGCTTCAGGAGAAGTTAGAACAAAATACTTTTGTTTAGTATTTCTATTGTTTTTTGACTTATCGACAACAAAATTTGGGTAAGAGAGAACATCATGATCATTGTCAATGGTACTTTTCAATGAACTTGTTTTAATAGATATTGGATTAGAACAATCAACACTAGTATTTTGTATAGAGACAGAGTGAATATCTGTTTCTATTGATAAAGGAATTGTTTCAACAGCTTCTTTTAATGAGAGATCAAAAGAAACATTACTGATTGCATTCTGGTTTATAGTCTTTGTATGCTAAATACAAATTATCAGAAATATCAAAACCATTTTGATAACAGAAATTAAAAGCATTCAAATGTTCTGGAGTTAAACAACTATTCCATAACATTATTGCTGTATCATTATCCAGTTTATCTAAATCTACATTCAGAATTTCTGATTCAGACACGATACCTATAGTTTCACTTGTATCAACGTCATCGATAAAAGTACAATTTGAATTGGGATCCCCATTTTTTTAAAAGTTTTGTTTAGTGATATTCCAGATTAATAATTTATGGTATCATTTTTAAAGAAATCAAAGCTTGATTTAAGCAAATTCTCATTCCCTATTAACTTGTCAGAGTAAAGTGAATTGGGCAAGTAGGCCTCATATGGAATTGCAGAAGGATTATAGGGAAATATATCACATAATTGAAAACCAGAAATAATGTTAGCAGCAGTTAATGCATGATCCCAAGCTTTCTTGAACAATCCTCAGAAGTTTGACTTATTCATTGTAACAGAGTATTCATTAAATCACTACAACAAGTATTGTAATAAGTCTTCATGGGACCAAATACAGTACTGTCTAATGGCTGCAACAAGTGAGAGCAATGTGTTGGCATCTCAACAATTTCAATATTGTTGTCAATAGCAACTGATAATAACTCAAATGAATTGTCAGAATCACGGCCATCAACTATTAATACCTGTGGTCTGTTAATTCCAATGTTTGGCAAAAATGTATTTGTAAACCAAAGATATGCTATTCCTTGTTTTGTCCATCCAGTCTCACTAACACTCCATTTTGAACCAACTGGTGCATCACTTCTATTAAAAGCTTGAAGTAATTTTATTTTTTTACCTTTGGTATTAGATGTGGTGGAATAGTTTTACCAGCTGCATTCACAGCAGCAATAACAGTGATGATTTCTCTTTTTCCTGAAGTGCGAGGTTAAAGATGTTTGGCACCCTGTGCTGCAACAATGGGTGGTTTAAAGTCTAATTGAAGTCCAGTCTCATCCATATTCCAAATTAAAGTAGGCATAACATAAGTACCCAACTTATTAAAAACTTGTTGAAGTGCTAAAAAATATTTGGAAACTTTATGGATTGACGTGTATTGATGTCGAGCAGATGATGTTCCTTCAGGTTTTCTTAAAACCATATTTTTATGGCGTTGTTTAAATAATCGCCATCATTTTTCTGATGGGGTATCATGTTTAAACTTTATCTTGTATTTCTTACTAAGCTGTGAGACATATTTCATAAATTGTCTTTTTCCAAATCCATTACTGCTATGTGCTCTAGATGTGGCATAATTAACTAACTTTTTTTCTACATAATTTGGTAACTTTGGTGGAGGTCCAGGTCTAACTCCAATTACGGAGTCTCCTCTAAGATATTTTCTTAGTGTTGCTCTGGGAATATTATATTGAATAATATATAAGTATGTATATTAATATATTTAACATGCTTATATTAATCGAATTAAATATAAGCATGTTAAATATATTAACATACATGCGTACAAATATATATATATATATATATATATATATATATATATATATATATATATATATATATATATATATATATATATATATATATATATATATATATATATATATATATTTATATATACACACATATATAAATAATAATAATAATAATAATAATAATACTAATAATAATAATAACAATTTATATCATTAAAGAATAGAGCATCACTACCTAAAGTAAGCCTAATACTTAGGTTACAATACTTTGCTTCTTTATTAGTCTGAGTTTTTCAAATATATTTTTTTTATTATTTTGTTTTGCAACAAGACTGTTGCAAAACAAAACTTCTACCTTACAAATGAAAGAAATAATTATTTGAATACCTAAGTGAGTAAATTAAATAAATTTCTTAATATCATGCTTGTGTCAATAAAAGTTTACAATAAAAATAAAAACAAACAAAGTAATGGCTACAATATGGTACATTATGTGGACAATAATTGGGCAATGTGAGTGTTGCTATACAAAGCCTTTTAAAATTCTAAAACTTATTATTTGTAGCTTAACAAAGTGTTTAAAAGATAAATATATGACTTAAATTTTAAAATAAATCTACTTAAATAACTGAACCTAAAAAATGCCTCCCCAAAAAAAACGAATTCTTCAACATAATATAAATATTCTATTTATAAACTATTGCTAAAAATATATATTGCATATTATTTATAGTACAAATAGCTGAAGAAAAAATCCAAATATTTGATCAACCTGTTTAAAAAATCTTTGAAAACAGCCCTCAAAAAAGCGGCTCTTAATAGGACGTGGCCACTAATAGGTCGGTTTGCCCTATTAGTTTATTTCCGGGTTACTTAACTTAGTGAAATACCCCATTCATAAACTCATTTCCGATCAGAAAGATAAAATTTGAATACAAAAGTGAAACTAAACTTTGAAGCATTTTTTTATGAATTGTAATTCTTAGTTAAAACTTTTTAATATACAGGCTCATATAACACATTTAAATAAGTTAAAACGTTTATGAATTATCTTTAATTTATTAAGAACATTTGACTTGCATTTTTAACTTTTAAATTCTATGCATCGGCTTCAGCTTTTGCCCTTCTTACAATTAGCGGGCTGTATTTAGTAACAAATATAAAGAGGCTTCACTTTTCTTTCAGTAAAATACCGCAAGTAAGACATCTAGTTAATAAAATATATCAATATGAAGGGAAAAGGGTGGCCAGCAACTAGAGATAGGAAATATACCGAATACGATACCTTATATACCTTATTTACGACCAAACTGATGCGAACTTCAAAATATTTAGGAACAAACCAAACAAACTATTCCTACCCTATCCATTCAGGTCAGATCAGCTTATCCTGCTACTGGTAACATGTAACCCAGTACAATCTGCTTCATGTCCTGTTGCCTTGTAGGATACGCCTTTTTAGGCAAAGGCTAGGAGATGCCAACTTCAACTTAAAACACCCCCTGCTTTAGGGCTCTTGGTTGAGTAAAGGCTAGAGATGGTGTCTCGATAACATTCATCTTGGGCAGATGGTAAATGCATCCAGCTACTGTTTTGTAGAAGGCCTCCTAAACAAACAGATTTTATCTATTGATCAGCCTCGCACCCCTTCATCAGCTATTAGGCTATCGCAGATGTATTTTTTTACATTGATTCCAGTTTAGGATGTTGAATGCTGGATCTTCTTGACTCAATGCATGGGTTTTGCTTGTGTCTCTGTTTTTATGACTAGGCAACTCATGCTGTTTTATGCCATTATCTTTTAATGAAGGTACAACTCTTAAACTCAGTTTTATGGTTCTTTGGCCGGCTGGTAGTCAGGTTTCCCGAACTCTGTGGTAGCTCTCAGAGAGGCTGATTCCATCAACAGCTGAAAAATATCAAAGTATTGACTGTGCCATGTTGCGCATGGATGGTGTCCCTGTTTTTACTTTTGGTGTGCATTGCCGAGGTCACACTTGGAGCCCTTTGTTACGTTTAGGGTTTATTATTAGTAATGTGGCAATTGCATGGGCATATTGAACAGTGTTCTGAGTACTATCTATGCTTTAAGTCAAGCTCTTCAACAAATTTAAAAATGAATAAAGAACCAAAAACTATAAAACACAAAAAACCATTATCATCACCAAGTTCTCTAAACCTACCATTCACTAATATTCGTGGTCTTCGAAGTAACATTTTAACACACCAGACCTACTTGCTCTTTGTGAGACTAATTTAAGTTCAGCTGTATCATCTTGCGATCTTAGTGTTGATGACTATCTTCCCTTAATTCGTAAAGACTCCAATAGTCACATGCTTGGCCTGTGCATTTACATTCGTAAGAGTTCACCCATTAGTCGAAAAACTAGGTTTGAATCCACAGACTATTCTTTTATGTGCTTTCGTTTAGCACCACTTCACTCTATTGCCTTTCTCTTTGTTCTATATCGCTCTACTTCATCTCAAGACTGCACCCTTTTTGATGTTATTTATGATCATATTGATCAAGCCCTCTCCCTTTCTCCATCAGGTTATATTGTTGTGTAGGTGACTTTAATGCTCATCGAATGGCTTGGATCTATTGTCATGGATTCTGCAGACATTAAAGTCCACAACTTTTGTCTTTCTCATCCCTAATTCAAATAGTCAACTTTCCAAATTTTTAACTTGCTTTTCAGACAATCCGAATCATTTACTTTCTCTACTCGTCTTATTTCTGATACTAGTCAGTGCTCAGCTTCTCCACATTCACCATTAGCTGCTTCTGATCACAGTTTGATCTCTCTAAAACTAATATCTCATTCTTCTTCATCACCTGAATCCCCCTATTATCGTACCTCTTACAATTACCTTAAAGCTGACTGGGATTCTTTCCACGATTTTCTTTGTGATGACCTTTGGGTAGAAATCTTTTGTCTTCCTGTCGACAATTGTGCTTCTTACATAACTTTGTGGATTCAGGCTGGCATGGAATCTTTTATTCCCTCTCGACAATTCCAGGTCAAGCCTCACTCTCCTCCATGGTTTTCCTCACACTGTGCTGCTGCGATTGCCAATCGAAACCGTTACTTCCATGTTTATCAGCAAAACGAATCTTCAGAAAACAGACGTCTGTTTATTACTGCGAGAAACTATTGTAAAGTTTTGTCTAACACCAAAGCCCGCTATTTTCAGGTCATGAAATCTCATCTCATAAGTTAGGCTTTCGTGACTTCTGGAGAATCTTTAATAGTATTAATAATAAGGACAAATCTTTGTTTCCACCTCTCTTGTATGGTTCAGACTTTGTCACCTCACTTAAAGACAAAGCTGAGTTGTTTGGTAAGAACTTTTTATCAATATCATCTCTTGATTCCATTAGTTGCGTTCTACCTGATATTGCCAACAAACAGGTTGATCCATTGCTTGACATTCGTATCACTCCAGCTTCTGTATCTAAAACCATCCAGCTTTCTGTATCTTAGACTCTTCTTCAGCTTGTGGCCCGGACAACATACCTGTTATTGTCTTGCAGAAGTGTTCTCCGGAGCTGTCGTCTATACTCTCAAAACTATTAGACAAGTGCTTATCAGAGTCTTGTTTCCAGCCTGCTGGAAAGCGGCATTTGTTATCTCTATTTTCAAAAATTCCGGAGCGCGATCTGAATTGTCTGACTACCGTCCCATTAATCTTCTTCCCATCATAAGCAAGGTTTTTGAATCTTTAATTAACAAACACTTAATTTTTTATCTGAATCTAATAACCTACTTTCTGACCATTAATATGGATTTCGATCTTCTCATTCTACAGCTGGTTTGCTAACAGTAATAACCGATAGGTTTTATTGTTCATTAGATAAAGGTGGAGTGGTTAAGGCCATTGCTCTTGACATTTCTAAAGCTTTTGATAAAGTTTAGCATGCTGGTCTTCTCCATAAGCTTTCTTCTTATGTTGTATCTGGTAAAAATTTAAGATTATTAAATCCTTCCTTTCGAATCATAGTATAAAAGTTGTCCTCAATGGACAGCACTCTTCTTCTTATTCTGTAACTTCAGGGGTTCCTCAAGATTCTATTTTTGGCCCTATACCTTTTTTTAATTTACATTAAGGATCTTCCAGATATTCTCACATCTAAGGTGGCGTTGTTTGCTGATAATACTACCATTTATTCCAGTCGTGATAAGAAGTCAATACTCTTTGTTTGCTTGGAGAGGGCATTTGAGCTTAAAAAGGATCTCACTTTTGCTACAGCATGGGGCTCAAAGTGGCTGGTGAACTTCAATACAGATAAAACTCAATTTTTGTTAGCTAATCGTTATCGCAATAATTTAGATCTTCCTGTATTTATGAACGGTAATGTTCTCGATGAGTCATCTACCCTTCATCTTCTAGGATTAACTCTTACTTCCAATCTTTCTTGGAAACCATGTATCAATTCTGTTGAAAAATTAGCATCTGCTAAGGTTGCATCTCTTTATCGAGCTCGACACTTTCTTTCTTCGGATTCTATTCTCTATCTCTATAAATCTCAAATCCGGCCTTGAATGGAATACTGTTGCCATATCTGAGGCGGTTCTTCTAATGGTGTCCTTTCTCTTTCAGACAAGATGCAAAAACGCATTGTAAACATAGTTGGACCTGCTCTTGCAGCCAACCTTCAACCATTATCACATCGTCGTAAGTTGCTTCTCTTTCTCTTTTCTACAAATACTATAATGGGAACTGCTCTAAAGAGCTGGCGTCTCTTGTGTCATCTACTAAAATTCATTTTCGTGTTACTCGTCATTCAATTAAGTCTCATCCTTGTTCTATGACTGTTCCTAAGTGCTCCAAAAACGCTTATTCGTCTAGTTTTTTCCTCGAACATCAGTTCTTTGGAATTCGCTTCCTTCATCTTGCTTCACTGATTCATACAATTTGCAATCCTTTAAGTCGTCTGTCTCTTCAATCTTCATCATTTCTCCTCCAGTAATTTCCAACTTTAATTAGTGGTTGCTTGCAGCCTTGTTGGAAGCAAAGATGTTTAAAAGAAAAAAAATTGGTTTCGTCCAAAACTATAGCATCGGCTGAGGTTATATTACAACTGGCAAAAAATATATTATGAAAAGCTTGTGCATAGGTGGCGCTGAAAATGTTTATCAAAATAATAGCAAAACGGATTGGATGGAGTCAAAACAATTTCTTTTTTTTTAATTCATTTATTTAGCCGTACAAATATTTAAGAACAAGTTCTTTGTTGCATAATATATATAAAGAAGACAGGTTTGTCTTACCACCTAGTCCCTTATTTTTTCTAGACATTTATATAAATACGTTGTAACTATAATTAAAATTTTTTTTTTTTCAATTTTTATTTTAGGTGCCCGGAGAAGTCCTAACGGTCTTGTCACAGAGCACCGCGGAAGTGCATTTAACCAGGAAGTTCACGCCTCCTTCCATACCGTGACGCGAAAGTTTGTCCAGAGCTCGTTTCGAACCTGGATCTCCTGCTTATAAAGCAAGCGCTCTAACCACTGCGCCACGGCCGCACAAACTCATTCATATACACAAAGTTATGGGTGAATAAATAATAATTACATGCATCTGGAATTAAATTAATTAACACATTTACATACACAAGATTTTTTTTTTTTCTTTTTCTCTCCATTTTTTGCCGTATAAAAATATAAATACAACCAATATTTCCAATATACAGATTTTTTTTTTTTAAATTAATTAAGATTAAATACTAAAATTATTAATAAAATCCCGAATCGAGAAGAAATTGAACCTTTCCAATTATAATATATATATATATATATATATATATATATATATATATATATATATATATATATATATATATATATATATATATATATATATATACATATATACATATATAGTATCAAACAAAACGAGTGCAACCAAATAATGCTAATTTAGTTTCTTTATATAAAAGTGCTGCATTTTTTCAATTGAGAGAAATAACTATGTAACTGTTTAGAGACAAAGTTCTTCAAGTTTTATTCATCACAAAGTTCATTATTTGTACGCGAAAATTAATAAATTAATCAAAAGTATTAAAAAAAGTTGATTTCCTTCTGGACAAAACAAGTGCAACTCGACAAAATGTTGACCAAGCTGTATTTCGCTATCAATATTTCGTGGCGAATCCTTTGTTGTTGATCACAGCCTTGCATCTTCGAGGCATAGATTCGATCAGGTTATCAATGAAACTTTGTGGAATCGCTGCCTAGGCCTTTTGGATTTGTTCGAACAGTTGATCCTTATTACGAATATCTTCACGATTAATTCTGCGGTTGACGATCTCCCACAGGTTCTCGATAGAGTTGAGATCCGGAGATTGAGGCAGCCAATCCATCACCGATAGGTGGTTGTCTTGAAACCACTGCTTGACTACTTTTGCAGTGTGTTTCGGATCGTTTTCTTGCTGAAAAACCCAGTTTATTGGCATATTCCATTCAGCATGAGATAACATAACATCTTTCAGGATATTTTTATACATGAAACGGTCCATTATTCCATCGTTTCGATGTATTAGACCCTAGACCGTTAGCAGAAAAACACCCCCAGACCATTACATTGCCTCCACCATGCTTCACGGTCTTATGACAGTAACATAAATCGAGGCGTTTTCCGGCCGGTCGACGTACACGGCAAATGCCATCGTTCCGAATGATGTTGAACTTCGATTCATCACTGAACAGGACAGTTCACCATTTCTGCACCTTCCAGTCAATATGAGATGTAGCAAACAGGAGTCTTTTCTTTTGGTTTTTTAGTGAAATCAGCGGTTTCTTTGCAGGGCGTCGAGAAAACAATCCGGCTTCAACAGCACGTTGTCTGATTGTTCGGTCCGATACAGACAGCTCTAATTGTTTTTGTATCTCGACTAATGATATCCAGGGATCCTTCTTGACGTATCTGACAATCATAGAATTGTCTCTAGAAGTGGTGAAACGCGGTCTTCCACCTTTGTTATCTGCTGCCAACTTCCCCGTAGAACGATATTTGGAACATAGTCTTGATACGGTCCATTTTTTCACGCGATATTTATCACAAATACTTTTTTGTGACATTCCACTTACGTAATCGCCAATAATTTCCTTTCTTAGTTCCAATCCAAGACTGTCGGGAGCCATTTTTGCAATTGAAGTCATAAAAATAATAAAAATAAATAATCACGCTTCTCAAGGCTTACCGCGTTACGTTTACCTTGTGATGATACAATAATGCTCTGTGGAACACAACGTCTTGGTTGGATGTGGACTGTATTGATGTAATGAAACACTTGTTGTATTTCACTTCTTGTATTGATGTTCTTCGATAAAACACTTTGATAAAACTCACTTCGATAAACTTTCTTGATAATACTGATTGATTGACTTCCATATACTGACTGAACTACATGTCGGTTTACATGTCTCTTATTTAGTAAAATGAACCTGTGTGAACCTGTTCTGGAAGATTCTAGATGCTTCTTTTCGATGCTTCTGGAAGCTTCTGGATGCGTCTGGATGCTTCTGAGTGTTTCTGGATATTTCTGGATGCTACTAGATGCTCCCAGATGCTTCTTCTGGAAACTTCTGGAAGCTTCTGTATGCTTCTGGAAACTTTTGGAAACTTCTGGATACTTCCTTTAATTATTAAAAAACTTCCGTGTCGTTGACACGGACCAGACTTAAGAAAATGAAACAAACCAAAAAAGTTGCACTTGTTTTGTCTGCTGCAAAATGGCACTTGTCAACGAAATTCTGCCTGTGTGCTGTCACCTGTCAGCTGATTGCTCATGTCATGGCATGCTATGACTCTAGACTCCTGAACTGTTTGCTGTGGTAGTATAGTTCGTTATGTTTTTGAGACATGTAAAATTAGGAACACTTTTTAGCATTGCTCGATGTTGGTTGCAAATGTTTTGTCCAATACTGTAGATTATGCGAGAGCAAATGATAATTACTTGTATCCGGAAATAAGTTTTTTTTGTTTGTTTGTTTCTGTCTCATTTTGAATTTTTCTTTAGATATTCTTTTGTAGATATTATAGATACTTAATGTTATGCAATATTCAATATTATTAATATTATACAATTTTTTGCATAATATTATTCAGCGTCAAATTAGCACAAAATAGTGCTTATACAACTTTTATTTTATTTGCAAAACTAAGTTTGCTATTTTCTCATTTTTTTGGTTAGATTTCAATTTAAAAGCTAAAATAATTGTAAATAAATTTTTGAATTATTTTTTTTATCGTTTGATTTGTATTGTGTTAATTTAATACTGTTAAAGTTTGTTTATAAAAAAATAAAAATAAAATTAGGTGTTTTTACGGTACTTTAGTAGCGGGATTTTAAACAGTCATTTATTGAATGCAAAAAAATAAGTCATTTAATAAATGACTTATAAAAATGACTAATAAAAAATAAGAAATCATTATTGCAAATGATTATCGCGACTTGACTTGCAATAATGATTTCCTAATTTTTTAGTCAAGTTATTGGATTCCTCTGATGTTTTTTTTTATCAAAAGTAAAGCTTGGTTTTCAATAGTTGTAGAATTGTTGTACAACAGTTGTGCAAGCAGGCCAGCTCTGGCGACGGGCTTTTTACCCAGACAGATTAAAGAAACCTTAAATTATTGGTATACAGTTTTTTTTTTTTTCTGTGTAGTTTTTAAGGTGCTCCCAGAAATCCTATCCAGAAAATCTTATCAAAGAGGACCACGGAAGAGCATTTAACTCAAAAGTTCACGCCTCCTTCCTTACGAATGTTGTTTATTGAACTAGAGCCAGCGTCGAACCTCGGACCTCTGGGTTCTAAGCCAGAACTCTAACAACTGCGCAAAGGTTGCTCTAAATCATCAAAACCTCTCTGCTATACACTGCAACATTATAAAGTGGCATTTAGATTTTAAATCTTCGCCATTAAGTTTTCAACAAGGTCTCGAAGCTTGGAACGGTCTGTATGAAAGTGTTGATAAAAATCACAAGCATAGAGTGAAAAATAAAGTTCGAAAAACAGCTAAGATGCTAAAATTAGATAAAACTTTAAGAGAGTAAAAAAATGACTGTAATATGTAATAGTTATAGTAGCACATGTACTGTTAATAAATGAACAAGCAAAAGTTTGAAATTGAAATTAAATCGAATGAAAAGATATTAGAATGTTAAGGCAGTTACTCGACTTTTTGTAACACCATAGACAATTAAATCGACGATTCGGTTTTTTGAAGTGGATTACTTTTGTCCAGCCGACTTTTAGTCAATTTAGTCGAAGTCGGTAACAACACTTGTATTTTTGCTTTTAAAATTGTTCACGGAAGTTTGTCCACTGAAGCACTTCTGAATAAAATAGCGCTTTTGAAATTCTTTTTTTGTTTTCGTCAACCCAAAACAATATTTAATTTTGCCTCAATATAGCCTTTTCTTTCCGAAATTTAAGAAAATTTCTCGCTTAATTTTAAATAATCAAAAAAGTATAATAGGCTCATTATTACATTTTGATGTCCTGTATTGAGAACTCAAAATAAAATGTATAAAAGGTCTGGTTTGTTGATATTTTGAGTTTAGCATTTTTGTTTGATAACCATGTACCTAATATATTTGTTATTTACAAAATGACAAGAGATTATTAGATGATTTTTACACAAAAAATTACAAAAGCTTTTTATAGGTAGAGTTAGTTCATACAAATATGTCCTTGTTTTAAACACTCACTTGGTTATTAGGTTTTATGTTTTAGGTCTATTCCCTTAAGACTACCTTTTGCACAATAGTTTTTATTAACTCTCTTAAAGATATACCAGTGTGTATCTTTTTAAATGTATGTCCTCTCAAATGTTGTAACATAAAAAGGCTTGACGCGGACGTAGAGGTGGGTTTTACAAGCTTTTTAGGAATGAGCATTCCTAGAAAGCTCGTAAAACCCACCTCTAAAATATTCAAACGTCATATTTTAGAGTATTGAATCCTTGTAAGGGCAATACTATATCCACTTCCTTACGAGAATCTGGTATTTTACTACATAATTTAACTCTCTTAAAGATATACCAGTGTGTATCTTTTTAAATGTATGTCCTCTCAAATGTTGTAACATAAAAAGGCTTGACGCGGACGTAGAGGTGGGTTTTACAAGCTTTTTAGGAATGAGCATTCCTAGAAAGCTCGTAAAACCCACCTCTAAAATATTCAAACGTCATATTTTAGAGTATTGAATCCTTGTAAGGGCAATACTATATCCACTTCCTTACGAGAATCTGGTATTTTACTACATAATTTACGAACTATTTTTAACGCTGATATACTTTAATACTCTTTCTTTAAGTAATTCTGCTCGTACTTTCTCTATTATAATATATTTTTATTATCGTTGTTTGTTATAATACTGCTGGTGTTGTGCTTTATATATAACATTTTAGAGGAATTTTGTAATACTATGTTAATTGGTTTATCATATTATCCTTACTACAACGATGGCAATCATAAATGTTTGGGTTTTAACACATAAACTACTTATGGTTATTCTTGTCATAACCAGCTTTCTAACCAGGTTTCTAACCAGATTTCTAACCAGATTTCTAACCAGATTTCTAACCAGATTTCTAACCAGGTTTCTAACCAGATTTCTAATTTTTTTCAGTCTAATTTATGTACTTATTAATGCAAAGTTTTACACAAACACATAAAAAGGTTCTGTTGTTTCTTTCTTGTAAGTGAAAAGTTTTGGGTTGAAAATACCTTCTCTAGTGTAATACCTATTCTTTCCATGTATTAAACTTACTACGGGCCTTAAGCGTTCAAATTAAACAAACTAGTTTTAGACTAAAGAATTGGACTGCAATGTATAAAATTAATTAAAACTAAATAAAAATTAAACATAAAAAACGATTATTTTCACTAAACCATATAAAGTAAATTAAATGTAAAACAAATATTTTCAATAAACGATTGGTTTTAGGAAAAAATCCCCCCAAAATTAAATTATTTAAAAAAATATTGCTTTGAAAATGATAGATTGCCTGTTCAAACCAAAACCCTCAGTCAATTTAGCGGCACTCCTTGCATGTTCTATCTATTTATCAGTCGATATATGTACACTCCTTGCATGTTCTATCTATTTATCAGTCGATATATGTACACTACTTGCATGTTCTATCTATTTGTCAGTCGATATATGTACACTCCTTGTATGTTCTACTTATTTGTCAGTTGATTTATGAAAAATGAAGGATTAAGGTTCTGTTCGTATTTTAATGTGTATGTATAAAATACTAATATTATAAACAACTATTTTATTGATATCGTTTATTTTATGCGTTGTAAAAAAAATCCAGGGGAATTTTTTCTCAGGGGGATTTTTTCCTGCTACCAAACCATTTTAACTAAATTTAATTACATGTAAGCTAAATATAAAACGAACAGCTGCACCACCCTAAAATGAATAACATCAATAAACCGTGTAAAATTAAAATAAATATAAACTAAAAACAAAACATAAAACATCATTAAACCGTATAACTTAAATAAAATTTGTTTGTTGTCCTGAATAAAAGTTTGTTGTCCTGGAGGAGTCAGGAGCTCTTGATATTGATTGCGGTGTCCCACAGGGATCGATCTTGGGACCTTTATTATTTTTAATATATGTTAATGATATGAATAAAGCTTCTCATAAAATATCGTCAATTATGTATGCAGACGATACAAATTTATTCTACAGCAATTCTGATGTAAAAATATTGTTCGAAACAATGAACGCTGAACTGGAAAGCTTTAACCAATGGTTTATAGCTAATAAGGTATCATTAAATTGTAAAAAAACAAGTTTTACTCTCTTCCATAAAATAAGACAATCAACTAATCTTCCGTTAAAATTGCCAAAACTGTCAATTAATAAAAATGAAATAAATCGAGTAAATTATACAAGGTTTTTGGGAGTAATATTTGATGAGAACCTATCATGGAAAAAACATATTAGTCTTATTGAAGCAAAAATATCTTCTGCTATAAGTGTATTATATAAATCTAGGGCCTTTTTTGATTATAAATCACGCAAAATGCTTTACTTCAGTCTTGTTCATTGTCATCTCTCTTACGCTAATATTGTTTGGGCTAACACACACAAAACTAAATTAATAAGATTACAGAGGCTACAAAACCACGCATGTAAAGCGGTTAACTATTTAAAAAGATTAGAAAACCCTTCCCCTGTAATGAAATACATGAATGTGTTAAATATATCAAAACTTAATTCGCTTCAAATATTAATATTTATGTATAAATATAAGAATAACTTGCTGCCAAAAGTATTTTCTGATATTTTTACATCGGCGTTTTCACAAAAATACAATCTTCGATCAAATAGCAACCATAACTATCAATTGAGCAGAGTAAAATCGCAAGTGTCAAAATTCTCAATTATTAACCAAGGTCCGTCATTATGGAATCAGTTAAAAAATAACAATATAAAAGATTTGAAAAGCACTTCCTCTTTTAAACGACAAATGAAATTGCATCTCCTTAACTTCTAATATTTATGCGTGTATGTTTATATATATGTGTGTAAGTATGTTTGCATATGTGTTTGTGTATGTGTATGTGTATATATGAGGATGTATATATGAGTTTTTATTCTTCACCTAGTATTTTTCAGAAAAAATATTTTATTGTAAATTTACTAAAGGCTTGTGGGCTTTAAATGTTATTTAATGTTATTGTAAATTATGTTATTGAGTTTTATTCTTCACGTAGTATTTTTCAGAAAAAATGTTTTATTGTAAATTTACTAAAGCCATGTGGGCTTTAAATGTTATTGTAAAGGGGCTCTATGAAAAGATTGTGGTGACACCAGTCATCCGTATCTTCTTTGAGCTCCTGTCTGTCTTATATATATTCTTTGTGTAACGTAAAAGTTTCATTGTAATTTTATTATTTTATTTTATATAAACAGCGAAAGAAAAAAAAAAAAAAAAAAAAAAATAAATTTAATAGAAAACGAATATTTATAGTATACCGTATTAACTTAAACTAAATTTATACTAAATACTAAAAGAATAACTTTACTAAAACGTATATACTCATTTGTTTATAAACTGAATATAAAAAGAGTGACCATACTAATACCATAAACCATATAAATTAAACTAAGTAGAAACTAAATATGAAACGAATTATTCTACAAACATACAAAAAACATTCAAAACATACAAATATACAAAAGTTAGTTACAATATAAATATAAAACGAAGAATCGCATTAAACCATACAAACTAAATGGAAATTAAACATTAAACGAACAACGCAGTTAAACCATATAAACTAAATAGAAAAGGAGAAGCCGCATCATATTGCCTTGATTTTTTCTATTCCTACGAACTATTATAATCACATAATGTGTATAATTTTAGGGGCAGATGTAGGGTACGTCTAGTACGTCTGTAAACGCACCCAAAAATAAAATTGAATCTAAAAAAAAAAAAGTTAATAGAATATTTGATATTGCGTATAAAAATAGTTTTTTACTAAAACGTCAAGTAAATTAGATCTAAGTTTTATTATCGCTATATCCCTTATGAAGAACAAAAAAAGTTTGTGCTTCATGTTTAAAGTAAACAAATTGCTTCTTGTTTGGTAGCGGGTCGTTTAAGGGAAAAGTTTAAAAGCGAAAAGTTGTTAAAGCGATTTTTCCTTTGTTCTTTTTTTTTTCAATAACTCAACCTGGTTTTTATCTTTTTTAAAAAACGTTGCATTTATGTCACTTTTTATTTATAAATAAATAAATATTTTATCAACAATTTTATAATATTAATTTTACTACTTTAAGTATATTAAAATGTGTGAAAATTCGTTTTCATTAAAAAATTTTTTTTTTTGTTATGTTTTGCTAATAGAAACCAGTAACTTTTTCGCTTTAACGACCTTGAACCCCTTGCTTAGAGCGGTTTTTTAAGTTTAAACAAAAATATCTTAAATGGGGATTAAAGTAATAATAAATAATATTTAATTAGAAAGATCGATGGATGTCCCCAATATTATTTTATTAAACTGTAATAAACTTTTTAAATTTTTATTTATTTTTTGTTAAAAAAGCAAGATATTTTTACTTATAACAGTTTTTGGACATACCCAAAGAAGTTCACCCTAATTAAAATCTTGGTCAAAATCCTTTGTTTTGCGATTATCAGGACGTACGTAACATTATTTTTTCTATGATTGATTTTTTTTATTTAGTTTAGTTTTTAATATTTAAATTTTGGGTAATTGATTTTATTTATAAAAAAAACACTATCTGACGTACCGCAACACTTCCACCCTATAATATATAAAGTTTGTTATGAAATTTAAAATTAATGTTAGATGTTAGAAGTGTAAGCCTGAAATGTCACTTAATTATAAAGTTGAAAACATTACGCAGCAAAATGACGAAACAAAATTAATCTCTTTGAAAAGGTATATTACAGAAAAAGATAATTTCTTGTAATGATACGAGTCTTGTCAACTCTTGTAAAATATTTTAAAAATCAAGTGTTTGCAACATTTCATTTCAGTTCCATAAAAGTTACTAAAAGATATGATGAAGGACTTTATCATATCTTTAGTATCTTTTATGGAACAGGTTTACTGAATTCTCATGCTTTAACCTTGTGAGCTTCATTTATGCGAAGCTTTTTGGTTAAATTTAAAAAGGTCATATCCATTTTAATATTACTGAGTTGCTAAAAGTGATAAATTTTCCTGCTTGTGAAAACATTAAAAATTTACTTACTATTTTTTCATTAACTCCAATGTGGATGTGAACAATTCAATGTGAATCAAATATTAAATATTAAAAAATTCAATGTGAATGGACATATTATTCATTAACTCCATATGAATGTGAATGGACATATTATTCATTTAAGCGCCTGAAAATTTATATGTTAAGCACCATGGTACAGAACCAAAAACACTGGTTTGATTTAACAATGAGCGAGATCTCGTCTCATTCTCGTTTCTCGTGAAAAATGGAACTTCTCGTGAGAAACGAGAAATAGAAAATTCTCGCGAGAAGTAGAACGAGACTTAAATATTATATTATTTTCCAAATTAAAAGTTATTATAATTTACAAAATGCCTAATAATTTGTTTTTTTAATTAATTAATATTTTGACTCAGTGATTTTAATAAATCTAATTAAAAATTTAATTTTTAATTAGATTTTTAATTAAATTCTTTAATTAGAATAGGTGCACTTTCGACTTAGTTTCATTAGTTTACCAGTGGAATTCAACTTGACACATATTGTTCATATTGAAAAGAAATATTCTTGCCGCATTTCAACGATCAAAAATGTCACCAAGAAAAAACAAAATCTGGAGATATTTTCAAAAAACGATGACGATGCTGAATGCAAGGCGTGCAAAAAGTCTTTGAAAACAAAAGATGGAAACACAAGCGGACTTCATCGTCACCTCGAAAAAAAACACAGCCAAGATTACGTTGAGTATTCTGAAAAAAATGACGACTCTCTTCTTCCTCTTCCTAAGAAGAAACAATGAACCATGGTCGAAATGCTTGAAACAATGTCCAAATATGACAAAGACAATTCCATTCATAAACAGTTTGACTCTGCAATGCTGGATTACTTTTGCACTGATCTGGCATCCTTTTCAGCAGTCGAAGGAGGAGGTTTCAAGAAATTGTTTGACATTGCAAACCCTAAACTGATCCTTCATCACGGAACAACATATTCAAGAAAGCTTTTAGTTCGGTCAAGAGAAGTTCAAGCTGGAATGAAGAGCATAATAACGGAGATTACGCCAAATCTAAAAAATGCTGCATTTACTTCTGACCTTTGGACTTCTAGAGCTCAGGACAGCTACATCTCGTGGACTTTTTATGCTATTGACGAAAATTGGAGACTACATTACTGGACACCCCATATCCAAGAGTTCCCAGACAGACACACAGGTATCTTAATTGAAGGAAAGCTAGATTCTTTCTTAGAAGAACTAAATTTGCCTGCTGATTTGCTAATGTACTGCGTGAACGACCAGGCAAGAGACATGAAACTTGCAGTCAAATTGTCAAAGCGCCTTGACCAATACTTGTGCAACAATCATATTTTGCAATGTGCAGTTCGAGACTTATTTGGAATGACTGCTGGAATTGATGATGCGTTGCAAACATGCAAAGATTTGGCTTCTTTAACTCACCAGTCAACAGTTGCAGCTGAGTTGCTTGAATCAGAATCAGGCGCTCAAGGAATCAATTTTAGACAGTTACGCCAATATGTTGATACAAGATGGAATAGTGAACTGGATTGCTTGGCTTCTGTCCTACATCTAAAGAGTGCAATTATCAGCTTATGTGCAAATGAAGATATTTTTTCTTTAAAGACCATCAGTGCATCACAGTGGAAATCAATCGAGGGGGCAGTAAAAATTTTGGTACCACTTAAAGAAGCTAAAGAAACGTGGTCGGCTGAGTCTATTCCAACAATTAACACTGTCGTCGATTCTCTTTATTTAATCCATGACAAAATTGATCAATTTATTGAGACGGATGGAAAAAATGGCTACAGTGTCTTGTATGCAAAAAACTTGAAAAGCTGCATTGAGAAAAGATTTCCTCTTTGTTACACTGGAAACTTATTGAGTGCTGCAGCAAACTACTTAAATCCTGCTTTAAAAGGACTTCACTTGAAGCTCTTCAAAAAATTTCAAACAACAAAAGAATGGTTAGCCTCACAGGTTAAGGATAATGTTGAGTGCCAACCTTTTGCCAGAGTCCTTTCAACAGATTTGTCCCCTAATTTAAAACTGAAGCGCAAGTTAAATGCAGACTTGAAACACAAGAGCCAACATCTAAATCCTATTTTGAGCGAAATGTATCAGTATGAATATCTCCCTGATGCCAAAAAAGACTTTCCGATTCTTGATTGGTGGAAATTGCATTCAAATACATTGCCAAAACTCTCTTCATTAGCTAGACAAATTTTAGCTGTTCCAGCAAGTTCAACTAAATCCGAGAGAGATTTTAGCTCAGGTGGAAATGTCGTCCGATCATCCAGACACAACTTAGACCCAGAAAAAGTAGAACAAATCATCTTAATCAGAAAAAACATTGTCTTGTTGGAAAAATTTGGCAAAAAAATTCTGAATTAATATTTGAAAAAGTTGTTTACATTTGAGAAATGTCATTTGTGTCTATTTGTCAAAACCATGTTTACATTTTTTTTTTTTACTTGGATTTTAATAAATTTGTTTTCAAAAATTGTTAAATTTCTCGTCTCGTCTTGTTCTCGGTCTCACGAGAAGTAATAACTTCTCATCTCGGTCTTGTCTCGGTTTGAAAAAACCTAGTCTCGCTCATGGTTAGTTTGATTTTATCATTCACAAAATGCCATGTTGTAATTGTTATATTGGCTAATGCTTTTGTTTTTTGAATTGATTTTCAGATTTCATGTATTTATCAGCAAGATTTAATAAAATGAAGATTTTAAAATTTACTTTTTTTTAGCAAAATGGGGCATTAAATTGATCTCTAAATACCTCTTTATATAATTTAAAATTGCATATTGTAATATAAAAATAGTTTATTATAACTTGTGTTATTTGTAATATATTTGTTACAATATAAATATAAAATTTTTAAATGTGTAATTTATTTTAATAATGGTAATGTGAAAATATATTTTTGTAGTTAATATAAATTATTACAAATCTATAAAAAAATATAGATTTGTAAATAATATGTAAATATATAATTTTACAATCTAAAAGTAAAGTGCCCCAGTGATAACCTTGCATATCTTTAAGTAAAGTAGGCTCTAAATAGATTAGCTTTTTTTTTTTTTCAACATCTTCGCTTCCAACATAGCTGCAAGCAGCCACTAATAGAGTTGGAAGTTACTGGAAGAGAAAAGATGAAGCTTATAGAGCAAGAAAACGATTGACAGACGAATTAAAAGATTGCAAAATATATGAATCAGGAAAGCAAGGTGAAGGAAACGAATTCCAAAGAACTGATGTTCGAGGAAAAAAACTAGACGAATAAGAGTTTTTGAAGCACTTAGGAATAGTCACAGAAAAAAGATGAGACTTAATTGAATGGTGAGTAACACGAGAATGAATTTGAGTAGATGGCACAAGAGACGCAAGCTCTTTAGAGCTTGCGTCTCTTGTGCCATCTACTCAAATTCTTTCATGCAACCTTAGCAAATGCTAATTTTGCAATCAATTTGATATATGGTTTCTAAGAAAGATTGGAATTAAGAGTTAATCCTAGAAGATGAAGGGTAGATGGCTCATCGAGTACATTACCGTTCATTAATATAGCAAGATCTAAATTATTGCGATAACGATTGGCTGAAAAAAGTTGGGTTTTATCTGAATTAAAGTTTACCAGCCACTGTGAGAACCATGCAGTAGCAGAAATGAGATCTTTTTAAAGCTCAAATGTCCCCTCCAAGCAATCAGAGAGTTTTGGCTTCTTATCAAGACAAAGAATAAATGTAGTATCACCAGTGAACAATGCTACCTTAGATGTGAGAATATCTGGAAGATCGGAGTATACGGCCAAGGATAGAATTTTGAGGAACCCCTGAAGAGTGCTGTCTATCGAAGACAGCTTTTATACTACGATTGGAAAGAAAAGATTTCATAATCTTAAAGATGTTACCTGATACACCGTAAGAAGAAAGCTTATGGAAAAGACCAGCATGCCAAACTTTATCAAAAGATTTAGAAATGTAAAGAGCAATAGCCTTAAGCTCTCTACCTCTATCTAATGCACAATAAAACCTATCAGTTATTACTGTTAGCAAATCAGCTGTAGAACGAGAATATCGAAATATATACTGATGATCAGAAAGTTATTAGATTCAAGATGAGAGATTAAGTGTTTGTTAATTAAAGGCTCAAAAACCTTGCTTATGATAGAAAGAAGACTAATGGGAAGGTAGTTTTACCCACTCGAACACAAGAAATCTACTATTCAGTGTTTAGCCACCAAGCCCAATTAACTTTAGTATTGTATGTCATTTATATTGAGTTGCAAACAAACATCTCGTCACATAATGTTGAAGTGAGTTCATTAACGGTAGTTTGCTTAACAATTTACAGGATAAGCTTTTTTTAGATTTTTGCACAGATTTTTTAAAAATATATTTTCTTACAACCATGCCTCTCAGCTTATTGTAATCAACCGTTTTATCTCTTTAATTAAAATTTCGATTTAAAGACAAAGAATTTTTTTTCTTTTAACTAATAAGTTTCTTCAAACACAAAATTTTAAAATTAAATTAGGCTTAAGTTTTTTTCGACTAAAAACAAAACGAATGTGATTACGTCATTCCCAATCAAGAAAATGTATAAATTAGCCTTTTGCAACCAATTAAATATGTTTTCTCAAAATAGTAACTTTGTTAAGGTATATTTTAAGATTAGTTTTAAAATTTCCAGATGATAGTTTATGAGTAGTAGTAATTATGTTTTTTTCAGTTTTATTTGCTAATTCAATGCAAAATGTCCTACAATCTGTTTTATTCATACTGAGATGGTTATGTAAAATATAAATAATTAAATTGTAGATAAAAATACTAACACCCCCACCTGCATTAAATTAACTTTGATTAGTAAACTGATGTGTAGTTATTTGTTCGAATTCAAAATTTGTTTCATTACATTTACATTTAGTTTTCGTACGACAGTTAATTTTAAAATTAGGTTTAAGTTTGTCGAATAAAAACTTTAAACAATCAAAGTTTGTTTCCATATTTCAATAATGATACTTACAAACTGGTAAATTGTTTTTATTAAATTATTGTCAAGGTTTAGAATCTGAGTAGTATTGACTTTCAAGTAGCTGTAAATTTCTTTTTTCTTTTTTTCTTTAACTGACTGACTTTCTTTTTTCTTTTCTGACTTGACTTTTAAGTTGCTTGTGACTTTCTAAGTTTCGAAAACTGGGTATTATTATTATCTTTTTTTAATATTTAATGATTAGAATTGGTGTTATTTTCACCGAGGGTGTATTACCAAGGATATCATAAAGATTCTAAATTTGGGCTTGATAGAGATCTTTATCTTTATTTTATGCGCTTTGATACCCCTGGTAACGAAGCTGCAAAAAAGTTATTGTACTCAGATAAACTTTATTTTTATTTTTGATAAAATTGATTATATTAATAATATTTATATATTTTATTTTTATCCAATTTAGACGACCACATCAACAAAAAATCTTATTTGGTTTTGGAAATGAGATTTGCTACGGATTAGTTCAGTTGGTATTATATATATTTCGCTGTTCATATAAAATTAAATAATAAAATTACAATAAATCTTTTACCGTACACAAAGAATATTGTATTGAGTAAACCTTGTGAAAAAATTTAAATTTTTTAGATTTTAGTTTGATCTGAACGTTACGGAACGTTAAGATAAGTACAAAACTTACGATTACTTTATATCTAAATTACTTTAATTGTATATATTTCTTTACTGCTTAAAATTTTTTTTTTTTTTTTTTTTTTTTTTTTACTAAAACCAAAACAACTGTTAATAATTGCCATCGTTATGGTAATCACAATGTGATAAACCAATCAACACAATATAACAAAATAGCTTAATTTATTAAACATAAAGCACTACAATAAAGCAGATGTACCACAAAAACATCAAAAACAGACATTAATTATAATAGGGGAGTGTGCGCATATTTACTTAAAGAAAGAGTATAAAAATATATCAGCGTTAAATAAAATAGAAAATTATGTAGTATTATACCAGATTCTCGTCAGGAAATGGATATAGTATTGACCCTTATAAGGATTCAATACTCTGGTATATGACGTTTCGAATGTTTTAATGCTCATTCCTAGAAACCCCCGTCGGGATATCATCCTCAAAACAAGCAAGTAAAAACTTGGTGTGTCATTAATGAGAATAATTATTTTCTCAATATTTCAGGTTTAATGGATTTGATTAAACAACTCATAAAGTGTAACGGGATTGCTGATATATAGTGTTTCATACCAATCTTTGAAAAAATGTTGTTTTCTATTTAATTTTAAGGAATTCTTCTAATTATAGCTGCGTGACTTGTTATTCACTCGTAATTTATGTTTTACCAATTTGTTTACGAGTTTTCTCTTTGGCTTTAGCATGTTTAATTTTTGAAAAACCTTTTTCTTTGTCAAACGAGTAGCAACGTTTTTACAGTCTATAATTTTTATTAAAATTTTTTTTTGTTCTTTTGTTAGATGATTCCTTTAATAGTTTTTATAGTTCTTTTAAAATGTGAATTTTTTTAAAAAAGAATTTTTTTTAAAAGAGATTGCAGAAAGTTTTTTCAATATCTTTAGGTAATAGAAAAAAAAACTGAAATTATAAAACTGAAATTATAAAACTGAAAAAATAACTTCTTTCGAAATTTCCTCAAACTAATTTATTCTAATATTACGTAACGATAAAAGTAAACAATGAAAAGTTATCATTAATATATAAAAAGATCAGAAAAATTAAATTTTTTTTTTTTTGGGTATACCATATATTGATACATTTTTCAGTATTAAAAAAAACAACATATATACAAAATTATTACGTATCATATTGACAAAATACATTAATAAAAAAATTATATAAATTTTGATATAATAACTATTATATATATTTATTTTTCCATATTACTAGATGTGAGTGTCATACCTAAAAAAGGAAATGAAAAAATATTCAGCAATTTTGGGTATGCAACTTCATAAAAATCTTTTCGCAGATTCCCTAAACAGCATCATTTGATATATAAATAAATATGTCTATGTAAAAATTAAGTTTTTAATTAAAGTCAATTTAGTAATAATTTTTTTTGCAATTAGCTTTGTAATTACTATTTCAACTGTTGTTATTGTTTTTGTTTTTTTTTAAACTAAAAGTGTAAGAATATAAATTATTTTAATTAACTTTTTTAAACTAAAAATTTGAAAAAAATTAAAATAGGGATGAAAGAAGACAGTATTCCACTTCACCGGGTTCCAATTCATCCTATTACTTCATCAAATCATCACTCCACCAAGTTTTTTTTGAACATTACATTTTTCCGTTGAAGAAATGTTACAACTTATATAAAATTACTTAAAAAATTAATAGCCGGAGCACTTACATGACATTTTTGTCTTGTCTCCGAGCACCGTGTTACATTACATATATATATTTTTTATTTTTTCTAAGAGTATAAAGTATAAACAAAATAAATATTTACAAAAATATTAAAACATTAAAATAAGATCGTCTTAGTAATTTGGTAATACCAGAAATAAATTATATATAACAAAAAACAAACAAATAAACAAAACAAAACAAACAAAATGTCACCATTATATGCATAAAAATGTAACAAATAAATATTTACTTTGAAATTAGTTTATATTTTCATATTTTTATAGAAAAATATTTTTGTCTTTCATACTTTTGTAGAAAAATATATTGGTCTTTCATATTTTGTTCACAAATATATTAGTTTTTCACATTTTTATATAAAGTTTTTCGAGAAACAGGTTTTTTTATTTAACTGCTGCGAATAATTTAAATAGTGAAATCTTTTGTAAGCGAATCTGAAGATCTAGTGCAAAAATCCCCTTAAATAATAATTGATCTTGTGAGAGAGTATATTTGTATTTTGTATTAATTACACAAAAAACAATTTTCTCAACTTTTTCATTTTAGAAATTTTTGCTGGATTACAGATACAAGACATCTGTTTTTTTAATTTAAACTATTATCTCTTATATATAAACCTAAAAGAACAAGGTTTTTATACCACGATTTCACTTAGACTAGTTGCAAAGGAATGTTAAAATGATTCTAATTTAAGAACCCATATAGCATAAGAAATTAAGTAATTTTTTTTTTTTCAATACGTTTATTTCGCCTTCTACAATAAATACAATTTTCATATATACACAACAACAAAAATTATATACAACAAAAAAAAATTATATACAACAAAAAATGTAACTGCTACAGCAAAAAGAAGACATAATTCTATCTTATAATTGTATATTTACGCCAATATAGTATGATATTTATAAATCGTGATTTATAAATAGGGGAACATGGGGCAAGATGACGAACGTTTCGAAAAACGCCTGTATCTTAGTCAATATCTGTCCCAAAAATGAAAACTTGATTTAAAAGTGATAAAAAATCATTCCGCGTCACTGATGTATCAAAAAACCACTCTAAAAGTAGAAATTAGCTAAGGAAAAACTCATTAAACAATGTTAACTCAAATCGTCATCTTGCCCCGTATGCGGGGCAAGATGACGATTTGAGTTAACGAGGTTTAAAACTTTAAGAAAAGAAAACTCTATGAAGCTATAAACGCCTCAAAAACCATCATCACAAATTCTTTTTTATTAAAAAAGTAATACAAATAAAGGTGTAACTTTTAAAACTAATAAATTATACATTTATATCGGTCAATGCAAAAAATAACAGTAACAACCTAGTAATCAGTTTGTAGCAAACTCCAACGCAACAAAATAAAACTATCGTCAAACAAATATTGTATTTCGTAATAAAATAATTACTGAACAATACAAGAATAGCAAACAGTACAAGTAAACTTCCGTTTAATATAGATTACGGACAAGCCATCTTGCCCCGGTCATCTTGCCCCAGGCTAATACAATCTTTAAAATGAATCAGAATCCGTACATAATCAAATTATCATAGCCAAATACTTCTTGTATGGCTTCCAGTTTCATCAAATTAAATAAAAATTTCTCGCTTACCTTTAGCTGGTGATGTAGCGATGTAATAAATCAAGTAAAACGAGGATAAAAAGTTTTTTTCTCAATGTCGGAAAAACTTTTTAATACTTAACTTTCGTCACAAAAATAATATTTAAAAAGAAACCATTGATAAATCAAGTAAAACTAATCTACTTCCCTTTCAGCTAAAGTCAACTGTTATATTTAGTTTTGCTTAAGAGATAACTGTAGGTTCTCATCTTGCCCCATTCGTCATCTTACCCCATGTTCCCCTATCATATTATATTGGCGTAAACATACAAAGAAGTAACTAGTAATTGCTAAAATGCTTACATTATCTGCCGTTGCAAAAAGAAAAAGAAGGCAGCTGCAGTTGCATAAAAAATATTTTTAAATATTATTAAAAACTTAACAAACATTTTATATAAAAACACATTTTTTTATATCATTAGTTGCAGTTAGCCTAAATTTATGGAGAATAAAAAATTCTTTTATTTTTTTATTTTTATTTTTTTTAACATGGTGTTTTTATGTTATCCTTTATTTTTGTTATTATTTCCATTTTATCATTTTAATGGACTTTTTTGTAGGTAAGTTGGATCTCTTACTTTAATTGCGATTGTTTTGTATAAGGTTGTTGTGTTTTATATCCGTCTTTCCCTTCTCAAATTTACCGCATTTTCTTTTAATTTCCATGGGAAAACCTCTTTATTGAGTTTTTATTTGTAACTATTTTTTTTTCCGTTTTTCTTTAACTTTTGCATTCAATAGAATTGTAAACTTTAAAATTCTTGTTTTTGTTTTTATCTGTTTTTTTTTTATTTTTATCGTTGGTTTAAAGAATAAACACATCTGCAATGTTATGCGAGTTGAAATTAAATTTTTTTAGCGAGATCTGGTACCAAATCTGTTTATGAAGGCTTTTTTACATTACCAAAATTAATCTAGTACTATTATTCAATTGTTTATTTCCACCGAAATAAAAAGGGCTTTGTTTTGTATTTCAAGATTATTGAATAAAAAAGAAAAACACTTATGTGCTTTAAGTTAGTTGATAACAATATTTCTGATTTTTTTTTTTTAGTCTTTTGATAAAGAATTTAATCTTCTTTTTTTTTAAAATCTGATAAAAAAAACACTGGATATTTGCTGCCGGAACTTAGTCACACAATGTTTATTTGTTTAATGTTTTTTATATCTTTAACTGTTATATCTTTAACTAATTTTTTTTAAAACTCTTTAACTGTATTTGTGATTTGATGTAATCACGCAAGAACCAATGTAGCTAAGAAGACCTAACGACCATACTTAGTTACGATGTAACTAAGTATGAATCAAAAGTTTCTAGAGTTTTTAGATTATTTTGTCAAGAACCAATATAGAACTTTAAATATAGTTTGTTTTATTTTAGAAACTAGTGCCAAAAAGTATGACTAGGTTTTTAAACAATGAACTCACTTTGCTTGCTCTGGTTGCTGAGGAATGCCAATATGATTCCAATTTAGGAACACTTTTAGTTGCATTAAAAGATCTATCAGCTTACTGTAACACTTGGTTTACAAACGAAAAAAGTATTTACTCAGATTTAGCTCGATGCGGAACCGAATGTGCTATTTTGGTATATTTAAACGAAAAGTCGCTTATAAACACGAGGTTTCGCCAACTTTTTACTACACTTGTGGGGACAAATTTGAAAATTATTATTGTTAAAAACACGGAGCCATCCAAAGATGTTATTATTAGTTATTTTCCTTACGTCGCTAAGCTTCGTCTCAAAAAAATAATGAACTTGGTGAACGAGGCAATAATTGTTAATTCTCAAAACGCCTTGCTTTCAATTATAATTCGGTTACAGCAGCTTGTTGAAAGTTTGATTTTAATGCCTGTGCCGGGATACAAGGGTAAAAAAAAATCTTTTTTTTTTTATAAAGATAATAATTTCTTCTCTTTAAGAGATAAGCAGGTTAATAATCCATGCATTTGTACTTGTAATCCGGTAAAAGAAGCAAGAGTTACAACAAATAAAAATAACTACTCTGGCCCGTTTGCTGTTAAAAAACCTATTAATGAAAAAAAATATCTAAAAACTGCCAAAAAAGTTCAAAATATATCAAACAAAAAACCACTAATTTGTCCAACAATAAAAATCAGCACTTCGGATATTAACTATAAGTTGCAACGAGCTTCACTTGCAGATGAATTCGAATCAATGAAAACCTCAACAGAATCTGAATCCCCAAATATGAAACACTTAGATAATATTGGGAATTCAAGTGGTCAAGTAGAAAAAATGCTCTCTGCCGATCATCCCGATATGCGTTCTATTCACCATATACCATTAATCAAAGAATTTTTCCTGGAAAAGGATGCTGCAAACAACGAAAAGTCTTGTCAACAATTACCAAAGACTTACGTTTTGTTTGATCCCTGTTCAAATTCCAAAAATTTATTATACGTAAATATACCTCATGTTGACAATCTTCATTTAAACGATGTTGATCATCGTCGGTCTCGCGAAACTTCACCAAGAAGCTCGATGTTGTTTAATAGCATGAGTTCTGAGGATTTTAATAACATTGACACGGCATACGATTGCGTTAATCTATTTGAATCTCCAATTCCCACACCTGATATAAAAATAAAGTCTATTTATCGCAAACCTATTCCATCTTTTTCACAAGAAATGTGCTTTCCGCCTGTTGGCTTGTTTCCGTGTGAAATACTGCAAGTTAAAAGACCGTCCATATTTGATTGTTTGCGGATGTAAAAATATTCATTAAATTGTTTGCAATTAATTTTGTGTTAGCATGTACCTGAGTTGAAAAATAAGACTTTAAACTCAGAAAGTATTACTTTCGCTGTTTAAAGCTTCTTGTATTTATTTTTAAAAGTTAAGCACACCAAAAATATTGGCTTCAAAAACTTAAAAGTTGGATACTTTTATATCTATTCTACCACTAACATTATTTTGCGCTAACAGTAGATAACGGTGTTTTAATTAATTTATTTTTCAGCTGTATTATACCTATTAGTTTCAATAGTTTTAGTTTATTTGACAACTTGACACAAGTATTATTTGTAACTTAATCAGCAAAGTGAAGTTTTTTTGTACAAAGTTAATAAATGATAATTAAATGAATATTTTTATTTTTAATTTTCATATTTTTAGAAGGCAAAACTTTATCACCTACCCCCTATTAATATAATTTAAATATTTAATTTCAGTAAAGTAATTTAAATTTAATCTAATATAAATATAATATAACCTAAAATAATCGAGCAACTGTTTTGTTGTGCTAAGTTTGAAACAAAATTTATAACTGATTTATTATTAGTGTCATATTTACTAATTTTGGCACGAGTACTAATGTGACCCTCTCATAAAGGTGGTATTTTTAATTGGTTTTGTTTAGATTTTTGCATAACGTTAACCTATTTTTAGTAATGGGTAACCAATTTTTAGCAGCAAAAAGTTTAGATAGGTATAAAGATATATAGAGATACACAAAAATGTATCCAAAAAAGATAACTTACAGATTTGATGTTTTTGGAAGACCAGATTGCAGTAAAAAAATTCAGAGGATTGGGACAGAGGATAAGAAGTATAGTAGGTTCTGATTTGACTTATAATTTCAATTTTGAATTTAGTGATTACTACCGAAAGAACCATCTCAATCTAACAATACAGTAACTGTAGAAATTCAAATAGTGTTTGCATGGAATGTTGCTTTTATGGCTACGTTAAGTGATTGTTCACCAAATGTTGTGCAGAAAGTGCCATTCTAGCTGAAACTGCTGTTGATCTTAGAGATCATACATCGAAGCAAATCCGAACATTTTAATAACCAAAACACGGTGAAGAAAGATATCAGAAAATAGGTAGAAAAAATGCCAATACTGAAAAATATTTACCTAGGTTACCTGATAGCCTTATTGTTTTTAAAGAGAATTTAAAGAGAGTTGTTAGCATGATGCAGCTATATTTTGATTGTTACATCAACGAAGATGAAAAAACTGAACATACTGTAATAACCAAAATTCAGCTGATTTAAAATATAAGTTATACTATTTTTGAGCGAGAAAAAAAACCATTTTAATAAATAATTCAGATAATTATCTATGCCCTAAAAAAAATTTATTAGAAATGTTTATGTAAGTCTTGGCCTCTAGACGCTTAATTAAAGCTGTTTTTGGTAATTTTGAGGTTTTTAATTTTCCAAATATATCTTTTGTTAGCTAGGAAAGAGTGATTTAAAGGTGCCTAAATTTTTTAGGAGTTAGTTTAAACATATTTGCTTCAAATATTGAGGACTTAATTTTTTAGATTCTGATTTTTTTTCTGAACATAAAATGTATATTCAATATAAGTGCTGCTACTCTTAAAATGGACACATGTAGACCTAAAGTGCACAGTTAGTGTTTCATCACATCTTTATTGCATTATTATTCGCTATTTTTCTTACATAGTGAAGACAATAATTCTTTAAATCTGAATTAAAAACCTCATGAGCTTCCTCTGACATTAGACCATGTCATCAGACTATGTCAACATTAGATCTATTGTCGAACTGAATTAATTTTAAATCAAATTAATGATCTAATGAAAAATGCAAACTTTCGCCCCATAATATTCCCTCCCCCACCATTTCTAAATGGTCTATATTCAGCAAACCAAAAAAATTTAAATAAAATCCCCCTTCTTACTAGATGGTCTATATCCGCCCCTATGACAATACAATCAGATCTTCTTGGAGCACATTGATAACAATAAAAAAAAAGTTTAAAACATCGTATCTAAAAATGCAAGCCTAAAAGACCATACCGTAAACCAAGCGTGGTTCCTTTTTTTTTGATATTATTTTTTTAATAAAAGATTTAGTATTATTTAATTTTGATAGATTACAATCACAAACTTGCGTCAAACAAAGTGTCAGTTGCGTTAGATAAGGCAATGTGCACCTTTCTATCAACCATAGCTATTTCAACATAGTTTGTGATATTTTTTGTCTTTCTAAAGCAACAACTGATGTAATAAAACTTGTCATTCTATCTTTAAATTTGTTTTCTTTATTAACCAGATTTAGTTTCTAGTTTAACAAATCAACATTAAATGGTTGACGATTACTTTAAGTTCTAAAGAAACTGCGCTTATAAAATACAAAGAACTTTTGTGTGATAAATTACGAGAGCTGTTATCTAATAATTTCTGGTAATAAATGCTTCGACTTGTTGAGTCGTCAAATCTAGAATTGTAATAAAGTGTTGTTCTACCAAACTACATAGACGAACGAATAGTTCTCAGTAATTCCACTAATCTTTTACAACTGTTGTTTGCAAGATCTTGTAATAAAATATTAGCTAAATAACAAATTACTACTTGTAATTGTTACCTGTAGTTCTTTTGCATAACTAATGTTGTTATATGCTGAATATGTATAAGTTTGTTTTGCTAAAGTATTATCACAAATGAATTGATACAATCTAAATGTAGTGCAAAAGAATCAGTTAGAGTTATCGTTGTCGGTTACTCTTTGTTTCTAAAATGTTATAAAAGCTTTCCCTTTTGTCATTTCTTTCAGTATTATTAAACTCGACTTAGCAACTTTAATAGCAGCAAACAGTATTTGATTAGTCGTGCAGTTATCAGTGGTTTCAGTTATTTTTTAGTATTTTTTTTTTTAATGAGCAACTATCAAAGTTTACAATTAGTCTACCAGTAGGACCGCTTAATGATATAACAGTACCTTTTTGAAGAAGAAAATGTATCCTTAGTCACTGTTTCAAAATATGTTTCTCCTTCGTCAAGCCATTTACTATATATACATATACTTGCTCAAATTTCACAACAACTTTTCTGTATTTAATATAACGTTATTTTAAATTTTTTTTCAAAATTTATCACTTTTTTTACTCTTTTGAATTAGCCATTCAATGCAGAAATAAATTAAGATGTACAGACAACTCTACCTCCATTGAGAATTTGTTACTCCTCATAGAACTGTATATTTGAAAATATTTCATTGCGCTCTAAATAAATGACAGCAATATAATGTAAAGCAAAATAATAGTTTTTTTTAAAAAAAAAAAAAAGTTATCCTTTAGTCGCATTTCCGCAAACACTTTTAGGTCCAATCGTAACATGAACTGAAATGTTATTTCAATTTCAAAATAGCTAAAGTTAATTTACGATGGTTTAACAAATAAGAAACGACATCAATAAATTTTGGTAATGTAACCTACCCCAAAAAGTTATGATAAAAGTAATCTTGAATTTTATAAACTATAATTTTTCATTGGAAAAAACTTTTTTTTTTCATTTTTAACTGATAAGCTCTCAACTTTTTTTACAATTTCTATTTCCTATTTCTAATCTATTTATAATAAAATTATCAAAAAAAAAAAAACTACAACAAAAAATTATTACGGAAAATAACCCTACTACTGTAAAATCGTACTATTTTAAAAAAGAGTTATTTTTGTTTCGCGCTTCAGTAGCGTTCCGATCGTGGCAGTCTTGCAACGCGCAATCTATTTAAATTATTTAAAACACAAGTTTTTTTTGTTTATTTACATTGAGAAATAGGTAAAAGACGCAAGGGGTGTACATTGATCGACTGTAAAATAGGTAGAACATACAAGGAGTATGCATACATCGACTGACAAATAGGTTGAAATCAAGTTGTTTTAAAAATGATATTTTTACAACAACCTGAGCTTAAAAGGCTAGGTGAATAACAAGTAAATTTAAAAACGAATTTTTAAAACCCAATGCTTTTATTAAATTATGTCATTAAAACCCAAATTTTGCAATTTTTTCTGATAATTATTACTTCATTTTAATAAGCCACTGCGATTAAATTTATTTTTCATGAAGTTTTGCTAATTACTAATGAACATTATTCTTCTTCTTTCCATATAAAAAATAAACTTAATAAAAATTAACTAAATTAATTGACTTATTGCAAAAGTAACTACTGAATATTGTATTGTCATCAAGCCAGAGTATGTATGCAAAATTTGAAGAAAATCTATAATCGGGAAATGACTCAAAAATTGATTGCGAGATTTAATGTTAACAGACAGAGACGAGGAGTTAATAAAAGCATAGAGAAAAAAAAGCAATTGCTTTTACTCAGTAATTGGTTAGCTTTACGTTGATAAAAACTTCCGCAGTTTTGCTCAAACTTTTATTCACGTTAAGCTGAACATTTACTGAGCATTTTTGGAGTAAATTGCTTAACTTTACGTGAATAAAAATTTGAGGGAGTTTCCTAAAATTTTTATTCACGTAAAGCTGAACAATTACTCCAAAAACACTGAGTAAAAGCAGTTACTTTTTTTTATTCACCCGACCTAAAGAATTGTTTAATTTTAATGGGAATGTCAATATTACGGTTGCTTTTTTTATTGATGCACGTTCCAAAACTAATTTCAAGGGGTTAGTTATAACACAACAAGCAAAACGAAAAAAGTTTAAATGCTTTTAGAAAGTTTAAGTTAGTGAAAGGTTGATCATTCTCAGTGAAATGCTGTTTGACACAGATGAACATTCACTAATACCGGTGATGATTCAGCTCCACTTCGTAAGAAAAGAAAATATAGATTAAAACAATCAAACCAATGACTACAAGAATATGCATACATACGAAGATGTGGGAAAGAAAAGCCCAATTGCAAATGATATTAGTTTTTACCTAAAAATGTTCGTTTAAATTGGACAGCTAATCCTTACAAGTTGTGGTTATCAAACGTAAAACGTTATCTTAAGGTGGTAGTATGCCATTAAAAAAAAAACCTTACATTTCAACTTTATTTTCAATTTTTAATAGTGCATAACATATATTATATAATTAAAATCTTAGTAAAAATTTTAAAATTAAAAAAATTTAATTATGCGCATAATTATTGATCGACAAAAGCCTAAAATTGAATAACTTGCGACAGGGTTTTTTCAGCAACCGTAAATAAATTTGAACTGAAATTTTGGCTTGTGATCCTTTACTTATGCAATTACAGCATACAATAAAAGTTTTGGATTTTCACCAAAAAAAGTCAAAATATATGCATTTTAGTCATATTTGGAAGTTTTGGTTTTATTTGAAAACACAAAATCATTCACAAAAGTAGAACGCAATTAGGTGTAAACATAATTCTAGTAGAGGTTGCAAATACATGCGTTACAAACAAGTGTGCTAAATTTCAGATCAAATCGGTTATCGGTTTGAAAAATATCTCCGTCGCCAGGCTATAAAACATGGTTTTGAGATTTAAAAATAAAAACATAAAAAAAATTGTTCAAAACTCCCCAAATCCATAAACTGCACCTTCTAATTTCGTTTTGATCACAAAAACCATTTTGTATAGCTCTTAGTTTCTTGCGTCTTTATTTCACTATACTTGTGCATTGTTTTTCTGCTTTAGAAATGCGCTTAGAGTCGTTTATAAGACAAAAGTTATGTAGATTGCAACCTACAAGCTTATCAAATAACGTCTCTAAAAATTGTAGTCCAGTATTAAAGTATAGGACAGCTGATGCTACTCCAACACATAAAGCAGTTTTTTTAACAAATATATATTTGGGACACTGCTTCCAAATCAATTGATTCAAGGATTCATTTGGATTTTGTGTTTTACCTTTTCTAAAAGAGTATCACTTCCAAGATCTATAAATATTGGTTATATAAAATCTTGAACAGTAGCAGCAAGAATACAAATATTTTCTTTGTATTTTTTTTTCCAGTTACTTTATCAGCCTGGAATTTGCAACAAGAATCCTTAGTGCGCAAACAAAATTGATGGTGTGTTTTATTGTCTTAACTTTCAGAACAGTGAAAAAAATAGCTGCTACACTTTTTTTCATTGCATATAAACTATCAATGCTTTGTCTGATTGCTTTGCAATAGTAATTTTGCAATGCGTTAATAACATTTTCTGTCAAACGACCTGCTCCTCCTAGTTTTTTACTATCACAAAATTTCTTTGCTCCTTAATTTAAGTTTCTTAAACACGTGCCACCTCATTTTTGAATATGACCAATGCACTCTGCTTTTTTAATTTCTACATTATGTCCATAAGGTTTAGCAGCAACAACACTGGTATAAGAGCTACTATCTCCGTTACCAAGATATGTGGTATACCTTAAATTGTTTTCCTTTTCAAAACGATGAAAAAGTTTTAAAACACCACTTGATTCCTTAGCCGATGATGATCCAGTATGACTAATTTTACTATTTTGGTAATGTGATGACTGGAACTTTACATATTCAACTGGATACGTGTATTTTTTTAAGTTCCATATTAAACATAATTTACACGTTTTTGTTTCCATTTGAAAGTCAATACATTTACCACTTTTAACTGAAATTGCAGAAACAACTCCGTTATTTGAACAAAAATCACGCCTTTGCCATTAACCATCAAAGCTACACATAATGTCTCTGGATGTTTCTGATGTAATTTTATCTGATGTATTTGATGTATTTGGTATATCCTGTTTTTCACAAACATCGGTTTTTCTCATAGTTTTGTTGCCAAAGTTAGAAATAAACGCGGTCTTTATTCTTTCAAATTGAAAAAGTGATAAAACGTTCTAAAGCTTGAAAAAAAAAAAGGTTAGAACCCAGAAACTTGTATGACAATTTTATTTCTGAAATATTTTGTTTTTATAAAGACGTTAAAAATTATATCAAGTAAAATGATCTGCAACTTTCTGTGGCTGTTTATTGTATAGATGTCACGACTATTCTGCGTCCTAATAAAATAGGCAACTGTTTAAATCGTCTTTTCCATTAAAGTTAAACCATGCTCTAAGTCCAAGTAGTCGTGAAAATACCATTTTTAATAAGTTTAGAGATCTTTGTGCAAATCAATCTACATCATTTTCTGAAATTATCTCAGAAGTGCATATACCTGAGATGGTTATTTTTGAATTTTTTTAAATGGTTTGAAGAGTATGAAACTTTTATGCATAATTGTAGTTAAAATATTTGGTGTAACAGCCAACAAATAATGCGTGCTCTGACGTGACCAATTCATATATCCCCACAGTGTAGTTGACTTAAACACTACAACAAAGCAGAACGGAACCCTCAAACTAATAAAGTTTTGCCGAATATTCGGCTGAAATAAAATATTTTTTTTTCACCTATAGTTTTGACCGTTATTCTGTGCGAAAGCTTATATTTACCAGAAAAATAAATGTTCGAAATTTTATTAGATTTCTACATGAACAAACTAATTTCTTTGAAATACCCATGTTTTGTGGCATTACAAGAATATGACTTTTGAAGATTATTTCTACTAATAAA
>NC_088930.1:47540000-47545000 GCF_038396675.1 Hydra vulgaris | reverse complement strand
CTGTTTTTTTGCATATTAACTTTTAGATGTTATCAAAATATTTAAAAAAGGCTTTAAAGGACTAAAGTGGTCTTCATAAACAATTTTATGCAACTTTCTATAGGAAACAATCAAATTAATATTAAAATTAATAAAATAACTATGAATAACAGTTGGGTTAAGATAAAAGTAAAAACGGAAGTTATTTAAAAAGTTTGCGCGTCAATTTTTTTTACAAATTTTTCCGGTATGTTTTTTTGAATTCCTTTGATAAAAAAAAAAATTAATTAAAAAAAAGTAACATCAAGTAAACTTGTTGCTAACATGTTAGTTATAAAGAAAAGGTTTTCCTGTCGTGAAAAATAAAAAAAACAATAAAACTTTATGGCAAATATGGTTACTTTTTCAGGTTAAAAAAAAAATTAACCTAATATTTTAACTTTTTTTTGATAACCCACTCATATACTCATAAACATACACATATATATTGCCCAATTTATAAGATAAAATAAACGTTACAAAATTCGCATTGAAAATTTTTTTTAAGTAACTCCTTTTTTTAAACACTATTAAGGATGCTTACTACAAAAACGTTGGTTTCAAACTACTTTTGATTTCCTTTCAAACAAAATTTGGCCTGCTCCCAAGCTCCTTTTTTAGAGGAAAAAAACTACAGTTTTGAAACAGTAATTTAAAGGTCCAAAATTTTCTAAAAATAAAACATAATTTCATCTAATATGTATATACCTAAAGCAAAACTTATATGTATTTAAAACTAATGTAAAATATATAAGAAAAATAAAATATACTTTAAGCAAAAATAATGGGCAAAACTGATAAAATCTAAGTAAAAAAAAAACGATGTCTAAATTTTTAGACACTGTATTAATTATAATACGTTAAAGATTAATAAAAGAGAAGATAACTTTTACTGTCGTTACTCAAAAATGCAAATAAAAAAGACCAGCAAATGAGTATATAAAACAAACTTTATGGTTATATGCATGTATTTGAAATCGTATTTATTTTTATTTTTATGGAAAACAATATTTGATAACACGTATTTTAGTTGCTTTTTTAATGTTTAGAACTTCCTTATTTAAAAAAAATTATATTTTGATAAATTTAAAATTTTTTAATCGCGGATTATTATAACTAACTTTATAATAAAACGCAGTTTATAAACCTTGAATTAGGAATCTATCATTCTAAAGTTGTCAAAATTATTGTTTTGAAATTTTTCTTAAAAAGACACACAAATAACGCCCTCGGGTTTTTTTCTTAAAAAGGGCGGATAGCCTATCGTTACAAATCTTGACAATGTTTTTACTCGTACAGATCCAGCGTAAGACCTTTTAATAAATACTATCTTTTATTATAGTACTAATGAGCAATTTCTTTTATATTTGCAATAATATATTTTACTTTATTACGAAGTTAATTTCTTACAAGATGTTGACGGTAAAATGATTATTACACCTGTACTTTCGTTTTAAGAAACAAAGCGGAACAAGCTAAATATACACATGTAGATTTGACTTACCTTGAAACATATCTCGTATTGCTCTGGTTGATTTTTTTGCGTGGTCACTCATTGAAAATCTAGTCACTTTTTTCAGCTTATGTAATGCATTCGCTAAACTATGCACAAATTTGTAGACAAATAAACTTCGTAATTAAATGCACCATAAGTATTTTATATTGTAATGAAAGGAAGTCACTGTTACTAAGCAACACTTATTAAATGATGAGGCAAACATATTACTTTAAATGATACAGTTGAAATAATTAATTGAAAATTTTAAAAACATTTAATAAATTTTTTTTTTCTTTTTAATAAAGAAAAATAAAATAAATATTATTTGCAATATGATTAAGTTAATCAATACTATTTTCGATATTTTTTAATTGGGTATAAAATTAACAACTTTTGCAATGTTGCATCAAAATTGTTTTTACAGTTTAAAACAATAAAAATTTTTTTTAGTTGCCAAGAGCACCAATGACTCATTATTAAACGAATGTTTTACAAGGGACGCTATTTCACCAATAATTAAGAAAGAGAGGGTGGAGGATGGGGGTGGTGCGGGTGGAGGGGGTGGTGAGGGAAAGGCGTTGTATATCTCCCAATAGTTTTTTTAAAATGCGTCTAGTTTAATGTTGTTATTTATTTTATCAATTAAAGTAAACAACAGTTGATTTATTTGTTATCAACTTACTCTATTTAACTAAACATTCCTAGTAAACACTGATTTAACTAAACGTCAGGAAAAATATTTTTCACTGATTAAGTGTACATATTACAAGTATAGAATAACAGATATAATAAATTTGTTTGAAAGACTACATTAAAAAAAATTTTCATTTTTAAAAATTCGTTGATTTTTTTGTAGTAAAAAATTTAAAAATTAACACCTAGCCGTTTATCGTCTCACATTCGTAGATTGTTTAAACTCGCATCTATTATCCCGTAAATAAAAATCTATTATTGCGTAAAAAAAGTCACCCCTTCTTCTTACAGCTAAAAAGCAACATGGATAGCAAGAAAAAAACCAATCTACTTTTTCTATTCACTTGCGTTTTATATAGAAATGATTATAATTTGTGCGTATTTAGTACTTTGGGTACTGCTAAAATGATTTGGCTAAATGTAAAATTAATGCGGTAGTGGTGTAGTGCTCGCTTCATAAGTGAGAAGTTCCGAGTTCAATCCCCACCACACCACCCTGGTTATAACGCGCTCAACTTGTATCACCGCGCAGCGGCGTTGTTCTTCAAGATTCGCGTTTCGAATTTATAGAGTTGAGAGGGTTGTAACCATAATTAAAGTAGCCTCCTCGTTTGTAGTGGCCTTCTCCGCCTTGGGGAGGTAAACAAAAAAAAAGGAAATTTTTTTTTTTTTGTACCATTGAACAAAGAAATCACAGTGTGTGGGTTTTAATATGGCTGCAAGATGCAAAGAAATCATTTAATTTTTTTGATATGATCGAGTTCCATCGTGAACGAGCACCAACTGACCGGAACACTATTCCAGAACTCATACTTTAAAAAATCGAGCAGTCAAAAATACGAGCAATTAACTTTTAAAAAAAAATCAAGAAAAGTTTTACATTGTACGCACAAGCAGTAGATTTAAGTGAAAAGCGTTTCAATGAATACTTTACAGGTGGAGCTAATTAATCATTTTCGGGAGTAGCTAACACTCAATTTTTTTAATATAAAAAAAAATCGAGCGATTTTTTAAAAACAGTACAATCATTTGATGTGAATTGAATGCAGACCTTAGCTTCTTTGCACAACGCTTCTTGCAATTTATTAACGAGTAAAATAATGCGCAATTTGCAGAAAAATTAAACAAGTAGTAAACTTTAAAAAATGATTTTTTCATGGATGAAATAATTTCGCAAGACAAAACTACTGCTCATTGGTTGGTGCAAATGGTTGTATCCTCTAAACCGTCTAAAACTTTAAATCAAATTGTTTGGAAGTTTACTAAATAGTTTACATTTTAAAAATATCGGGGAACGACCCAAAAAAGGAAAAAAAGGCGCGACATTATATGTGATATGTCCCATATCTTAAATCAACTTTTGTTTTACATTATAGTATGTTTGTATATATTCTATAAAATATAAACGATTAAACTGTGTGATCATACAGTATGCGCAGGCCCGTAGGAACAAAAATTATTTGGAGGAGGAGGAGGAGGAGGAGGGGGGGGGGGGGAGTGCTGAATTAATTCCCCCCCCCCCCCCCCCAAATAATATTAAAAAAAAGGGGCTGGATTAAAACAGTTTTAAGGACCTTTTTTATTTTAAAGTCATTTTTTCGATCAATTTTTATCAAAATTATTTATTGGAAAAATTATTGGGGAAAAATTTTTTTTTTAATCTTTAAAGTATATATTATTAAATAAAAATAAGCAAATCTGGAGTTGTTCCCATGTTAACGGTAAGACAATGTTATTAGACGATTGGGAAAAAACTTACGCATGCTTTAGGATAGATAAATTAAAGTGTTGTTTCGTCACCGACCGATGTTATTTTACTTTTACTTGCCTCTTACGCCATACAGCTTAACAGTTAAAAACTTTTAAATATTAGATAGTATTAGACATTTATTATACAATGGTGTCAATCAACCATGTTAAGCTCCGTTTTGAATAATAATCTGTCATTTTAAAAAAGCTTTTTTTATCACTATGTTTAATTAAAAACCTTTACGATTTGACACTAAATAAGATCTTTTCTAGATTTTATTTAGTGTCAAATCGTATAAAGTCATTAACATGTAGGCCCGGTTTTTCCGTTAAAAATTATTATTATTTTTTTTTTAAATAATATCGTTTCAGAAGTGTTTTTAAATAGATACTTGCCAGTTAAAATTGATAATAACCCCCGACATCGACTGGTCGATTTAACTATCGTCTCAATTACCTTTGTTAACTTTTAAACAATTTTTGTTACGGAAGTCTAAACAAACGTGTTTATTTTAGTTTAGACCATTTTCAAATTTCATAATTTTGAAAAATTTAAATTTTAAATTTGATTTATTCATGTCAGCTGTAACCGAGTATGGCATCGAAAAACGTGTTTTTAAATGTTACAACAGCCCTGCAGATTGTATTAACAATACCTATAACAATGGCATCCAAATTATAACTAATTTAGGCATACTTGCGTTCAACAATGACACAAAATAAATTTGTTGGATTAGCTAAAATGAAATTTCCATCAAAAATGACTGCAAAAGCTACAATAGTATCATGGATGTTTATTTTAATAAATTACTTTCATCTATCAATTAAAATAATTAATTGAATTGCAGACCTGAAATATATACGTAAATAATATTTTACAAGCAAAATAAAACCAAATTATGAAACGAACTTATATAAATCGAGGTATGGGTTTGCTCACTTTACAATAGACCTGTAAATCTTTATAATCATTTTTTTAAAGAGATTTTGACTACTTAAAAGCAAACAATTAGCCCCATCTGCATTGCCCAACGGGTGCAAG
>NC_088930.1:47525000-47537500 GCF_038396675.1 Hydra vulgaris | reverse complement strand
TCTACAAATACATCAATAAAAAGCGACAACTCATCATCAATGTTATTTATTGTGCATAAACGTAGTGCTCTATGGATGAAACCAATAAAGACACCATTGATAATTTTAGGGTGAGTTCGGTTCATGGCATGAATTCGGTTTAATTTGAATGTTTGTGATTGCATTTTTGCGATGTATTTTAAAACGATATGTACCGGTTTTATTGTTGGTAACTGAAACATAAGATAGCTTAATGTATTAGTTAAGTCGGCAGATTCCCTTGTGTATTGAATACTTTTGTGTTGTTTGTTAAGTAGGTCTAAAAACTTTTGCGCATCTTCTTCTACTTGGAACCTTGAATGAATATCATCGACATATCTTTTAAATGATTTCACATGGATGTTGTTGTTAAGCGCCAATGAAAGAGCATTACTTTCATGATGTTGTAAAAAACGCTCAGCAACTACCACCATAAATGCTAAACCAATTGGTCCGAAGTTTTCGAGCTCGTGAATATCATTTTCATATAAAAAATAGCAATGAGAAAGACAAAGTTCTAAAAGTAATCTGATCTCTTCAAAAGTTAACTTAGACGTAAAGCTCTGGTTGTTTCTTAATCTTTCAACTAGTATAATGATTGCTTCTTTAATCGGGATCGAAGGGTACAAATTCACAACGTCAAAGGAGACCTGAACCTCATTCTTATCAATTTCCCATAATTTTGCTGTATCCACAAATTGTTGAGAATTTTTTAAACGCGTTTCATTTAAGTTTAGAGTGGGTTGTACCATATTGACTAAATACTTAGAGATGTTATATGTAGGTGTACCAATGGTGCTTACAATTAACCTCATTGGGTAACCTTTTTCAGGCTTATGGGCTTTAATTACTCTATATAAACGTGGTGGCACGGCGTCACTCGGGTAGATATTTTTAAACTTTAAACTTATCCTTTATTTTGAATATTCCCTCGAAATATTGTAAAAATAAATATATTTTTAACAAATAGAAGTTAATCCATTAAAAGTAGTTTTTTAAAAAATTATTTATATAAATAAAATCTATTGAAGATGTCACCATTTAAAATATATATATATATATATATATATATATATATATATATATATATATATATATATATATATATATATATATATATATATATACACACATATATATATTAAGTGGTTCAGATTGAGGTGAGAATTTTTTTTAAACTAAAGTGGAACCTTATAAGGTGCGCAGACCCTTGTTTTATATATAAGATTTTATTTTAATTAAAAAAAAGATTAAGGGTGGCACAGGGCCCAAAAGTACTTTTCTTTTTACCCTTTTGACATTTTTTGAACTATGTGTGCCATCAACATTATTAAATTTAATTTTTTTTTTCTATATTTATTCTCATAATGACTGATATATATTAAAAAAAATGATACTCTTTTTTATATCTTTTTAAATCTAATACAAAAAGTCATTAAAAGACTCAAGACCGAAATTTAATGAAGTTTTTCATTATTTCTGTACACAAAACTATTCAAACAACAAATCCGCCTACTCAGCGCGTGAGAAGTACTTCGGTACAAAGAAAACTCGTCTCGATTAGGTCTGGGATGTTTCCTTCTTGACTAGTAAATAGATAGTCTAGTCGAGTAAATAAAAATTATCGTTTATCATATCGTTTAAAAAAAAAAAAAATTCTGTACACAAAACAGTTTCATGACAACAGTGTGATTTCATTGAATTAATGTATTAGCCATGCTCAATTTTCAACATCTGCTATTTTCAATCTGCAATTATTAACATCTGCTGTCTCCCCTGCCCACTGGGTACCCAGTCGACACGGACCTAATAAAGACGTCTTCTGAACGTTGAAAAGACGTCCAAAACTCTCCAAAAACGTTAAAAGACGTCTTTTGTACGTCCCGTGCCCACTGGGTAAAGCACGCGATCGTTAAATTCAATAAAATCAAAAATTAAAAAAAAAAAGTTAAAATAACTACACTAATGCAAAAAATACAATATTTGTTTTAATCTAAGGAATTTGAAAAATATAAAAATGCTTTTTATTTTAATACTTTTTACTATTTCAAATAAATAAGCGAGCATTTAGGCTAATCGACAACATCAATTTCTGCACAGTGCCTTTGGAATACTTTTATTCCTAATAATGTCCACTCTCTAATCAAATCTTTAGCTGCACTTATTTTTAGTTTTGCCACTCTTACGCAAATATTCTTTGCGATTCCCCAAAATTTCTCAATGGGACGGAATTAGGAGCAGATTGACGGATTCAAGCTTTTTTGAATGAATTTGATGTCTCTTACTTTGTAAGAACCAACAGTGGACATCGTGACTTCGATAAAATGGTAAAAGTCTAGCTTGCAAGCATTCCTTGATGTAAACATCCGAGTTAAAAGTTGACGATGTGACAAAATCTCAAAGTACAGCTACATATTGCTTGCCACAAGAGAAATTTCTTAGCAAATTTATCCAATGATTTCAACAATTGAAGTGTAAAATTTTGGACCTGGGAGCTGTTTGAAGTCACATTTGATGTACGTTTCGTCATCCATAATTATGAAGCCATTACGTTTTATAAGCACTTCGTCATAAAGTTTTCGAGCTCGAATTTTAGCAGTCAGTAATTGCTTATCTGATCGGTTTGAATATTTTATGGCTCAATAAGACTTGAAATTGTTAAATTTCTTTACTTTCCTAACAAAAATTACTGAAACTTTATACCTTTTGGCTCGTTCACTGTTCGATTTTGCATGAATGATCGTCGAATACTAATTGCTGCTTTCTTATCCTTAATGCCACTCTTTTTTCCAGATCCTTTTACTTGTTCGATATATAGAGAGCTCTTGCATTGTTTTATGACCGTAAAAACAGTAGTTTTGCTAGATTCAGATGCTTTAGCGATTGATGCAGAAGGATTTTGTAGATAGTTGTTCAGAATTTTTTTTATGTTTTTTAACTGTTTCAATGACATTTTAAGAGAAATATTTTCACTCGTTTGTTGACGTTTTTAATTAATACTATCATTAATTAACGTAATTATGCAAAAAAAATAATTTTTAAATGTGTTGGTGACAAGTTTTAAAACAAAACTCATCGTTCCGAATAGAAATTCAATAAATAGTTTATTCAACAAATTATTTAAATAATGAATGAAAAAAGTTTGTCTACAGTAAAAAAACAAACATACACTCTATTTCTTTGAAAAAACACGAGACCAGCTCAATTTTTGCGGCTCTGGTTCCACCCAAAAACAGCGGCTCCCCGCCTCTGGCTCGGCTCCACGAGCCTGATTTTAATAATATTTAACAACACTTTAACATGGGTATAATGGTTCTTGCATGATACTCAATGAAGTTTGTTTTTAGAATTAAAAAAAAATATTTTAATTTATGTTAATATATTTAAATGAAATAAATAGTAAAATAAAAATTTATGCCAAAAATTATTGGTAAAATAAGTAATAGAGGCAAAGAAATATTCTTAGTTAAAAAAATCTAGGAAGACACTATCATCTATTCAGTTTTTAACTGTTGAAGAAATAATCCTGTATTACGAGAGTCTAAACCACCATCCGTTTCTATTAAAAAATGGTTGTTCAAATAAAGGTGCCATATTTACACCAAATTGTCCAGAAGCGGAAAAGAACTGCTGCATTATATCTAAGCTAAAGGCTCCCTGAAAACTTGGAGGACACAGAACTTGTAGCTACAATAGGTTGTTCTAATATTAGCTTTAAAAAGTGTGCTGAGAGATCTGAGAAGAGAAAACAAAAATATAAAAAAGGAATTCTCAGAAAAAGAAGACTTAAATATATCTTATAGCTCAGAAAGTGATTTTACTGATTATTTAAGCTCAAAATGCAATGACTCTGTTAAAAGTGAGCTAAATGATAATACCCACAAAGAAGAACAAAGTTTAATACTGCCTAAAGATATTCTAAAGCGTACAGTGATAACTGCTAAAGTAGAAGGACTTTCTGTCAACCAGCACACTGCTATCATGTGCAGTGTTATAGCTATCTCAGGAGCAAGGCCGGATTAAGGGTCTTGGGGGCCGGGAGCCAAAAAATATTTGGGGCCTCATTCCTAAAAAAGTGTATTTAAAAATGAATGCAAAAAACATTAGATTACTTTTTTATTTAAATACAAACTTTTCTTGCTTTCACATTTGCAAAATCAATTGCAACATCTTGAAAATTTATATTTTTTAACAGTGTTCTGTCATTAAACAAAGAGCATTTGTCATTAAACAAAGAGCATTTAAACGATCATTTAACATTGAGGAACGGAGATCATTCTTAACTATTGTCATTTTTGAAAATGCTCTCTCTGCACTACAACTAGTAATGGGAAGAGTAAGAGAAATCCGATATGCGATGTCAACATTGGGAAAAACTGATCCCAACTTATTCCTACGAATTGCTTGTAAACATTCAAGAGCTGATATATTCTTCTCATTTACCATGAACTTGGAAAACTGGATAATTTTATCAGGGAATTGCGTATCTAAGTCTGAAGGATAAATCGTACACAAGGATTTGGCAGCAGCAACAATGACAGGAACGGTCATGATCTGAAAACTAGTTAGAAAACCAAACTTTCTCTCTGCAGACTCGTAAGTAAAAATCCTTTTTTTAAGCACATTTTCAACTTGTCTATAATTGGGAAAAAATACTTGATTTTAAATTTTTCATTGCCACTAAGAACCGCTTCATTCTTGCTATTTTAACCAAACCCTAATTTGCGCGTCTTCTTCCTTTGATTTTCATGCTTGTACTGATTAGGAGTAATGCTTGAGAACCTTCTAGCGCTTTCTTGAATGTCGAGAAACTTTCACGAACTGACGTCACATATTCAAAAAGAGATTTAAGCAATCGAACACCAAGATCCAGATCTGCAGTTTTATCCTGAAGTTTCAGACTAGTACCATCAAATCGTAACATTATTCTGTGCCATAGCTCCGTCATAAAAGCAACATCCAAAGTTTTTATTTTTTTTTAAAGGCTTCATTTTGTGTCTGACGTTTTTTATCTTAATCCAGAATAATTGATTCTAATGTCTCAAGGATATGATTGTAATTTGAATGTAAAACTTTGGTAGAAATGGCTCTTGCTGACCACCTTGTCCCACTCAGGCTTTTAATGGTAACTTTCCTGTCTTTTCCAGCACCACCTACAAGACCTGAACAAATCTGCCATCTATGAGTTGAAGAAGCACAGAAGTTATACAGCGATTGGAGAAACCCAAAGAAATCGAATGCAGCCTCACAGCTGTCAACAGCATTTACACCAACTAAATTTAGTGAATGTCCTGCACAAGGAATAAATTCAATGTTTGGGTTCTCATTTTTCAGTAGTGCTTGCAGGCCTATGTATTTTCCTGACATATGCATCCAGATGCATTGTCGTATGACTGACCATGTTTTCTTGACAGCATCTGCCATAGGCTTTCCGCTATGTCCGCATGAAGATTCAAACCCAATAAATCTTTCTTCCACAACAGCTTCCTTGCTCACATATCGAATGATTATTGCAAGTTGGTCACAGTGTGAAGTGTCAGTTTATAAGTCAACAATCAGTGAAAAGTATTTAGCACTGGCAATTTTGCTGCTAATGGAATCCAGAACTTTTTTTGTCATTAAGAAGACAATTTCTTTATAACTTGTTGATGAAATGTATGAAACATTTCCTCTGCCCTGGTTTCCTCGGCTTTCGAAGTGTTTAGCAAGGAATGGGTCAATTTTTGCTAAGAACTCCAGGGGCCCGAGAAAATTTCCATTACTGAAGTCACCTATTTCTTCTGAATCACCTCTAAGAGGTGATTCAGAAGCTAGACCTCAACTGCTAGACCTCAACTGCACAAAAACTTCAAGCATTCAACAACTCTTCTCAGAACTTCCCTCCAGTAACACTTTTCATCCTTCAACTGCTGTTTTAAATGAATATCAATTTTTCCTTTTAATGTAACTTTTCTAAAATAGCACTTGACTGCATCAGAATGCTGCTTGCTTTGTTCGTGTCTATGTATAGAACGCAGTCTATGTGCCCAGTCATTGAATCCAGATCTGAAATTGTCATCTGAATCTTGAAAAAGCAAGCAGAAGAAACAAAATATTTTTCCTGTGGATGGTGAATAAATAAGCCTCTCTTTCGAATTTCACCATTTTTCAACTTAAAAGAAAATTAGATAAGAGAGCACCTTATTTTGGTGTTTGTTATTTTTTTAGATTTTTCAAAACTTTTGTCTTCAACATTTTGATTAGGAATTTCTTTTATAGAAATCCAGTAGCGCTGTGCTTCTTTCAAATCCGTCCACAATGCTGGGTCAGATTGACATATTACCAAACTGGACTAAAATAAAAAACAACGGTGCAGCTTAAGTTAATGATTAAAGAAAATAATACATTTAATAATATTACTCATAACAAAAATAATAACAATAATAATAACAACAATAACAAAAGAAATAATAATAATGGTAATAACAATAATAACAATAAATTTAATTATTTATTCCTTCCTCTAAATTCCAAGGAATTCTTAGATTGCCATATGACACATTTTCTTGCTGCGCTGTTGAATTGGATAACACCGATACATTGTTCATTGAAGAATTATCTGTTACGTTCTGCAATTGTGAACTTTATACAGTTGAATTTGATTCAGTTGACAAACATTGATTCTCCTCTAATGCTTTATCAGGAGATCGGAAAAATTAGTCAATTTTGGGATTTTTTTTAATGTTGTCTGCTGTTTGTCACATTTATTTTTTTTCAGTTTGTGTTTTAAATTTCCGCTTAGATATTTTCTGTACATTATTGTACAATTATTGCAAAAATAATTGTAATCTTAATTCATAATTTTTTAATGTTAAAAAAAAAAAGAAGTAAAAAACTAATATTTCAAAAAATATATAAAATATTTAATACATATTTACCAATAAATATAAAAAAAACTAACAACTATTAATTCAAGTGATATTATTTGTTCTCAAATAAAATAAAAAATTCAAATCAAAATGTCAATTCGGAATTTTTGATAAATAATTAAACAGTTTAGCATTTAACTTGTATCCGTTTATCAAGTCAGTAAAAACTTCACTTTTTCAAGTAAGTAAAAAAAGATAAAAATTGCTTGAACTTTTTTCCAATACAGTTCGAACGTGTTCAAGTTCGAACTTTTTTTTTAAAGTTTAGAGTTTTTATTTTTAATTCATGAGAAATTAATGGAATTAATTTGATTAGAAATTATCAAATTTAATTTTCTTAGAAATTAATAAAATTAATTTAGAATGTCAAGCCATATATAATAAAAAAAATATAAATGTTTAAAATAGGGCGCCCAACTGATACCCTAATTTTTGGAAGCCGGGCGCCTAGGCTCCCAGGAACCCGGGTTAATCCGGCATTGCTCAGAAGGAGAAATAAATGGTTTTGTTTTATCTAAATCATCATCACATTTCAGCACAAGAGAAAGATTAGCTGTACTAGTGAAAGTGATTGAGAAAAGCTACTGAGGATTCCTCATATTGAATCAGGTGTTGTAGAAATACAGTTTAAAGCAGTTTACAATCTAATAGAATTTTTTGACCTAAGTTATCATATACAGTGTATATATTTTGATACTGCTTCCAACACTGAAAAGCACCATGGAGTAATAACTAGAATGGCGAATAAGCTTGGGCAGTCACTACTTTTACTTGCCTACAGACATCTTGTTTTAGAAAGACATATTACCCACTTTACCAAGATTTCTCCTGGTAGTAAAATATCTGTTCTAGACAATCAGCTCTTTAAACGACTAAAATCGTTAAAGGCAATTTCTCTAAAAGAGATGTTCAAATTTTGTAATCCTGTTCCGTTGCATCATGCAAGAATCATGGCAAAAGCATTGTATTACCTTAAAATATGTTTACTGTTGGAAATTATTCCAAACTAATCAGAGGAAAATACAAAAGAGATATGGCTATGTTTGTAGGCATCTTTTACACTCAGTGGTTCCTAATCTGCAACTGCTGCTCTATATCAAGTTAAAAATAATTAGAACAAATAAGAAACAGATTAAAAAAGATTAGTTTATAGTTTGATTGTTAAATTAATCTAATTTTGTTAAAAAATTTTGTAGGACATGAAAACGCTGTGGTAGATAAAGAGGTTCATGGATATAAATCTTCATGCAGCTACTTCAGCAATAAAATCATTTGGCAGGTACAACTGCTATCTCGATCCTGCCTTATTTGTGCTTGCTTTAGCAGATGAACATTGCCCAAACAGAGAAGATATTGCTAAAGCATCGTACAGTACACTTACCGCAAAACCTAAAGTATATTCTTTTCACCATAAGACTTGAACGTCTTATGGTAAACAAAGAGCTTCTTCACTCTTTAGATTTTGCACAAGATCAGTCTATATCTTTTAGTGCTATAGTAACTGAGCAATCTTGGCTTATCTTTGATGAGATTAGACATGGAAAAAGTGAATTGCAGTGGCTTAAGATCCCTTCACAGTTCTGAAAGTTCAACTATTTTTATTCTGAGTTTGAAATTATTATTTAATTCCTTGATGTGGTCAATGACTCATCAGAGAGGGCCATTAAACTAGTTAACTCTTTATGGTTCACATTATAATTTTTTTGAGGAAAAATTTATTCCATTGGTGCAAATTATTATTTTAACTTGCTGAATTATTTTTTGCAATTTGTGTTTTGCAGACATAAGCAGTATTTGAATAAATGATGGTATCCGTATCGATACTTTAAACAACTAAGAAAAAGAATCTTAATGAATTTTATTGATGAAATTAAATATTAGAGTTATTAAAAAAATATAAATTTAAGTATTCAACAAAAATTCATATACATATGTATATATACTTGTATATATATATACTTATATATATGTTTTAAATATGTTTTATATATATTACTTATAAGTTTTCATATATATATATATATTCAAAAGTTAAACCGGTTCTGGTCAGAGTAGCAATTTGGTTGCCAAGAAGTTTTTGAGGGCAGAATAGCAACCAGACAATCTCTAATGGACTTATTATAAAAGGACAAAAATAGACTTCGACAAAGCACTAATTGCAACAATTTTAATTACAACTATCAAAAATGAATTGTCTATAAAAAATGTTTGTCTTTCTAGACAATCATTTTAAAAACGGACACTAAATGAACAATCTCGATTTTTTAATGAGGTATAGAAGATCTATTTAATATATAATTTGGACTTATAACGAGTAATTAAATTTTCACTGCAGCATCGTTTCAAAAACTGAAAACGAGCACAAAATTAAAAATACAATTTTTCTAACAGAAGTTCATTTTTTAATTTTTTGTCCAGCGTGTGCTGTTGATTAAAAAGTTTATGTCTATTTAAAAACCTCAAAATGGACTATTTTGTGCTCAATTGAAGTTCATTAATTACTCAGTTCAGTTGTTTTTCAATTCTCAGTGAATGTGCGTGAAAATTTATTTTTAAAATGCCCTCTCCAGTTTGGGATTACTTCAAAAAAGTTGAAGGTAAGTTTATCATTTAAAAAATTTTCCTTAGTCACTAAAATCTTTATCACCTTCAATAAAATTATTTTAAAAATATGTGATCGAGGAGTTGTCCTTTATAAAATGTGGATTAGTAAGTAGAAGATTCCAATAGGTGTTAAAATTTATTTAGGTTTGTGAATAAAACAATAGTGAAAAAGAAAAATGTTTTTTACTTTCATTTTATTGATGAATATGTACGCAAGTTTTAAACAATAATTAATCATAGGCAATGATCGTCATTTGGAGTTTTGATGTCATTTCAATATTTTTTTAATATTATAAATTTACTACATAACAATCTTCAAACAATACGGTAATGAAAGATTTCTGGTTTTATGAAATCAAGTAAATTTAGACAAAATCATAGACACCAAATAGACAAAAAATTATGCTTTGTAGACTTATGAAGTGAAAATTATTTTTAACTGAGCAATCTTAGGACACCATCAAAAATTTGATAGACACAACAAGGACAAAAAATTAAACATTTGTTGTGTCCATTACAACATACAGAATTGTCTATGTCTGTGTTGTAAGTCTATCCATAGACTAGTCTGGTTACTAGGGCAGAATTGTGATTTTATGAATTAATTTTCAAAAACTACTTTTAACACAAATTAACCTTTAAAAACACAAAATCGGATATTAACCAACTGGCAGCATTAATAAAACTTTATGTACTCACAATCAGCTATATGAAACTAAAACAAGTCAAAAACCCTTAGTAATTCATCAACTCTGTTTTTAAAAAAATTGGCTTGAGACCCTAATTTGAAGAGTTTTTATTTTTGTATTAAGCTGATACTTTGAGGAATAAATAATCGTATATGTTACCAACAGAATAGAATACCCTGGAAATTTATAGTAGCCATATGGCTATTATAAACAATAAAGGGTTAAAGAACTGATAGGAAAAACAACCAAAAAGAAGAAAAGATTTGTTCTTGTTTAACCGTTTTTACAAAAGAAGTAGGCAAGAGGAAAAGTAAACAGATTTAGCATCAAACACAACTAGTAAAGTAAAACCGGGTCAAACCGCACACTATACCATTCCGCACACTGATCAAAATTATCAAATAAAAACTAAACGGATATGGCTATGAAAAAAATAAAAATAGATTCTAATACAGATCTCCTCTATTCGAATTGATAAAATTATATGCTAATTCAACTCTATTTTTTTTTTTATACAACTTTAATGGGGAGTTAAAGTTTTTTATATATTTTTTATTGTTGCAAACAAAATAGCGCTTTAATTAAAACTGATATAAAAATCATTTTACCACTATCTTGTTGGAAATTTAATTTAATTCTGATAGTATAATTTTTATGCAGCTAGAGCAAAATGTTAAATAAAAAATCAAAAAAGTAAAAAAAACTCTTTTTTCTGATAAATCGCACACTCGATTCATTACTTAGTTTAGTTTTTCACAAGTGACTAAGCGCCTATCTTTATCTAACTAACTTAGTGTTAATTCCGGTTTAACTAAAAATTAACTATAATGTTATTTGTTAATATAATCATCTCTTACTCATTAAATACCAATCATTATATTATTTCTCAATATAATCATCACACACTCAATTCAATTTAACTCACTTTAACATGTCAACTAAAAAAACACTTTAACATGTCAACTAAAAAAACAAAAGCATTCAAGGAAGACAATATACTAGCCGCTTTAACTGATATGAAAGAAAATAAAATATCACTGAGAAAAGCTGCATTCAAACGCGGCGTTCCAGTCTCAATGCTTAAAGATCGCGAAAATATTAACAACATATGGCTCAGGTACAACAATGGTACTCTCAAATGAAACAGAAAGATTGATGGTGCGTGCGTTCCAACTACTTGGTGACTGGGGTTATGGTTTAACCTGAAATGAAATCCTAGAATTTGTATGTAGCTACCTTAAACGCAAAGATCAATTGCACGTATTCAAAAATGGCAAGCCTGGTAAAGACCGGTTATATGCTTTTATGAAGAGATGGTAAAAAAAATTTCAACAAGAAAAGCAGATAACTTAGCATCTAAAAGAGCCGCTTGTACGCCAGAAATAATTTATCTTTATTTTGAATGCGTCACCAAGCAATATCAAAAGACTGGTATAACTTCTGGGTCGCATATTTGGAATTGTGATGAAGCAGGTTTTTTGGGTGATCAAGGCAAAGTAACTGTAGTGTGTCAAAAAGGGACAAGATGTGCATTTAAACTTACTGGCAACAATGAAAAAATTCATTATACTGTAAACAATTGCTGCAACGCTGATGGACATTTTGCACCACCATTTGTGATATACAAAGCCAAAAGAAACTTTCGTCCTGACTGGGCAAAAGGAAGTAAAGTTGGCACCAAATACTCAATTTCAAAATCAGGTTGGATGGAGCACGGTACGTTTATTAAATGGCCGAAAGAGGTATTTATACCCGAAACTGAGCAAATTGGTGGTATTCATATTTTAGTATTAGATGGGCATACAACTCACATAGCTTTGAAAGTGGTATTGCTGTGCAAAAAACACAATATAATCTTGATTTGCCTACCAGAGCATTCTTCAAATATTCTACAACCATTGGATAGAGGTGGCTATTGTCATGTAAAACAAGCATGGAAAGAAATTCTTACAAAGTATTACAAATACTCAAAATGTAAGAATTTAGATAAACAAAATTTTCCACCGTTGCTCTAACTGCTGTACAAGTGGTAAATGTTTTACATGCTTGCATGCAATTGCTAGCTTCCAGTACACTGGCTTATTTCCACTTAATAAAAACAACATAAATCATAAGGCATTAGCAATCACACAAATGTTTAATCTACCTTCATCAACTTTAGCAACCTCTGCACCACATACACCATCTTGCTCAGACACAATTTCATTATCTTCAACAGCTGCCGCAGCACCTACTCCAACTACACACCGATTACTATCTTTCTCAACTACATCAGCTTCAA
>NC_088930.1:47427500-47520000 GCF_038396675.1 Hydra vulgaris | reverse complement strand
TCAATGAAAAGAAATTAGTTTACATAAAAATTAGATATACTATTGTGTAAATCAAATATGATGATACATCATTCTTATGGTGGCGGGAAACAACATCTTGCACTCCCAGCCAATCACTTTGACATTACAATAGATATTTTGCATATGCCATAGTTTCACTCAAATAATGTTTTTATAGTATTTAAAACCACATAGCTTCTTTAGTTTAAGCTGTACATTAAGTGTTCGAAGTTAACAACTGTCAGGGGCTCCCTGACTTTCCCATAATTTTGTGTTAACTGTAGATAGATTTCACATATATCGTTATGAAATATCTATCTACACTGCAGAATATCTAAAAACACAGTATGCATCATTTTTTTGAGAATATGCAACTAAATTGTCAAAATGAAATTTTAGGGTAGGAATGATTATGACCCTTTTTTGGGGGGACTGTGATAAATAACTTTTAGACATTGAGTGAACTACAAACTTGAGCATGCTTATATCAAATGAATGTTTTGCAAAAAATTGCAGCATTTATAGACAGGAAAAAAAAAATTAATATAAGTGATACCCTTTAACTGCTATGATTGAAACCTGGGAACAACAATAATGCTAAAACTTGTGCCCCCCTTAAACCCTAATTGTGAGGGCAATATTTTACTGAGTTTTAAACTATTACTATTTCAAACCAAACTTATATTCATTAAACAGATTTCAAATTTCATACAACAATATTTAGTGTTTGAAAGTTATTACCATGTAAAGTTTAAATTCTCTTCTAAAACATTTTTTACAGAACATTCTCATTTAATATAAGCATACCCAAGTTTGAAAGTTACCCTATGTCTAAATGTATGTACATCGATCAAGGTTAGTTAATACTTTGACTTACAATAGTCTAAAATTCCAAATTAACTTTTTTTATGTAAATTTTTTAATGTAAATGCAATATTAGAGGTGCTATTTTGATTTCAAAATATTATTGATGCATTGGACTCTGATGTTATGACACAGAAAAAATGAATGAGTCACGTGGTCGGCCAGAATCAAAGGTTTAAGCTACTGGTTACAATGAATTGGTTGCTAATGGTTACATTGAATTTGTTTCCTTTTTTGCAAAAACTGAAAGTACATTGAGATAGTGAACTTTGGGTAATCTTTAAAATTTCATATTTGACAGTTTTTTCCTTTTTAATTTATTCCATATATTTTTATATTAAATATATTTGATATATAGCCTACCTGTTTTACCAACCAATTCAAAAAAATGGGTACAAAAAATCGTTAGGTGCTTTTGCAGTGAATGTTGGAATAGGTCTATACTCAGCTTGAGGTGTTGATGAAATATCAATATACGCTATAGACTGTGTCACAACAAACTTTTGTTGGTAAGAAGATGAACACGGTTTTTCAATGCAAAGAAAATACAAACTTCTTGGTGTATTATACTTGACTTGAAATCCAACTACCTAAATCGCATAAAAAAATTTATAAGCATTTTTATAAGCATTCACGTATGGTATAAAGTTTATGTTATTATATTGCTGGAATGCAAGCAGAAGTCTGTTACTCTAATTTGAATGTAATTAAATGTTAATAACGTATTTAATTGCTAATGCCTTAAACAAGTAGTAAAACTTTCGGATTTTAGGATTAAGAGAAAGTATTTATCAAAAAAAAACAAAAACAATAACAATAGCTTTCTTGACTGTAGTGTACTTTGGAGTGTAGTGGTTAAGAGGGAGATGAACTGAATAATTATAATAATAAAAAAGTAAAGCTGCATGACTACCGAAACTGTTTTTTTCTAATAAAATATTTTTTTCTAGTTAAATTATACATAGACACAAACTAAGGAGTTTTAGTGCTTAGTAGTGGCTGTTCTAATTGGTTGTGAAAGGTTTGTGAAAGATTTGCAAAAGGTTTGTGAAAGCGCTGCAACCATCCTCAACGAAATCTGCCTACTAATTTATGTTTTTAAGATGCTTAAAAACAACTTTTACTATTCTTTGTGTTTCTGAGAAAGAAACAAGGAAGGTGGTGGAAGGTGTGACACAAAGAATGTGGTGGAAGGCGTGACACAGGGAATGTGGTAGAAGGTGTGACACAAGAAAGGTGGTGGAAAGTGTGACTCAAGGAAAGTGATGGAAGACAAAAGCGAGTTACTCTACAAATGAAAAGAGAAAACTTTTAAAAGTAGTATCAGAAGAAAAAGGATAAACTAGTTTACTTGACCAATAATCTAGTTTACTTGACTAATTACAATGCAAAGCAAGCTGTATATATAACTTAATCACATGAGTGAAATTTAGTAGGTGAAATACTTGCCTCACTTGAAAAAAAAAAAACAGAGATAGTTTGTTGTACTAGTTTAAAATGTGTTATAACTCTTTGCAGAGACAATAATCAAGCGAATGTATTTTGCTATCCTTTAAGTCAAGAAAACTACCAATAATGAGAATAGTGAATAAGGAATAGCAAGAGATTTGTCAGGCATTAGATACGTTTAGGATTTGTTAGATATGTTTAGAATGGTTTAGGCAGAAGATTGTCAGGTATTAGGTTTTTTTATGTCTATTAACTGTAAACATTATTAATTGTGAAAACTGCTATTGTGTTTTTGAAAATAGAGATTTTTGTGTGCATGCCTGCAATAAACTATATAAAAACCTTTCTTTGTGGATTTCCAAATAATCCGGTCTTTGCATAAAGTATTTCAAAAGATACACCCATCACCATATTTTGACATTCGCCATTTGATGATGACGGCTAAATAAATTTAGATTATTATAACTTTTATATTAAAATTTAAAATTATATTAAAATTTAATATATTGTTAAAACATAAAACTTTTCTTCAGTTATTTTATGGCTCAGCATTCTTTGCACTTCAAAAAAAAAATTATAACACAACAAAACAGGTTGATTAAACAAAACTATTTAGGTTTAGTAGAAAAAAAAAAAACATTTAAAAAAACATTAAAATTTTTTTCATTAAAAAAAAAAATTGTAAACTTAATTGTAAAGCTTACTTTAGATGTAGGTTTATTATTGACAATTGCAACCCATCCAGCAGCAGTGGAACCATCTAATGAACCAAAAGAAGCAACGTGTGTTGGTAAATCTTTTAAAAGTAGATTAAAAATCTGGTCCTGCCAAATCACACAGTCATTGTCAGTCATATTTTTTTTTACACTGGAAAAAGTAAAAAAAACATTAAAATTATTCTGAGAGATTTCTATTTACAAATAAAAAAAAATTTCTTTGATACCTTGCAAAACAAGCTGTGAGAAAATTAATACCGAATTTTACAGGTATTCTATTAATAGAGGCATCTTCACACATAGAACTGGTTGTAGGTTTTATTGTTGTAAGAACTGATAAATTTACCCTAGGTTTTAATATTTTGAATTTTATTTTATTAATGTAAAAAATTATATTTTAATCATAAAAATATAATACAAAAATGTAAAATATATTGGCTGACTTACATTCCAGAAAAATTGTTAGGTATTAAGTAGCCAACAATAAGAGGGTAGTCAATCAAATATCCAGGGTTACCACTTCGTTCAAACAAAACTGTTGAAGAAAAACCAACACCAGAAGAAACATTTTCTTGCGAAGAAATATTGGATGCTGAGTATAAACTGGAATTTGTAGATACGCTAGAATTTGATTGAACAATTGTACTTGCTGATTGAAATTTATATTCAAATGTCTGAAGGAATGAAGCGGAATTTTTGGATATATTTACTAGCGTAACAAAAACATCCACATTTATTATCTTAACAGTGATGTTTGTAGAGTAAGTAACTGCATAAGTTATCTAAATATTTTAAGAAAAATAAATATTGAAGCCATTATCATTATTAAACACAATAATGATAATGACCTAATAATAAATATTGAAGCCATGATCATTATCACAATTGTTGTGATAGCGATATTACTTAACATCAACTCATGTCATTTTTGCACAAATTTTGTACTTTTTCATTACTCCCTCTCCCCTCCTAAATCTCCTTTAACATAATACCCAAAATCTTTTCATTCTCAATTTTTATAAATATTTTATTATAAATATACATTCAGCTCTCTAAGACAGAGGAAGCAACTTCTGTCAAAGACATATCTGCCTATGTTACTAACTTGTTTGCATATACTTAAAGGTAATTAACAACCTAATCATTTAAGTATCATTTTTAAATGGTCATAAAATGTTTTAATAACAAGTTTAAAAAAAAACAACATTGTACACAATTTTGTTTTATATTAAAGATAATAAAATTTTTATATGTTTTATGTTTTTTGGTATTATTTATAAACTCAACTTGAATAAAGTAAATGTACCAACAATATTGGGTAACCAAGGATGCCCAACTAAATAAGAGTATCTACATGTTGAAAAATGCCGTTTCCTAGAACACCTCACCTCTAAATAAACATATTTTAACTTGAAATAATTGCTTAAAAAAAATTTTTTTCATCAAAAAATTTAAAAAAATCTGTTTCAGCTTTACAGGTCATGGCTTTCCTCTAAATAAAACTTTAAAACTCTAAAAAAAGAAACAAAGCTTAAAGTGGAAAAACCCATTCCAGAAAAATAATATTAGTATTATTTTTATAATATTATTATATTAATACAATATAAACATAATTATTATATTAATATAATATATTATAAATGATATTAGTATTATTAGTGACTGGGTTCACTTCAGCAGGAATTTTTTTGAGGAATAGTAGTTTGTTGTATATTTATCCAAGTTTTAAAACAGTTTATGAATAGCAGCTCAATCACATTATCTTGTAGTAAATTTTACTGTGCAACAATTTGTTGGTAAAGTGGAGCACAGTATTTTACAATTTCTTGGTGATTTCATAAATGATATTGAATTCATAATTTAAGGTTTTTTTGAGATGATCCAAATTATATTTTTGAACAAGATCTTTGCACTTACACCTTGTTTAAAGCAATGTGCAGTAATGGCTAAAGTAAATGTGGTATTTTTGTTACACTTTTCAAAACCTATTTTAAAACTTTATTCTTTTTTTAAGAATAGTGACTATGAAGACACATGATACTCAAGATGTCAATGTACATTAATTTTATACAGTTTAATCTTTATAGAAGCTATTTTAGAAAATGGCATCTTATCTAATCCACAAATACTTGTTGAATAGTTGTCCTTCCAAACTATATTTGGGTAGTTAAAATCAACAGTAAAAACTGCAAAAACAAATTATCAATTTTTTTCTTTGGTTCACATCAAATTTATTCGGGAAAATAATCATTCAACAGCAGTCATAGAACCAGGAAAAGTATTATAAATTTATTCCGGAAAATGATCATTCAATATATTATAAATTGGACTACAAGTTTTACGTATTTCAATGACAATTTAACGACATTTTTAATGACAGATTTAATAACTTTTTCTTAATCCTTTAATTTTAAGACACTTTTCTATAACTCCAGAACTCTAAAACTTGGCAAATGCCTCTGCGCAGACAAACATGCAGTAAAAAAGAAAAAAAATTTTAAAAACAAAGTTAAATATTGTACGCAACTAAAATTACAATAAATATTACAAAGCATACTAAATATATACCTGAATAGGATTTAAAAAATAAACACAATTTCTGCAGCAGCAAAGTATACCATTATTCTAAGTGATTTCAGAAGCTTTTTTTAAAAGAATAGCAGAGAATTCAAACCTTTTCTAGTCATGTGTCTACATCATGCATGCAACTAATTTTCTAGTATATGTCTACATCATGCATGTGACTAATTTAGATCCAAAGATGAAACAGCCAAATTTAAATTAGTCTCACAAAAAGCAAGTAAGTCTGGGAAATTTTGCAAGAGGTAAGCTTCAACTGATGAAATCTTATTTTGAAGACCACAAATCTTAAGAAAATAGATTGAAACAGTTTGGTGGTAGTGATGGTTTTTAATGATAAATATTTTTAAGTACTTTAGTTTTGTTTTTATTTACCCTAAAAATAATCCTAAAGGGAATTCAACTAAATAATAATCCTAAAGGGGATTCGACTTAATAATAGTTAGAGCATGGCACCCTAAGCAATAAGTTATGCTGTTGCCTCAGGTTTACTAATCACCCTAAAATTGTAACAAAGGGCTTCTCATGCAGATTTGGCAATGCACACTAAAAACAACTACTAACAGGAACACCATTCATGTGCAACATGGCACTGTTAATAGTCTGATTTTTTACAGCTGTTGATGAAATCTTTCTCAGAACTACCAGAGAGTTTGGGAAGCCTTACTACTTTAAGCCGGCTTCAGAACCATCAAACTGAGTTTTAAAGCTGTACCCTCATTAGAAGATAAGTAAAAGAGTTGCATTGCCACTATTAAAGAGGCACAAGCAAAAATCTATGAGTAGAGTTAAGATCGAGCATTCTCTAGCCTTTACTCAACCAGGAACCCCAAGGCAGGGGTATTTTAAATTGGAGTTTATTTCTCCTACCCTTTGCCTAGAAAAATAAATCCTACAAGGCAGTAGGACATTAAGTTGTGTGACTGTTTAGCCTAAAAATGTATAAATTAATAACAAAAAAACATACCTTTGAAAGCACATTGTTGCATCCACCATCAACCCGAACACTTGGTTTAGAAATATTTGAATAAAAACAATTTTCATTGCATATAATTGGTAACTTCAAGGTTGGAGAAATGAGATTGTTTGATTGGTTTAGTCCAATACCCATCCCCATTATATAAGAAGGATACTAAATTAAAAAAAAACTGCACTTCTTAATAACAACTCTCATAGTATTCAATTAAAATTTTGACATACATAAAAACAGCAAGCTATATTGTTTTTGCTTTTAACTTTTTTTTAAAGTGTAGATTCATTCAAAACTGATAGTTGCAAACAAGATAATTAGACAGTATTTAAGGGTGCAGTCAAATTATTCACATAAATTTTACATACATTTTAAATTAATTATTCAGAAATTTTTATTAATTTGTTCTTAATCTGTTACTTCTACAAATGTTACCAGAGGTTCACAATAGAATATGGAATATGGACAATAGAATATGGAAATGATAGAAAAATCTGTTAATTAATTTTTCCTTTCTACCAACAATACAAATGATTTGTGATGGTTTTAAATTATCTGAAGTATATATTGTAGCTAATTTGGGCCTTGCTATATTTTAAAAACCTTGTATAAAAACTTCTCATACAATAAAACATTAGGTATAACATACAGAACAAATTTAAAAAGCCTTCTAGATTATCCTTTTGCATCCAGCATTCTAAAGAACAGTCGATTGGACTTTAACTTAAATAAATTAAACAACTCTCATTTTAACATTCATTTAACTCATTTAGCCAAAAAATAATGCCATCACTCAACATTCATTTAACTCATTTTGCCAAAAAATTCAGCCGATCATGAACACTAATTTTTTTTTCGCTTAGTATTGAACAATTTTAAATACTAAGCAAAAAATCGAAAAAAATTAATGTGACCATGCAATTTCTGAAACCACAACAAACTGTTGAGTTAAATAACACAGGTACCTGTAGCATAACTGAAGGACTGCATCTGCTGCTAAATTTACAGTACTACTGTACGCGGGGTCTTGATTAGGCTCCTCGCACTCCCAATAAGGGAAGCAGAATTTTTGGAGGCCTCAACTATATTATTACATTTAATAAAAAGATTTGTTGTTTTGATATTATATAGTTATAATAACTAAATTATATATATTAATTATAATACTTTTTAAGTAACAAAAAAAAAAGTTTTGAACATCTGAAATTTTTTAATAAAAAATGGAGTGAAAAGCTTTTAATTTGAAATGAATCTTAAGATTTTATGTTTATTGCAAACTTTTCAACCTTGTTGTTGATACTGGCATCCCTCAGATTTCTTCTTTTTTCAAGATTATATACCCACTTTTCATCATTTGCAAACTACTCCCCATTGTTGTTGATACTGGTATCCCTCAGATTTCTTCTTTTAGAGTTTTCTTAATGAGAAATCATGTGTTGCAATTTCTAACACAACTAGATACAAGATAGTAAAATAGAATTTTTACTATTATTAAAAAAAAGATTTTGGAGGCACTTGACAGCATAGGCATAGAAGGGGCTAGGGTTTGGGCTCCATCTGGGAATTTGTGGCTGGGACTCAGTCCCACCCAATAAAACTTATCAAGCATTCATAAGTTAATAAAAAATAAACATTCAATAAAAATATCTAAAGTTTAAGCTTCTTATGTATGAATGAAATTTTTTTACTTGAGAAAATAAATTTGTTTCGTGCCTATTAAAAAGGCTTGTTATATCTCATCATAGATTTTCAACTTCCACCAAATAAATTGAGCCCCATCCGGAAAAAAATAAACCTCCCTTGACCTCTCTTGATTTAGATAAACTTGATTGTGACACCACTAAATATTTTCTTTCCAAAACTTTGCAATTATCATTTTTCAGTAAATCTGTACCTCAGATAAAAAGTTTAACAAAAAGATTTAAATACAATCATAATACAAATTCAAAATAATTCAAAATAAACATATTATGTTTAACTTAAATTACTTTGAATTTTTATTATGATTTTATTTAAATCTTTTTGAATTTTTATAAAGTCATAATAAAATTATAATAAAAATCCAAAATAATTAAATAAAAATTCAAAAAGATTTACTCTAATATAAAGTTACCACAGTATATTTAGCTTCGTAGTTGTATTCATAAAATATTTAGCAGAACTTGTCAATTTTTTTTTTTTTTGCAATAAAAATTACAGAAAAATGTCTCTACTTTTATGCATTTAAATAGTGCTTATTTAAATATGTCTATAATAAGAATATTAAAGTAATCATGTATTACCATTATAATAGTGATGATGTTAAAGTAATACATAAACACATGTTGAAGTAAGGTGTCATTATTATTGAGGTAATGCTTTAACTACTTTACAACTTTAACAGTCCTGGTAACTACTTTAACATCACATATTAAGGAGATATAAGCTGAGATATGTCCTGGTAACTACTTTACAACTTTAACTGTCCTAGTAACTACTTTAACATTATTAGTATTAAGGAGATATAAGGCATTTTTTCTTTATCATCACTTTAATAAATGGGATTATAATACTATTTATATAAAACATATAAAAAAAGTAAATGAAGAATTATTGTGTGTATCCAAACAGTTAAATAGATAAAACTTTTAAATTAAAAACATACAGGAGCTACTTGAAAACCATATACAAAGTTTATTCCATTCCAATTTACATCATTCAAACATTGATTTTTGATATCCTTAACTTGTTGGACACAAGTTGACTTATTCGAATTAAGAAACCCTAAAACATGTTTTTTAATGTTAAGTCAAAATTATTAGTAAACATTTCAAAACTTTTATTCATTTATAATGAACAAAAAACATTACAAACAAATGTTAAAAAATTAAAAGCAGATTTTCTTATTAAAGGAGATATGATGCTAAAATACTAAATATGTCTCGACAAGCCACCAGTCAAACTCATCTGGTTTACACAAAATAAAAATAAGAGAGGGGTATTTAAAGCAACCACATCTACTGTAGGGACATTTGACATTAGAAAATGCAAATTTATATTAAAAAATAAAAAAAATCTTACTTGCTGCATTGGTTAAAGAGCAAAATTCACCATGAAGAGGTTGTGCAAGAAAACCTTTGATATTACTTGAATATAAGATAAAAAGTGGATCTCCAAACTATAGAAAATAAAAATATATAGGAAATTATAACACTTAAGTTGTTAAATTTAACCTTAATAAAGAACCCTTTTTTTTTTTTCCAAATATTTTAAACTAAAAAGATTTATAAACAAGAGATGATTTCTAAAACCTCCTAATCAAGTAAAAACGCTAACAACAACATGTAGTACAGCCTTTTGTTACAACTTTTGATTAACAGAAATAAGATGATTAAGTAATAAAATTAATTAAAAAAATAATTAAAAACATGAACAAAACTCCTAAAAATATTAAACAAAAAAAATTATTACAACTGGAATGTTTTGACTTTAAACATTTTCATGGTCTTTAATAAAACTTTTTATCTCTTTTTCATTCTCTTTGTGAGACTAGTTTAAATTGAACTGGTTCATCTTCAGATTTCAGTTTTGATAGCTGTTCAGTTGAATCTTCAGATTTTAGTGTCGATAGCCGTTTGATTCACTAAGACTAATTAGTCTGATTATTGGCCTGGGCATGCACTTTTATATCAACTCACCAATCAGTCAAAAAATCAAGTTTTTCAAATCCTTCTGTTTTTTAAAATTCTCTTTTCCTAAACTTTTAATGTCATTTCTGATCAAGTTGACCAAACCCTTTCTCTTTATCCGTTAGGCAATTTATTGGTAACTTTAATGATTATTACATTGACTGGCTTGCTCTAGTAACACTGACCCTGCTAGCTTTTAAATTAATTTTCATTAGTTTTTAATGTCTCACAACTAGAGACTGAATAGAATTATTTTCACAATTTTTTTCATGATGGTCTTTGAGCTGATGTCTTTTGTCTCTATGCTGAAAATTGTACTTTTCTTGTAATTCCCTGGATTCAGGCAGGCATAGAAGCATTTATTTAATCTTGTCAGTTTCAAATCTTACATATTTTTAATTGCGCGATTGAATATATATGAAATTGCTGTGTTAGGTCGTAAAAAAAAGTATACATATATATATATATATATATATATATGTATAAAAAATATATATACATACATATATATAATAACAGACGCGCTATTAGATATATGAAATTGCTGTTTTAGGTTGTAAAAAAATATATATATATATAAAATATATATACGTATATATATATATATATATACGTATATATATATACACGTATATATAAATATATATATATATATATACGTATATATATATATACACGTATATATATATATATATATATATATATATATATATATATATATATATATATATATATATATATATATATATATATATATATAGAGAGAGAGAGAGAGAAAAGATGAAGATTGTAGAGCAAGATAACAATTGACGGACTACTCAAAGGATTGCAAACTATATGAATCAGGAAAGCAAGATGAAGAAAGTGAATTCCAAAGAGCTGATGTTCAAGGAAAAAAACTAGACGAATAAGCGTTTTTGAAGCACTTAGGACAGTCACAGAAAAAGGATGAGACTTGATTGAATGACGAGTAACACAAGAATGAATTTTAGTAGATGACACAAGCTTTTTAGTAGATGGCACAAGAATTTTAGTAGCTGGCAAAGAAAGTGACAAGCTTGAGCTTGTCACTTTCTTTGGATTCTATTCTCTATCTCTACAAATCTCAAATCTGGTCTTGTATGTACGTGGAGCATTTGAGCTTCAAGCTCAAATGCCCCCTCCAAGCAATCAGAGAGTGTTGGTTTCTTATCACGACAAGAATAAATGGTAGTATCATCAGCAAACAATGCCACCTAAGATGCGAGAATATCTGGAGGATTGTAAATGTAAATTAAAAAGAGTATAGGGCCAAGGATAGAACCTTGAGGAGCCCCTGAACTTACAGAATAAGAAGAAGAGTGCCGTCCATCAAGGACAACTTTTATACTACGATTGGAAAGGAAGGATTCAATAATCTTAAAGATGTTGCCAGATACACCTAAAAAGAAAGCTTATGGAGAAGACCAGCATGCCAAACTTTATCAAAAGCTTTAGAAATGTCAAGAGTGATGGCCTTAACCTCTCCACCCTTATCTAATGCACAATAAAACCTATCGGTTATTACTGTTAGCAAATCAGCGTTAGAACAATAAGATCGAAATCCATATTAATGGTCAGAAAGTAAGTTATTAGATTCAAGATGAGAAATTAAGTGTTTGTTAATTAAAGATTCAAAAACCTTGCTTATGATAGGAAGAAAACTAAGATACGGTAGTAAGACGAATCAGATCGCTCTCCAGAATTTGTGAAGATAGGGATAACAGATGCCGCTTTCCAGCAGGCTGGAAAACAAGACTCTGATAAGCACTTGTTGAATAGTTTTGAGAGTATAGACAACAGCTACGGAGAACACTTCTGCAAGACAATAAAAGGTATATTGTCCGGGTCACAAGCTGTAGAAGAGTCTAGACAGGAAATCACTTTAGATACAGAAGCGGAAGTTTTTTTTTTTTTTTTTTTTTATTCACCTCCTCAAGGCCAAGAAGGCCACTACAGATGGGGAGGCTACTTAATAGTGGTTATAACCCTTTCTCAACTCTATAACTCCGAAACACGAACCTTGACAAACAAGGCCGCTGCGCGGAGAAACAAGTTGAGCGCGGTACTACCAGGGACGTGGTGGGGATTGAACTCGGAGTCTCTTGCTTGTAAAGCAAGCGCTTTACCACTACACCACTACCGCATACCCCAAGTGATACGAGTGTCAATATCAGGTAGAACATAACTAGTTGAATCAAGAAATGTTGATGAAAAGTTTTTAGCAAACAATTCAGCTTTGACTTTAGGTGAGGTGACAAAGTCTGAACCATACAAGAGAGGTGGAATTAAAGATTTGCCCTTACTACTAATACTATTAAAGATTCTCCAGAAGTCACGAGAGCCTAATTTTTTAAGACAAGATACAAGATTTCATGACCTGAAAATAGCGGGCTTTGGCGTTAAACAAATCCTTTTTACAATGGTTTCTAGCAGTAATTAAATATTAAACAGACGTCTGTTTTCTGGAGAATTGTTTTGCTGATAAATATGGAAGTAACGGTTTCAATTGGCAATCGCAGCAGCACAGTGTGAGGGAAACCATGGAGGAGAGTGAGGCTTGACCTGGATTCGTCGAGAGGGAACAAAAGATTCCATGCCAGCCAGAATCCACGAAGTTATGTAAGAAGCACATCTGTTGACAGGAAGACGAATGATTTCTACCCAAGGGCCATCATGAAGAAAATCACAGAAAGAATCCCAGTCAGCTTTACTGTAGTTGTAAGAGGTACGATAATAGGGGGATTCAGGTGATGAAGAAGAATGAGATATTAGTTTTAGAGAGATCAAACTGTTATCAGAAGCACCTAAGGGTGAATGTGGAGAAACTGAGCACTGACTAGGATCAGAAACAAGACATAAGTTGAGTAGAGAAGGTAAATGATACGGGTTGTCAGGAAAGCGAGTTGGAAAGTTGACTATTTGAGTTAGGGATTGAGAAAGACAAAAGTTGTCCCAAGCAAATGCCTCATTAATACTAATAAACCCTAAGCCGTAACAAAGGGCTCCAAATGTGTCCTCCGCAATGCACACCAAAAGTAAAAACAGGGACACCATCCATGCGCAACATGGCACTGTTAATACTTTTATATTTTTCAGCTGTTGATGGAATCATCCTCTCTGAGAGCTACCACAGAGTTCGAGAAACCTGACTACCAGCCGGCCTCAGAACCATAAAACTGAGTTTTAGAGCTGTATCCTCATTAGGAGATAATAAAATGAGTTGCCTAGTCATAAAAACAGAGACAAAAGCAAAACCCATGCATTGAGTCAAGAAGATCCAGCATTCAACATCTTAAACTGGAAACAATGTATTAAAAATACATCTGCGCCAGCCTAATAGATGAAGAAGGGATGCGAGGCTGGTCAACAGATAGAATCTGTTTACCCCTTAAATCTTTGCCTAGGAGGCCTTCTACAAGACAGTAGCCGGATGCATTTAACATCTGCCCAAGATGCGTATTTTTATCGAGACACCATCTCTCGCCTTTACTTAACCAAGAACCCCAAGGCAGGGGGTGTTTTAAGTCAGAGTTGGCGTCTCCTAGCCTTTGCCTAAAAAGGCGTATCCTACAAGGCAGCAGGACATGAAGCAGATTGTACTGGGTTACATGTTACCAGTAGCATATATATATATAGTAGTATATATATGAAAAAAAAAAAAATTAAAAAAACAATTAAAAAGTTTTGACATTTCTCAAAGAGCCAGCGCATGAAATGTCTCATTAAAATAAGCCTCTTATTTTAAAGTAAAATTCAAAATTCTAATTTAATATAAATATTACTCACCTTAAATGAACTTTGGTAATTATTAACTATCTGGTCACCAGAACTGTATGTGGTTTTTTGATATTTGTTAACAAGTGCATTGATTATGTTAGTATTGCTTCCAATAGATATATCTTGATACAAATTTCTCTCTTGATCTAAAAATAAAACAATAGAAAAAAATTTCAAAACTATCATTTCTCCTAAAACTTTGTGCTTGTTCATACTACAAGTGGAAGATTCAAAATTGAAAATTTACAATGCACTTCTTGCAAATTTTAAATTACCATAAAACACCTCTAAAACACCTCTACATTTCAGTTTAATATTTTGAAATAGCAGTTAGTAAAGTTTAAGAAGCTTATTTGAACTAACTTTTTTTTCTTACCTCTGCAAGGCCACTTTAAGTAGGCTACTCTTTTTTTTTATTAATTTTTGTTACCTTTATTAATCCTATGGCTATAAAACACAAACCTTGATAACCAAGTTGGCTGCACAAGTTTCTCTTCTTTATTTACATAATTTATGTATCAAAATTTACATAAATTATGTAACAAAATTAACATAATTTGCGTAGCAATTTATTCTTGTTTTTAAAATTTATTCTTATGCATCTTGTAATACAGTTCACATCTTTTCTAGAGTTATTGTACATGTGCTCAAAAAACTTTTGAGCACAATGTAATTGTGTAAATGGTAAAAACCAATTTGTAAAAGTGTAATTCACTTCAAATAATTTTCTGATCAATATAGATTTAATTCTTTTTTTTTATTGGTTTGTCAACAATAATTTTGCATTGTGAGGTTAAGTCATTTTTTTTTTTTTTTTGTACAACTACAAGTGTTGCAGTTGCTATGTTATTCTTCATTTTTTTTAAAAAATTGCATAAATTCACATGCTCATTTATCTAACTTTTTCCTGCAAACTTCAGGGCTCTGCATTTTGTTGCGCTTTCCTGATTTTAATTTAGTAAAATCTTGTTAGCAAGAGAGACGTATCTAGTTTGGTTTCTGATAAATTTTTATATAGATTCTCATTTATTTTAATTTATAATAAATAAAACACAGCCATCAACCATTAACAATGAATAAAATTAAAAAACCATTATTTTTTTCTGAATTTATACTTACAATTGTCTCGATATATACAAAATAAGCCTCCACCATTACCACGTGCTTCATATTGTCCATTTACAAACAAAAGCAATGTATCCGAAACACATACTTCTCTCAATTGGCTGAAGTAAAAAAAAAACGTTTGTGATCAAAACTTTTCGAACATAAAAATTTAATGCTATATAAAAAAAAAATAAACTAAATATTCAATTTTATAAAAAATGTGTATGTAAATTTAAATTTTATAAATTATATTAAACTAAACTATAAAACTATTTAACTTATTTTCAGATATATTAAATTACAAACATTCAGATATATTATATTACACAGGCCAACAACAACAACAACAACAACAACAACAACATTTTTGTTTTCTAGCAAACAATACATCTTTCATTTATATTTCAAATATGCAAGCCATTTTTCACTACCCCATCAAGTTGTGAAAGGTTCAAATCTTTAGTATAAGGGGAAAAATCTTTAATTATGTCAATAACAAAAAAATATTTAAAAGATTTCAATCTGGGTATAAAAAGAAGCAAATTTTTATAGAGATTTTAAAAAACAAAAATATTTTAGCTTAAAATTTATTGACAAAAAAATGTTGTAAAAAAATGCTAAAAACTTTTAAAACAATTTTAACAAAATATTTCTTAGCAATAATATGAAAAGTATTGATCTTTATCACAAACGAAAATTATCTTTAATATCTCTTTGAAAATATGCTTCTTTTGAGACTCAGTTGACATACTTTTGAATACTTTTTTGTGACAATATTAGGGATTTTACCCCAAATACCCAAAGATTTGAACACAAATATTTTTACAACACGACATGATGGTGAAAAAACAAGTTGCATATTTAAAATCAAAATGAGAAATGCTATACATAAAATACATTGTTTGCTTGTAAACATTATAAAAAATTATTTGGTTTGTGTTATTTTTTACAATCATTTATTACCAAACTAAAATATTAATAACAATATACATTAAATTAAAGTACATTTAATTATTAAAACAAAAAAAGGAACGAGGCTTGACATGGAATTAATGAGAAGAAGAAAATTTCCATGCTTGCTTTAACCCAGTAAATCTTGCATATGAAACTTATTTGTCAGCAGTAACCCAGCAAACATCGTTTTAGTGGATTTGCAGTGGACCTATACAGGTATTTTTGAGCAGTTCATTAGAGTTTTGCTCATCGATTACTTAGTGGATCATTAATGACAGCTGCTATAAATGGCTAGCTAATAACTTTCATACATGTTAATAATGTCTAGTCATTGGCTAGCCACTTTTGGTGGCTGCCGCTAATGGTCCAAAAGTAACCAATGAGCAAAACTATTGTGGACTACTCAAAATGCCTATATAGGTCCACTGAAATTCCGTTATACAATATTTGCTGGGAAGACACATCAAGAAAAAAAACTTTTCAATTAATACTATTTCTATTTTTCTTATCAGTTTGAATTCAAAAGTTATTAACGAGTTATTATTATTATAACGAGTTATTATTATTATTTTTTAACACTGTATTAAACTGCCCAAATCCGCTAGGATGCTGAAGAAATAAGTAGATTTATTACATTCACAGATACACAAAAATTAAAAACCCATAAATTAAAAAAAAAAAAAAAATAGTCTCGCAACCAAGAGCTGCTAAAATTAAAAGTGTTTAATAATTGCTAGTTTGTAAAACAATTTACATTAGGATTTAAATTTAAAAAATAATATAGATAATTTAAACAATTTACATTAACAACTTACATAACAATTTACATTACAAAAAATAATTTGCATTAGGATTTAAATTTAAAAAAATAATATTGATAATTTAAACATGGTGCTTAAGACAAGGTTACTAGTCATCTTTAGTTAGGTTAAAATAAAAATATTTAATCTAAAATATAACAATAATAACGAAAATACAATTAAAATTGACAAAATAAACAATAAAGTTACACTATTGTTTATTTTGTCAATTTTAATTTTAATGCCATTATTATTGTAATTTACATTGTAAAATATGATTATAATGGCATTAAAAATTGTGATGATTAACAAACAAGACAAATGGCTAAAATTAATAAACAAAACAAATGGTCGACAATTAACAAACAAGACAAATGGTTGACAATTAATAAACAAGACAAATGGTTGACAATTAATAAAAAAAAACAAATGGTTGACAATTAATAAAACAAGACAAATGGTTGATAATCAATAAACAAGACAAATGGTTAACAATTTAAATAAAATGGCATTATTAATTGCTTATAAAAAAATAAGAAATATTTTTATTTGTTTATCTGGTTGTTCATATCTAGACAAAAAACTAAATATCTGGTTACTTTTCATTCAATGAACAAACTTTTTTTAACTTAAGATCAAGTTTATTGGTCGCAGAAACCAATATTGAGAACCAATCATTATTATATTTGAGAAAAGAATTATCATTAGTATAGATATGTTTGTAGATATTTTTATCTCTTTTATAGAGTCATTGTGTTACAAGATAGCAAGAATATTCACAAAAATAACAAGAATTATTTTTGCTATAAGTAGGAAATTTCTGTTGACCAAACCTTGCATCCCTTCTTTATCTAGTAAGCTGGGTTAACTGAAAAATTCTATTGAATTGTTTCTTGCCTGAGATAATGGGCTTTAGATTTTCTTGACTCTACTCATTGATTTTTGCAAGCCTCACATTACTCCATAGTTTTCTCCTTCTTAAACTTCACTCTACTCCATAGTTTTGCAAGTTAGGCCTCACTCTACTACATAATTTTTTCCCTCTTACGCAGCTGTTATTTCTAATTATAATTATACATTGTCTGACATGATACATGCATTGTCTGACAGTTCCATTCTCAGATTACTACTTGCATTTTATCAAAACAGTTTTTTTTCTAGCGACCTTGAAATTTTTTTTAGCAATGTCATTAAAAAGACAAGTTTAACATTTTATCTCTCATACAATATAGAACTTGCAGAAAGAAAGAGAGAGAGAGGGAGAGAGAGAGAGAGAGAGAGAGAGAGAGAGAGAGAGAGAGAGAGAGAGAGAGAATGAGAATTAAAAGGTTAATGGAGTTTTTTGGACAAAGGAGAAATTAAGAAAAAGAAAAAAAGAATATTAATAATAAAAAAATAAACTTGTATACATAAAACAAATTTTTGTTTGCCACAAAAAATGTATGCACAAACACATTAACATAAATAAATGAAAACACAGTCATAGAACAAATGAAGGATTTTTTAATAAAAACCTATTTATTTTTGTAAATTTAAAATAGTGATATAGAATTTGAAGATTCTATATAAAGTAAACCAGAAACCGATGATGAATGGTTTTGATTCTTAACTACTTATTTATTACCATTAGCAAATATGCCATCTTTGTCTATTTATTTGCCATCAATGGTTATATTATTTTCAAAACCTTTACAATCTATAGATATACTGTCTGCGACTAGTAATTTGCAATCAGTATTAGTTATAGTGCATATTACTAGCAGTTGTGCTCATAAAACAATCTTCTTAAGTTGTTTATTTTATATTCATTTATTATATTAAAAGTTATTAGAAAAAATAAATAAACAATTTTATTGATTCTCAATGTGCCTTTTATAAAAGATTAAATTTTTTTACTCATTATTTTGTTTCTCAAATGGCATTCCTCAGTATAGGTTGACATCCTTGGCATAGTTTGAAATATTTTAATTGGTTGAACATTAAAATAGAGTTAATCGTGTAATAATCACCTAAAAAAATTCAGAGAGATAAAAAGATAGTGTGCTCTAGCCATATTGAAGATGATCAATTAAATCATACCAACACAATGGTGGAAGTAATGTTGTAGCCTACCTGGAAACTAATCAACACATTTGAGAAAATTATATGGGGTAGTACAAAGCTTTAGGAAAATGATATGCTAAAATTGATTCTTTCAAATCATCTTGATCAAAAACTTTGTTATTCAAAAAACCCTAGAAACCCAACTTTGATCACTTCCATCTATTTCAATCAAATACTATAAACTTATCAAATCTATCATGACTTTATTATAATGCTGAACAAAAACAAATGAATAAAATTTTACAATTTTACAAGTCTGGTTCAGCAAGAGTGGTGTCTGTTTCACCAAGAGTGCTCTTTATAATAAAAATGAAACAACAAACTATTAACTTTTGTAAAAAAACAAATTCCAACTCGATTGTATAAATATTAGCAGTTAAAAGATTTTAAGACTTAAAATTTTTGAAATCTCTATTTCAAATTTTCAACAAAAACTTTTCTGTTACAAATTAGTAAAAAGTTGCACATTTCAATAGCATTTGGCTGGATCTATCAATGATATAAACACAAAATAAACAAATCTATCATTTAAAACAAGTGAGATAAACAAATCTATCATTTAAAACAAGTGAGATAAACAAATCTATCATTTGAAACAAGTGAGATAAACAAATCTATCATTTAAAACAAGTGAGATAAACAAATCTATCATTTAAAACAAGTAAGATAAACAAATCTATCATTTAAACATGCATGTTTAAAAATATATAAGTATCTCAATTTTTTTTTCAATTTACATGCAGTGTAGTCTGCATTAAAAGCACAAACTCTGCCTAAAAGTCTGCTTAAAAATACAAACTGTTTAAAACTGTTTAAAATACAAACTGATTAAAATTTATGACTATGGAAAAAATTTATGAAAATAATGATAAATTTAACTAAAAAATAATCAATAAAATTTCTTTTTAAAGACACCAAATATTTCAATATAACCGTTGAACCATAAAAAAACTGCTTAATATCTCAAATAAACAAAAAGTTAACTTAAAATAAAATAAAAATTTACAAGTTTCCAAAATCGGAACACCAAAGGAATAAACATTTTTTAACTGAGCAAGAAATAATAAAATTCTACAAACAAAAAAATTGTACAAAAGCTTATAATGTTTATACAAAATTTTACAAAAGCTTATAATTGTACAAAAGCTTATAATAACTATAATGACATTCTTTTACTTTATCAATTAAAAATTACAAAATAAAGTAATAATTTTGTGGCTTATGATTGTTACTATGCATTTTTTTGATTGTGCCTAAATTATTTCTTCAACCTTTTTTTATCACTGATTAAATAAAAAAAGTTTATAGCTCTGGTCTTTGGACTATGTTGTATCACTGCAATATCATGCTTGAAGTAATTTATAAGGCTTATGTTATTACTTAGATTTTAAACTCCATTGAATTAAATACAAAAAAATCATATAGCTCACAACAGTATAGTTTACCCAGTGCAATCAATATAGCGTGAATACAAAATTAGATCGTTGAAAAAAAAAATGTACAAGAAAGCTTTAAATTAAAGGCGCACATGCATCTTTTAAGGGATTACTTCCAAAATCTTTCAAAACATGAAAAATAAGACACATTTAGACAAGTAAAACACATTTGAAAATGCATTTATTTTGAAAATAAAAGTATACACATTTTATTTCCAAAATAAATGCAATTTCCAAAATAAATTTTTTATTTTAGGCACTGTTCCAATTTTGGCAACTCTCAACACTTAAATTATGCATTTAAAAACTTATAGAATTCTAAGTCTTTTTAATATTAGTAAAGTACACATAAATTAATACCCAGGACGCAATAATCTAATTCATCATTTATCAAATAATATGGATGATGTATGAATATTAACAAAATACATGCATACCCAGGATGCAAAACATTGCAGATATCTGATGATGATGTAATGATGATGATCACAATGATGGTGATGATGATAATGACAATGATGATGACAATGATGATGATGATGATGATGATGATGATGATGATGATGATGATGATGATGATGATGATGATGATGATGATGATAATGAAATAAATAATAACAGTTTACATTAAAAAAAAAATGGAATAACTACATACACCACTGGCATTGCAATACATGTAGAAAATGCAATTTTGTCATTTGATGTACAATCTGCATCACAGCAACAGTTAATATCGCAACCTTTAGAAGTTAAGTCACAGGAACATGCTAAAAATATATATCACAACTTTTAGATGTTAAGTCACAAGAGCATGCCAAAATTAAATATACTAAGCAGATTAAAAAAACCATGAATTTCTTTTTTTACATATATATTTAATTGCTCAAGGTTTTAGACTTGTGCGGTTTCATTATGTTTGCGCAATGCCATTTTTCTACCTAAATATAACATTATGGAAGAGTTTACAGCCAGATGCACTTCCTTGCAACAACCTGCAATGCTGATCAGGACTAAAGATTTTTATTATAATATTACCACAAGGAAGCTTACCATTTATAGTTTACCAGCTTTACCTATCCTTACTGGCAATTAAATTGGGGGTTTTGTATCAGAGACTAGGTAAGTTGTTATCACCACAATTAAGGAGCCTCGTCTGCCTCAATAGTTTATTCATAGTGATAGTTTAACCAGTTTATTGTCATGACAACACCTAAATAAGCATAATGTAGCAAATTAATAGCAAAAAACATATTAGTTAAAATTTTATATTCATAAAATTGCATAAAAGGAAAACCCACTTTATTATGTAACCCTTAGAATTAAGATGGTCAACTAGAAACCTCCATAGACTTGTGCAAAATTTGTCAGAAAAATTAGTTTATAAACTAAGCATCATGCTAAATTTTCTCAGAACTTTTTCTTTGGAGTTGGAATAATGCTCTTCACTAAATGAAATTATGCAGATCTCTTCACAACTTTTATTACTATTGCAACAATTTTTTTTCCTCCCTATTTTAATTAGTTCAATTAAAATGTGGCAGTTCATCTGAAATTAAAATATGGCGGTCTATCTAACCAGGAGTACTATATCTTTTTTTCAAAAACTCAAAAGAATACTACACGCCTTTATATTTATAATCGAACATAACCTCCTAAGATTTTTTTGGTTAGAAAATACAAAGCCCAAAAAAATATTTAAAATTATTATTAGGATTTGATTCAACAAGTTGCACAATAACTTTTTTGTATAAATACCCATTTAACTAAATGACTGGCAAATATTGAATTTTTTTCTTCATTTGAAATAAAAGAAAAACCTGGTTCCATACATGCATTATAACGATCATCTTCAATAGATAAAATCAATTCAAATATTCTACTTCAAAGATAAATTTTTTCTGGATAGTTTAAAGTTAATAATTTGAGTTGCCAGTTGAATTCTTTAAAAAAAGGTATGCTTTCTGAACTTATACTTCTAAATTCTGTTAACTGTTTTAACTCTTTAAAGCTTAGTTTATACTTTTTGATTTTAATGCAAAAGTAATGCGAGCTTCTTGTTTACAAATAATTGGCAGTAAAATTCTTTACAACCAAATGAGGTACTTTTAATTGCTTTCATTCTGGCAGTTTCGCAAGATACAATTAAAAATATCAATCAAAGATTTGTACAAAATGAAGTTCTGTAAATCAAAATGTAAACTGTAAATCTGATTTAATGTTTTTTTCAATAAATGTTTTTTTAAATTAATTTAAAAGTTTTGAACAAAAAGTTCTTTTTTGATCACTTTTCTTCATCCTTTTTTTCATTATAAACTATTGTATTCATAAAATAAAACCTTTTCTATATATTAAAATAATAAAAAAATTATTTTATAATTTATAGATTTTATAAAGATTTCACGACATTACAATTTAGATGTTTTTATTTACAACTTTAATGTTTTTAATTGAACCACAAATCGGAAAAACGAAATAAACACTACTTTTTGACATATTTATTTTTCCGCATTCTTTACAAATGTTTTGCTTTCCAACATTATACACTGTTTATTAGAAAACAACATATAAGACCTTACATCAGCCTTTGACCAAGCAAGATCTTTAGATGTGGCTCGTTCTAATTTCTTAGCAGCCATACTTAAAATTGAGAACAACTACTTCTGTTCTATCATCTCAGCCTCCGCCAATTTTCTTTCCCAATTCTGTCACAAAACTACTATTAATGACAAATATAGAACAGAAGCCTTGATTGATAGTGGTAAATACAAATAAAAGTTGCATTAACAATAAACAAATAAACTTACTCAATTTCAAAGTTATTTATGAAAAGAATGTTATTGGAATGGCATCAGCTTTTTTGTCAGCAAAATCAGACAGATATTACTATGATTCAATAAACCTTCACAACAAAATCTATAATAAAGTCAAACTGCATGTGCTAGATAACTTATATATAGACATTAGTTTTGGTACAGACTTTCAAGAGTTGCATGAAAGTATTACCATTAAAAATGCTGGAAAATGACCACCTTTCTCCTTTGAAGCTCTTATGACAATGAAAACTGTGCCTCCAGAATTGTTGGCTAATCTCACCAAAGATTGTCAACCTATTGCCATTAGTTCTCAAAATCATTCTCAAAGAGATGAATAATTTATTAAATCTAAAACCCACAGTTTGATTAAAGCAGGAACAATAGAGCCAAGTAACCCTTGGTGTGCTTAAGTTTTTATAGTAAATGAAAAGACTAAATGTTGAATAGTAGCCAATTAGTTTGAAACTATTATTAAGTATATGCAGTTAGACGCATATCTTTTACCAGTGGTGTTGGAAGGTTAAGAAAATTGGGGAGGCTGAAACAAAATTTGGGGATGCTAAGGCAGACAGAATTAAAATTTGAATAAAAAAAATAATATTTTGAGAAACTTGAGGTGGCTACTGCCCCTCCGCCCCCTGTGCCTGTGTCCTTTACCTAAAATTGAAGTGATCATGGACATGTTTTCTGAATACAAAATTTATAATACTCTAAACCATTTGTTCTGCTTACTATCAAATATCTTTATCCAAAAGCGATTAGCTTTATACTGCTTTCGTAGCTGACAATAAACTGTGGCAATAGACTAGAATGCCTATTGCAATCACCAGTGAATCAGTATGTTTTCAACACAAAATAGACAAATTTGTTAAGATAAAATGCCACAGACTGTTGGTCTGCAATAAGAATGAAATCCAGAAGAAAATATAACTTGTATATTTTTTATATTGCTTCAAGTATTTCTTGAACTTCTTTCTTCACTGATGAACAGTATTTTTAAATCAACTGACTACTTTTCAGTCATTGATAATATAATTGTATGTGGTAGTAGCCAGAAAGAGCATGATGAAAACATTGATGAATTACATTTAATGAGAAGTGTGTATTTTTAACTGACACATTTTTTTGGGTTACGGTATATCATATGGGTAGATTAAATATAATAAAAACTATTAAAGTAGTTTTAACTATATTAATTTTTTATTACTATTTTTTACTTATTTATACTGTTTTTATTCAACTTATTTCAATCTGTTTAAAAAAGATTTTATTAATGTATATTTAATACAGTTTTTTTTTTATAATTTTATTTATAAAACCCAACTTTGAACCAATAATAGTTAACCTTCTTTGATAGTTCAGTGACCGAACTATCAAATATTTGTCAAGAACAACACCAGAAACCACTTTAACATCTGCTAAAAATAGTGTTACACCTCAGATTTAAAAACCTTATATATAGTTAATGCTAACAACTAATATCAACATATTTTAATTAAAAGATATTAATATTAGTTGATAGTATTAAGCAAAAAAATATATAAAATTTTATTTTTATGTATTTTTGTTTTTGGCTTTCATATATATCTCCAAATATATATTTTTTACTGACTTTGTCGAATTCTGTGCATACCCTTGGTCTAATTTCACAACATGTGGTTCGTCACAGTACTTGCTACCTACAATTTTGTTAATGATTGGCCTTAATGTGAGGCCAAAATTTAAGTCTTTGGCCTTAAAAATGTTAAGTTATTAATGCATTTGCATTGGCCTTGAGACTCTTGCTCTTGACCTTGAAACTCTAGGCATTGAAACTTTTAGTCCTGGTCTCGGCCTTGGAACATGTGGCCTTGGTCTTCATATTTTTGGCCTTGTTAACAATTCTGTACAGGATTTTGATGCTCAAGAAACCCATGCGAGATTGGTTTCTTATACAATGATATCAAAAAAAAAATTTGCATATCATTTTATATTCATTGATCTTTTAGAAAACATAAAGATCTTGATCTGCAAGTATATGAATTTCCATGTATGGATAATAGGGTACAGCCCCCACTTTTTTATAGCGAAACTTTGCAATTGGTTTTTTACTACCTTTCAGACTAGCTGGAGCTCTAAACCTTTTGGCATTTCTGAAATGCTGATAAACATGCATCTTAAAATTATTTCCAGGGCCCAAGACAATAGTTTTCCTTTTGCTTATTCGGTAAGATATATGACAACTCAGTAATGAACTATTAAGCTGATCTATTTCCCACATTCAGTATGCCTAACTATTTTTATTCAGATTGTGGATCCTTTAATTTCTTCTGAATTAAAACAATGGTTCTTCATAAAAGGTATTGCAATTAGCAGGACAGCTCTTTATAACCCAGCTGGTAATGGGCAAGTCAAAAGATATAATGAAATTTTGAGTCAATATTACTCACTCTTAAATATCAAAGTCTACCTACCATTCATTCTACAAGATTTTTATTGTGTACATCTACTAATTGTAGTCCGCACAAACATCTTTTCAACTTTCAAGGTTAAGAAACTACAGTTTCTACAAAACAACTTGCTTCTATTGGATTAGAGCTGAAATACAAACATTATTAGATAGTCTAGAAACCACTCCTATCAATAGTGATGAAACTTAGTTAACTACGGAGAAGAAAGTTGAAGATAATTTGAATCCTTTAATGCCAATGGACTTTTACCTTGTAGATCTTCACAAATTTGTAAAGCATGAGAAAGACTTGATTTATAAACTTATTTGATTTATATACATACATATATATATATATATATATATATATATATATATATATATATATATATATATATATATATATATATATATATATATATATATATATATATTTACATTGATCTAGTATAATAAGTTAAATTTATTATACAAAATCAATGAAATATATATATAAAATGAGTTAAATTTATTAACTATTTAACTATATTTCAAATGCAAGTAAGTAAAAAAAAAGACATGGATAAAATGTTTTATTTCCTTTCTTTTGTTAATTTAACATTTTTTATTTTGTTTGTGCAATTGCAATATCTTATTCTTCCTATTACTTTTGTGTAATTTCTACTATAAAAATGATTCTTCCCTTTTATATATGAAAGGGAAAAATTATTACATGCAATAAGCAACTTTTTATCTTTTAAAAACATTTAAAAAAAAGTGATTATTGAGTTATATATTGTGATATTAGAATAATAAGATTCTGTCTCCCTTTTGTAATTTTGAAAGAATTGAAGAAAATTTGTTATATTTTCTTGAATTATTAAGATTAAAAATCGAAATTGTTAAATTAGAAGATTAAAAATTTATTTGTTTCAATTGATTGCTTAAAGCATGCATTTATTCTTTATTAAGTAATATAGATTAGTACGCAAACAAATAGCATATTGTGACATAAAAATGATAGAGTTCTATCTCCCATTTTTACTGTTGATTGAATTTGGCTTTCGATTAATTATTATAATATTCTGGTATTTATTAACTTTAATATATTAATCTTTATATTTTTATTTATATACTTCTTAAAATTATCTGTTTTTTGTTATTTTCAACTTTATTTAATGAAATTTGAATTAACAATTAATAGTAAAAATAAATAATTTTAAAAATTATGAGAATCATTTTAAAACATAAAAACATATTTTATCATTATAAATAATAACAGCTGTAAAAAAGTCAAATCATTAAAAATCGATCGTTAAATTCTCACAAAATTACAAAATGGAGAGAGAACTCTATTATTCTAAGGTCACGATCTGTAACTGCAGTAACACAAGTAAAAATAATTTATTTTATTTAATTTTTTAATCTTTTTTTTAGGCTGTTCATATTAGCTCAGTTAGCAGCTACAATGCAGAAAGAAATGTCCATAAATGTAAGAAAAAGAGGTCCAAATGATACTGGTTTGTCCGAGAAAAATGTCCCTGCAAAGACATTTTGTAGTAGAATTGGTGGTCAACTATCATTGAGTTCAACCACAAGTAAAAAACAATCAACAGTAACGTCTGAAGTTCTTTCACAAGAAAAAGTAAATGATTTAATTATCAACTACATTATAAGTGAATTTCTACCACTAATAACAGTTGAAAAACAATCATTCAAAGATTTAGTCACCGGTCTTTCTCCCTCATCCACAGTTTTGTCTCTTCCAACTCTTAAAAAAAAACTAGAAAGTAAATTTGAAAATATATTAAAAACAATTAGAGATCATATTCAGAAGTCTGTTTCTATATGTACTACAGCAGACATATGGAGCTGTTTAAAAAGGAGTTATATGGGAGTTACGGCTCACTGGATCAGAGAAGATTTATCTCAAATATCTGTTGCGCTTGCCTGCAAACATTTTAAAGGAAGTCATACGTTTGACGCAATTGCAGAGCAACTTTTTAATATACATTCAGACTTTAGGCTTGATCATCATAATATAGCTATTACTGTGACTGACAAGGGTTCAAATTTTGTCAAAGCATTTAATGAATGCCAAGATGATAGCGATTTTGATGATAGTGAAAATGTGATATCATTAGAATCAGAACCACAAAGTTCATCAGATGAAGAAGATAAATATGAAGTGGAGATAGTTGATGTTGACACCATTCTGACAAATGAGCAAGAACAAACAAGTAACAACAAATATTTACCAAAGCACATGAGATGTGCTAGTCATACTTTGAACCTGCTTGCACAAGTGACATTCCAAAATTGTACAGTGAAGCAATGGCTAATTGCTCAAAACTGTGGTCATGGGTCAGCCGAAGCACACAAATATCGGATGCTGTGGAGAATTTAATTAAAGTTTCATTGAGGACACCAGGGGAGACTCAATGGAATTCAACTTATGATGCCATATGTCGACTTTTGGAGCCAAGGGTAAAAGAAAAGCTCCCCCAAATCATGGATGCATAGAAATTGCGTTGTTTCAAACTAGTGGAGTTGGAGGTATTGGAAGAATACAAGCAGTATATGAAACCTATTGCTGATGCTCTGGACAAACTGCAAGGGGAAAATAATTCTTTTCTGGGATTCCTGATGCCAACGGTTCAGCAAGTTCAAAAGAAACTTGTAGTTCTTATTCCAAAAGTTATCCACAGCGGAAGTTTAATTGAAGGATTGATTTCAAACATAAATCAGCGTTTCCCACATTTGTATGCATACGATAGTTCTTCCAGGATCTATGTAATTGCAGCTGCATCTCATCCTCATTTGAAACTGCGATGGGTTCCAGAGGAATAGAGAAACTGGGTTAAAAAAGCCTTTATAGGAGAGGCACAAAAAATCAGTTTAGCTGAAAGTTCTGCAGATGCTGACAAAGCTTCGACATCTGGAACTAATGATTTTTTTGAATTCGAATCACCAAAAACAAGCTGCATACAAACTAGTCAGTCAGCAGTCACTATCGAGTGTTTACAATATCTTGAAGATGGTTTATACACATCTTCATTTGCATGTTTGGAACAATAACAATAAACTTTTCAGAGATTTTAATGCAACTGTTCCATCGTCTGCTCCAGTTGAACGCCTATTTTCTAAAGGAGTCTTAATTGCTGTGCCATTCCGAAATCGGTATTTTAAATACTTTTATATTAAGTATTTTGTATTTTATATTTTAAATACTTTCGCTTGAGTGCATTTAGTATTTGTATTTTAAATACTTTTTTGAAAGTATTTTTCACAACACTGTATGTATATGTATATATATATATATATATATATATATATATATATATATATATATATATATATATATATATATATATATATATATTCATACATTGACTGATTTAAATAGGGGGAACATGCAGAGAGTGTATATACAATGACTAGTTTTATGAAGAAATAGGTACATATATGGTGGAAAGAGTTAAGGGGTATATATCATAGAAAGGGCTAAGGTTGGCATTAAGATTGACTGCCCAAATCCAAACCCTGAGTCAATGTATGTGTACTCCTTGTATGTTTTCCTTATTTAAATCAGCTGATGTATGTACAAAAAATTAAAAAAAAATACATATTGCATGTGTAAATAGCTTATTTTGAATACACAAACATTATTTATAGTTAGTCACATCCAAAATATTATTATAAATACAAACAGATAATTTACATTGAGTATGAACAAAATCCAAAGCAACCATAAAACAACATATGAATGATTTCAAAATCATTTTTTGCTAAAGTAAATTTAATAAATTTACTATATTATATATATATATATATATATATATATATATATATATATATAATATATATATATATATATATATATATATATATATATATATATATATATAGTATATACATACATACATATATATATATATATATATATATATATATATATATATAATATATATATATATAATATATATATATATATATATATATATATATATATATATATATATATATATATATATATATATATATATATATATTATATATATATTTGTGTGTGTGTTTGTGTGTGTGCATGTGTGTTGTGTATGTTTGTGTGCATGTGTGTGTTTGTGTGCGCTTTATGAATTAATAAATGGAGATATAATATTTCAACGAAATTAGCTATTTTTATCTATGCAGTAAATTTTATCTGCATATGCAGTTCATTTTATCTGTGAAATTTATTTTCATTTTTTTTTAATTATTTGGCGCTATTTTACTTATAAACAAACGCCAGTTGCGATTAGAGATGATACGGACTCTTTTAAACACCGATTATAGGTATTATTACATTATAGTAAACTCCCGGTTATGTAAACCTATTCAGAGAGTAAGAATTTTAAATAACAGAAATTTCAAATTAAAAATCCACTTTTAAGCGCTATGGTTTAAATAACTATTACTTTTTAACAGAACTTGGGTATAATAGATGTCGCCTCCTTGTTTTATGCATACAATTAACAAAATACAATAACAAAATTTTTACAGTTTTTTGAAAAAACCGCGCATTTTCAGTTGCTTTTTAGTTTCTGAAGAGCGTTTATTAAACCTTTTCAATATGGAACTTAATTAAAATATTGATTAAAATGGCAGAATTTTTCGATCTATAATACCACTTGCTTCGTTTGTACAAACCTCATTATCTATGTTTAACTAATTGTAAACAGCTAGGTCTTCACCTACAAACCCCAATGATTTAAACCCACCAAGCAATTTAAAGGATTATCTTTATCATTATACTTGCAACCTGTTTTTTGCTCTTCAAAGATTATTCTTTATAGTGTTTGCCGATAAAGCACATTATGCGTATGGCTTCAAGAATGTTGATCTTTGGGATAATATAGTCAATTTGACGCCAACAACATTTGTGCGATTAAAAGCTTTAAATGTACTGATGAGTCCCTGTCCATCAATCTATTGTAGTCAGTATCAATCTGGTATTAATAGTTGAAAGTAAGAAAAGTCCGGTGAAAATAATTTTTTGAACTCACTTCAAAACAGTAAATAATTATAGGATTATACATGTTTTGAAACAACTGGGAACCTGTCATCAGAGAATTTTTGTAAAGATGTATGAAACCACATTACTAAGTCAATAAATTTCTAATAGCTATTGTTGATAATATGAGCAATACTGTTAGACATTTGCTATAAAAATGAAAAGTAGAAAATATGTAAAAAAGATTTTTTACTTTTTAATAACTGATCTTTTGAGCTTTCTTTTGGCGTTAAGATTACACTGTATACACAATAGTATATACAATGAGGGAGTCACTGGAAGGCCTGTACCCTGTGACTAGCCAGTGACTACCTAGTAGCAGGATTAGAGGGGGCGCACAATAGCCTAAGTTTTTTTTTTACTTTATCAAAATAGATTGATAAGACATTAATGGTTTTGTATGTGTGTGTTTGTGTGCGTGTGTGCATGCGTGTGTGTGTGTGTGTGTGTGTGTGTGTGTGTGTGTGTGTGTGTGTGTTGTGTGTGTGTGTGTGTGTGTGTGTGTGTGTGTGTGTGTGTGTGTGTGTGTGTGTGTGTGTGTGTGTGTGTGTGTATTATCAAATAGTAATCGATGTAGTTAAAGTACATTTCTTACTTGGAATTTCAAGACTTTTTTTTAGATTCGCTAAATATCATAATAATTGTATAAATTTCTTACATTCGAATTCAATACTTAAATTTTTCTTTTTTTTAATTAATCAAACAAAGTACCGTCAAAGGGGGTTACTTTGGCCAGCGTGGGTAACTTTGGTCACACTTCGGTAAAAAGATTATTTAGCTTATAACTCCATTAAATATATATTTTTTCCCACTTTCATACATGCAAATTATAGATTACACTTTAACTTTAACTATTATGTGGGTATTTCATTTTTCAGCTTTTTTTAGATTGGCACTACTGGCAGTAAAAGTTTTGTTGTTATGGTTACATCAATATTTACCTTCTAAACTTTTCCATGTACACCTAACTAAAAACGAATTTACAAAGCAAGTAAGTACTCTAATTACTTATATATATAGTGGTTAGACATTATCTAAGTTATTACAATAATATGTAATCAATTTTTTTTGTTTATTGCTAAGAATGTTATGGCATAACCTATTCCAGCCAAAGTGGGGTAACTTTGGCCAAGCCTATTATTGGCCAAAGTTATCCCACAATTTATAATTTTATTTTATATGTTTATTATGTTACCTATTGTTTTATATACATTAATAATCTTTTGGTACTGTTTACTGATACCATTTTGTTGTTTCCAGGTGAGATACAAGTGTAGTGAAATCAGCATGCCTAGAAACTATGTGCGGAAAGTTGGTAGTCGTAAGTATGCTGACTATTCAAATGAAACTCTACAAAAATGTTTTGATGACATTCGATCAGGAAGGTGCACTCAAACTAGTGCCTCTAAACTGTACAAAATCCCAAGAAGTACAATAAAAAACAAGTTAAATAACATTTTTAATAAAAATCCAGGAAGGCCAACTGTGATAGACGAGAAGCAAGAGAAAGTCTTTGTGGAACATATTTGTAAGATGGCTGAATTTGGATTTCCCTTAACTGAAATATACCTTAGATTTATAGTTAAGGGTTATCTAGACAAAACTGGGCGCACAATCCCTCAGTTTAAAAATAATCTTCTTGGCATTGAATGGGTAAGATTGTTTAGAAAGCGGAACCCTACACTGACGGATCAAGTTAGTGAATCTGTTGAAGAAAAGCAAGTGCTGGGTTTGGCCCCAGAAGAAAGACAAGTTAATTTACAGTTGGAAGGATGTCATTTCAAAAATTGAGCCTCCAAAACTATTGAACAAAAGAGGACATTTTAAAGTTCCTGAACTGGATATTTTTTTTCCTTTTTAAGTGTTTTAGTTTGCAACTAAAATCTTTTAGTTTAGAATTTACTTGACAGGTTTCAGTTTTACATGTGTAACCAATTTTTTCAATTAAGTTCAATGTCGTGTTTTGCTTCTAATGTTTTATAAATAAATAAGATTTTGAATTTTTAAATTTGTCTATTACTTTCCTTTGGGCCATAGTTACTCAATGGGTGGGGTATCTTTGTACTAGAATATTTTTACAATGCGTTTTATATGAGAAAACAACAAGTGGTCAAAGTAACCCCAACCCCAGGGTAATTATGTCCAAATTTTTAAAATAACTAAAAATAAATATATTATTTTTAATATTTAAAAAAGTGGTATGGATGGATAGGGAATCTTTTATTTAATAGTTTAAAAATGTTTTTACTAACTTACTACAATTCATATTAAATATAACATTAAATATAACATTAAATATAACATTACAAAAGTGTTAAGGTGTAAGTTTTTTGGCCAAAGTAACCCCCTTTGACGGTAAGTAAAAATTATTACAATAGTAAAAAAGTATATCTTATACTATTGTATTTACTTTAAACTTATGTATCAATATTGAGCTCTTTTTCATAATAACAGTATATTAAGAAATTATTGATTTGTCATAGTTTCTTGACTACATACAAAACAACAAATGTTGAGTTTCAAGAAAAAAATATTCTGGCTTTAAAGGCAGAAAAAAACAACAAAAGCTTTTATTAGCATTTTGAAGAACTTTTTCAACTGCCAACAAGATTCTAAGAAAAGTAATGCGCAATACTGAGGTTGGAGTTCTCAAAATGAATTTATCAAAGAGTGCGGAGGAATTGTACACGGTAACATCATTATCATTATTAAGGTGATTTGCTCAGTTAACGAGAATGGAATAATAAGAGGCTTATAAGGCCACTTACTATTCCATTCTCGTTAACTGAGCAAATCACCTTAATTCTCTGATTCTTCTACTATGGTGTTGATAAAAGATGGGTAGTTAAAGAAAGTTTTCTCAGTGTGAAAAATCTCAAGGCAAAAAAAATGATGGACGTCTTGGATCCAAATGAAATCAATTTAAAAAACAGCGGAGGTCAAGAGTACGACAATAAAGCCTACATATCTGATGTGTTTAAAAAAGTAAAAACAGTTGAAATTCAGAAGAACCCTAAAACTCTTTATATGTCATGCAGCGCTCATAACCTTGACCTAGCCGGTGTTTATTTTGCTAAACCTTCCGTTGAAGTAAGAAAAAAAAAGTAAGAACTATTTTGGTTTGATTCATTTATTTTACAATCTTTTTAATGGAAGCCCTATTCGATGAAAAGTCTTAGCTAAGAAAACTGGTATGTCTTTTCATCAAACCTCGCAAACCCAATGGAATGCACACATTGAGGTTGTGAAGCCGTTGGTTAAGCGACCTTTGGATGTCTTTATATCTTTGCAGAAGCTTCGTGACCTTGATCTAACTAATGAACTCTTGAATGAAGTAAAATCTCTAGAAAAAGAAATTCAGTCATTTGAGTTCATCATTTTGACAACCTTTTGGTTCAAATTTCTTTAAACAATATACATATCAGTATCTGACTTCAATTAAAAAATATTTCCTTAGATGATGAGATTAAGCATATAAAGACTTATATTGAGGATTTTGGTCTTCTGGGCACAAATTCATAAATATTAAATAAAATTATTTAGGCTAAACTTCTTTCATTTTTTTGTGTTTTTTGTAAAAATCAGAAATTCGCTTCAAATAAACAATTTTTGAGGTTTATATAACTAAACTATACTTCCACGAGTTTGATAAGGAAAATACACGGGGAATAAAAATTGCTTTAAATAAAAGCAAACTTCTAACAATAAAATGCAAACTTCAAACAATGTAGGTTTAAAAAACCATTAGTTAACTGTATATTATTTAAAAATCTATAGTTGAAAGAAAACTTTTCACGAAAAAATCAAGTAAAAAACTGTTTATTACGAGATCCTGTTTTTTAAAAATTACTGATGAAGCTCATTCTGACATTAACTTATAGTTTTTATTCAACAAAATTTTCGAGAAAGATAAATAAGCAGCTTTAAAATGAATTTTTAGAGCTTTTCCCGCCCAAATATCGATGATATCGTCATAACTCACCTTTTTAGCCAAATCTTCCTCAGTCAAAAATAATCAAAAAATCAGTAGCGCGATCGTAGCTTGTGGTCGAATGGATAGAGTTTTTTATAGTTATCAGTTTGCTAACGATCGTTCACTCTCAATTTTTTTATTTTTTATTGTATTTGAAAATATTAAAACTAGAAGAAAAAAAAATGTTTGCTTTTGGCAGAAAGTCTGTAAAAAACCGATCAATATAAAATACATTTAATAAATTTAACATTTTATAAATGTAAATGTATATAATTTTTATATATTATTTATAAGCATACAGAAATATGTTCTATATTTTTTATATAGCATACAGAAATAATAAAAGATTTAAGGTTTACATTTTTTACAACAAAAAAAATCTGAACCTGTTACAAAATTTTTTGGAAAACATGTTTTGTTGCAGAGCCAAGTATTGCAATTTGGATTCTCGCATGACATCATGCCCGAATGTAGTTTTTTTTTACACTTTCTGTATTTAATAGCTTTTCTTCTTTTGGCTGAAGGTGTTGTAATCGGTTCTATATTTTGAGTTACTTCTTTTTCTATAGGGTTTGGCAATGGCATTAGGAGTTTGCAGATGGTTTTACGCTTTTTAGCTTGTTTTTCAGCTAATTTGAGTTGCTTAACTTCTTCTCTTTTTTAGATGATCTGCAATACCGTGTTCTGTAATACATTGGCCAGCAATTTTTGGAATATTAGGTTGCCTCGATTTTTTTACATGAGACTAATTTTTTTCTTGAACAAAACTCTTTAGCTCATTTTCAATTTCGATTTTCATTCTCTCATGTAGTGCTCTGTACTTGTCGAACCTCGAAGCTGCTGTTGCTGGTTCAGAAGATAATGCTAAAGACTTTATTGTTCGCAATGGCGTTGAAGACGTCGGTTGATAAAACGTTTCGGAGATAGCTAATGCCTGTTGATTGATTTTGTTTTTTTTAAGTGGAAATAACCCAGTATATTCAAACCAGTAATAGCGTGCAAACGTGTAAAACACTTACCGCTCTCATACACCTGTTTGAGCAACGTAGGAAAATTTTCTTTATCTAAGTTTTTGCTTTTTGTGTCTTTGTAATATTTGGTAAGAACTGCCTTCCACACTTGCTTAACATGGCAATAGACACCTCTATCCAGTGGCTGAAGAATGTGAGATGATTGGGCTGGTAGACAAACCAAAATTATATTGTTTTCCCGACATAGCAATACAGCTGCTAAACTGACGTGAGACGTATGTCCATCAAGATGTAAAATATGAGTACCACTAATAGCCTGACATTCTGGTATATACACTTCATTCAACCATTCCATAAATGTGTCATGCTCCATCCAACCAGATTTAGAAATTGAATATTTGGTGCCAGTCGGACCACCTAAAGCCCACTCAGCTCTAAAGTTTTGTTTTGCTTTGTATACCACGAATGGTGGTGTAAAGTATCCATCAACATTACAGCAATTGTTCACTGTATAATGGATTTTTTCATTGTTACCAGTGAGTTTTAAAACACGCTTTGCACCTTTTCGACATACTACAGTTTCTTTGCCTTGATCACCACAGAAACCCGTTTCATCGCAATTCCAAATGTGACAACCAGAAGTTATCCCAGACAATTGATATTGTTTAGTGACAACTTCGAAATAATTATCAATTATTTTTTGCGTACAAGAAGCGGCTCTGGCAGATGCTAAAGTGTGAGTTTTTCTTGTGGAAATTTCTTTAGACTATCGGTTTATGAATGCATAAAACCAGTCTTTGCCAAGCCTGGCGTTTTTAAATAGACCTGATTGATTTCTACGAAGAAAGTAACCGCATACGAAGTCCATGACATCATTTCGTGTTAAACCATAACCCCAATCACATAGGAACTTAAACGCATGCACCATAATTGACTCTGTTTACTGTGAGAGTACGGTTGTTGATCCGGATCCCTTGAAGCTAGCATTGCTGTTGTTCTTGCGACCTATTAGAGTTAAGAATGGAATGCTATATTTGAATGCAACTTTTCTGATTGAAGTATTTTTTACTTTTATACCATTTAACGCAGCTTCTATACCTTCTTCATTGTATGACTTTTTACTTGTTGTCATCTTGAAAGTGAATAATTAATAAATATCATTAAGTCATTTTTGTAAAATAACTTTATATAAGAAGAATCCGGAACTAACACATGAGAAAATTCAATAATTTAATTCACCTAGTTACCTAATTTAAAAATTCACATTCTACTTAATAAAGGAACTTAAAGTAAATATGTGAATGATCGGTTTTACCAGAAAAAATTTAATATTAATTTTTCTTACTTTTTTGTCTAATTTTTAACTACAAAACGAAAAAAATTATGTAATCGGTATTAAAATTAAATTTTCTTCAAGATAGAGATAAACTATTTTTAAACGAATTATGGTTCCCGAATTATTACGTTAGCAAATAAAAGAAAAAAGCAAGTTTTTACGACTCTCTTTTAAACTTTTATAAAAGTAAAATGACTGAAAAATGACTTGGATTTTATTTTGACACATTTGAATAGAGGAGATTATTCTCTTACTTCTGGTGTTTTTATTTTTTAAATATTCCTATCAGTTCCGGTTTTATTTAAATTTTCGATCAGTGATCGAAAAAATAGTATGATCGGTTTGACCCACTTTTACTTTACTATTTAGTAGACATTTATTGTCAATATTTAAGAATGATTTATTATTCGATAAGTAGAGCATGTTTGAAAAAGCTCAACAACTTTAGCATTTCCTGTAATATAAATGTAACTAAGTAATATAATATTATTACAGGAAATCAAATGCGATAATTTTTAAAGCAATAATTACATAAAATTTTAGACAGTTAAAAGTAAAGAAATGTATAAAATAGTTTAAAATGTTTCTGATATATTAAAGATTTTATTATATTAATGGTTCTTAAAAGCATTAACAATGAAAAGATTAGATCCTATCCCAAATATGTGTGAAGTAGGAGAGGATAAATTAAGATTCTAGTAGGATTTACTTAATGAAATAAAAAATACTAAAGAAAACTTAAATAAAAGTTGCTTTAGTTATATTTATTTTAAAGGTGAAAAAAAAACTAAAACAATGTGACCGAAATTATGATACATTTATACAAAAAGAAAATCATTGGCTTCAGAGAAATCTTATGTCCAATAAAAATAGCCATTTTGGTTCCGGAAAGCCCCATAAATAGTGTGTTAAATGGAATAAATAAATGGAGTATTCTCTATAAATGTATATTCATTTTTAAGATAATCTTTTGACAGTATAGATTTCAAAAATACTATAAAGAAAAAAATAGCCTGATTTTTTTGTTTAAATTTAAAGACTTCTTTGAAAAAAAGTAGCAAATAATTGTAATTTTTTTGGTTTATATATCAGGTAAAAAAATGTTCCACTCCATAAATAGAGTGTTCTTGGAGAAAGAAGCAAAAGGAAAAGGATAAAAGAAATAGTCACTGAACATCAAGATAACGAAATATTTGGAGTTTGGTATGGAAAGATTGGTTTTGATCGAACGTCAAGCCAAAGTATTTATGAGCAGAAATACGAGACAAGCAACATAATTAAAGAACTCAAGCATGAAGAAAAGATTTTCAGTACAGCTTTTGTGTTCACATTGCTCAAAGTAGAATATGACAAAATTTGGAAAAATGGAAATGATTAAAATCGTCACTTTTGTCTCTTATCTACATCATAAAAAAAAGAGTCTTGAAATTTTATCCAGAGAACCAGAATCAGATTTTAAAAAATCTAACAAATACCTTAAAGATGCTTCGCAAAGTTTTTAATATTCAGGAAGAATGGTGACCTTTAAAATAACCGATAGGTTTGATCTTGCAATGTTTGATAATAAAGTAGTTAACGCACTAACAGAGAAAAAATCCACTCAATCCTGCAATGTGTGCAATGTTAAACCCAATGAAGTGAACAATATTGATTAAGTAAATGCAAAAACTCAAAAAGAGTCAGCCTTGGTGCGCGGAAGTTCAGCTTTGCACTGCTGGGTAAAGTGCTTGGAGTTTATTCTTCATAAAAAGGAAATTAAGAAGTATAAGACAAAAATAATTGAGGAGAAATTATCAGTAAACTTAAGAAAGAAAAAGATTCAGTTACTCTTCAGAGACGATTAAGCCTATATATTGACATGCCTAAAGCTGGGTTCGGCAATACCAATGACAGCAATACTGTCAAAAGAACATTTAAAAATAAAGAAGTTTTTTTTGAAATTGCTAAAGTTGATTGTGATATAATTAAAAGATTGCATAATATTCTCATAACCATATCTTTATTGGAGTTATTGCAGAGTTCTTCTAAATCACATAAACTACTTTTGCCAATCGGGGTATATTCGGAAGATGCACTGGAAAATTTTAATAAACAAATAAGAAATTCTAGACTTAAGCACGCGACAAAAGTGTCAAGGTTAAATAATATGATGAATAAGATGCACTACCTTTTAGTAAGATCAGATCCAATCAGATGCACTACTTTCTAGTATCAGATCAGATCTAAAAGTATCAAGCATTTCTTTTAGAAAACATAAGAGTTATCGAGGAAAACCGTTACCAGATGAATTTATTAAATTAATTGTAATATAAATGATAAAATAAAATTGTAATAAAATACAGTTTTTTTCATTATGCATTAACATAAAAATATCAAGTAGAGTAATTTATCAAGATGGTTTGTCTTAATGATTCTAACCAGAGTTGATAATGCCGCCCGGCGGTAACTTACTGTCGAAAGGCCGACTTTTTAGGGAAGCGGAAGCTGTTGGCGGCGGCCTCCCAATCAATTCTTAGCGGCAAAATGTTTTTCTTCCGCCTCCAGTGGCTTCCGCTTTTCTATTGGCGGCTACAGCCAGAGTTCTTTTTTAGAGGCAAAATGTTTTGGAGGCCGACGCAAATAGAGAGGCTGAAGCCAATGGTGACCGCCTCCAGAAGAAATTTTGGAGGCAAAGCCATTTGGAGGCCGCCTCCGATGGCTTCTGTCTCCTAAATGGCTGAGGCCGTAACATTGGAGGCGGAAATATTTGCTTCCAGCCGGCGGATGTAATGAAAAAAAATTGCTCGTTTGCTTTAATGCAATTAAATATTAACTAGAAACAAATGTTAAATACTTGACATCAAGTTTCATTTTATATGATTGTTATGATTGTTTGCAAAAGTTTTTGCAAACAATCATAACAATCAAAACACTATTCTTTTAAAAGGTTTAAAAATTTAAAACGTTTAAATGTTTAAAAAGGTAGAATTGAAAATTGAATTTATAAAGCTTTAAAATATTTAAACTGAGTTTATTAAATATTTTAATTGCTTCAGCAATGTTTCTCGTTGTGCGTGTAAAACTATAAAATGTCTGCAATAGACCAGTTCAAAAAAAATATTTTTCAATAATTAAGTGGCTAGATGTTTAAATGTTGTTAATTGATGAAAAAAAGTAAATCATTAAAGTTTCAAAGCATTATTCCAATATTTAGTAACAGCTCAATTAAGTTTACTTTTCAATAGGATTCTAAAATTAAAAAAAAAAAGTTCCTTTAAAGTAGGTCAACCTGGTACTCAAAAAAAGCAAAATAATATATAAATTTCAAAAATTGTTTTATAAAAAAAAAATTAAAAAATTTTTATTTTTATTAAAAACTTGCAAAAAATTATTTCTAGTTAAAAACCATAGTTTTTGTGCAATTAAATCTAAAATAATAATTGTAGTATGAAATTATCTTTTTTTTTTAAACTTTCATATAATTTCGCTTCTTGTAAGACCCAACATGACATACTTTTGAAAAAACTTCTTTTTTCAAAATAATAGGGACCTGTTAAAAAGAAAAGTTAATTGAGCCTAAAACACATTATTTAAGTTTGCAATTTGGAACTAAATTTCCTGACCACAAACCACATCAAATCAAAGGGTAGCCCAAATAAAGTTCAAAAATTATTTGTTTTATACACAATTTTGAATCGGTCTAGTCTGTAAGCATTATTTGTAAATTTGCGCGTTTGAAAATTTTTTTCTTATTTATATGCGCTTATTATTTGTACATAAATTATAACCATTTATTTAGGTTATTTCATCAAAAAATCCACTGTAATTTAACTTAGTAACTTTTATATAAATTAGAATAATTTGTTAAGCACAAACCAAATCCTATTTAAATAAAGATTGAAATGCTTTTAGTGTAAAGATGCCTGTCAAAGCCTAAACCCTCTATTTATGTCAGTCAATCTATGTATTACACTGTGACTACGGCTATATTAGTCGATGTATGCATGTGTATGTATTCTAAGAAACTTTGAAAAATAAAAACGAAGAAATTTTTAATAAACATTAATTATAGGAAAAGCAGTAATTTACAGAAAAAACAGTAAATAATTTTATTTTTTGTTTTAAAAAAAAGATTAGTCTGAAAAACACGTATCCATATTGTTTTAATAATTATTATTCATAATGATAATTTATATATTTATAGTACAAATAATAACTATCATTATTAATGTTGTTAATAAATAAAATATGCACAATAGTTATAATATTTATAATATTTAAACAAAGTATTTAAGATGATTTTAAGAAGTCTCTTGGACGAGCGCAAAAATGAATTTATTTAGGCCGCTACGGCATTACCTCTCTCAGTGGGCACAGTACGTTTTTTAAACGTTCTTTGGACGTTTTTATTAGGATTTAAACCTAAGAAAAACGTGCCCACTGGACTTGCTATTACATTAGTATGATTTTACTCCCGCGTTTGTTTTTTTTTTATATATACTACCCAATAAGAATGTCATGCTAAACTTTCACTTCCAGGTAAAAAATCTCCTATAAAGTTTTTTTAATATTTTCTCTTTATATAAACTTTGTTCGTGCCATTATTTATAATTTTATGGAATATATATATACATATATATATATATATATATATATATATATATATATATATATATATATATATATATATATATATATATATATATATATATATATATATATATATATTCTAAAAATGCGCTACCAAGTTACTGGAATTATTTCCGGCAAGAGTGTCTGGCCACACGCGCCCTTATTGTTCTTGTCCTATACAAGTCAACATGTCTTGTACGGGACAACAACCTTGATAAAGTCATTATTCTGTTATTGATTGGTGTATAACTCTTAAGAATCTTAAGAAATTAGAACTATTTTGAAACAAAAAATTGAATGTGATATAAATGGGTCAAACATAAAACATTTTTTTAAAGAAAATTTTTTTTTTTTCAAACGACAGATACTAAGTTTTTTCAAATGAATGTTCCTTAAACGGCGTTTACAAATATATATTTTTTTCAAATGACGGTTACTCTTCATTTAATAATGCTACCGACAGTGACCCATTGGTCACTGTCGGTACATGGCCTACTATATTACACGGCCGTGTATGTTACATTTTAGAGGCCGATTCTAAGGAATTTTACGTAGGGGAGAAATACTCCTGACGTAAACATTAGCCCGTAAATTGACCAGCATAAAGTTTGTCGCATGTTTTAGTCGTGAAAATTTGTCGTGAATAGTAAAGTTTTTGAATTCCTGGTGTTATTAAAGTAAATAAACTTATTATGAAATTAAACAAAGAAATGTTTTACAAGCTTAGTGATAAATTATCATTTGTTAATGCTGCAGAAATAAATCCTTATGAAGGTAGGGTTTTTAGTTTTTTGAGTTGTTATGTAATATCGATAGTGGGAGTAAGTCCCATAAAAAAGTAAATCTCTTCTTATAAGCTTTAAAACTCATATAAAAATAATCCTTAAATTAAGGATTTTTTCATATGAGAGTAATTATCCCCTTTTCAAAACTAAATTATTAAAAAGAACCATTTTAATGATAAAATGAACTTTTTTGGTGGTGTTTTGTGGAAGAGTAATTCTCCCCTTTTTAAAGTTTTTGTTAAAAGTGTAAGTTTTACTTTTGTCAAGTTTTTTTTGAAACAATAAATCTCATATTTTAAGGATTTTTTTCACATGAGAGTAATTCTCCCCTTTTCAAAATTAAATAGTTAAAAAAAACAATTGCATTGATAAAATGAACCTTTTTGGTGGTGTTCTGTGGTAAGAGTAATTCTCCCCTTTTTAAAGTTTTTGTTTTAAGAGAAAGTTTTACTTTTATCAGGTTATTTTTAAAACAATAAATCTTCTCTTTTAAGGATTTTTTTATATGAGAGTAATTCTCCCCTTTTCAAAATTAAATTATTAAAGAGAATCATTTTATTAATAAAATTAACCTATTTGGTGGTGTGGAAGAGTAATTCTCCCCTTTTGTAAAGTTTTTGTTGTAAGAGTAATATTTACTTTTGTCAAGTTTTATTTAAAAGAGTAAATCTCCTCTCTTAATGATTTTTTTCGTATGAGAGTAATTCTCCCCTTTTTAAAGTTTTTGTTATAAGAGTAAGTTTTACTTTTGTCAAGTTTTTTTTATACAATAAATCTCCTATTTTAAGAATTTTTTTCATATGAGAGTAATTCTCCCCTTTTTAAATTTAAATAGTTAAAAGAACCATTATGTTGATATTATGAAACTTTTTAGTGGTTTTCTGTGGTGAATTAAAAACAAAAATTACATTATTTTTTTTCAGCATTGTCATCAATCGATCCATTGAATAGTTTAACAGAAATTCAGTTTAAAAAACCCGGGTAAAATACTTAATTGATGTCAATAAGTAACTAAAGTATATAAAGAGTTAAATAAAAATTGTTGTTTTTAGTTTTATGTGTTCTGCTTGCATGATGTCATTTACAAGAAAAGATAATATGAAAAGACATGCTTTACAGGTACATAAAACCATTTTTAGAGATGATCAATCCAAAGATAAAAGAACTCCATGTCACTATCAAGACTGCGGCCAAGTATTTTTTCAAAAAGTCAAACTTATTAAACACATAGAGGAATGTCATGAAGGTATATTTTTCAAAGAATCCTACAATTTTTTATCAGAATCTGAATTCTTAGCATGGAAGGAAAAGGAGGAACTTAATAGTTATGTTTTTTCCAGTAAACAAAGTAGTAGTTTTTTTCAGTAAACAAGTTATTTCATTTGTTTTTTTTCAGTAAACAAGTTATTTCATTTGTCAAAATGATAGTCATTCTAAACCGCATCGCTCTGTTAGTGAACCAGCAAGAAAAACTAATAAAAGGTACTACAGAGGGAGTGTTAAATCAGGTGCCTTCTGCCCTTTCAGAATAATTGTCACAGTAAACAAAAATGGTGTCACAAATGTGCAGTATATCAAAACTCATAACCACAGTGTTAATATTACAAATACCATGTACCAACCTATCCCAGGTAATATTAAAAAAATTATTTCTGCTAAATTATCATTAGGTGTAACTGTAAATACGGTTTATTGTGATCTTAGGGAAAGTTTTGGAAACAGACAAAATAGAAATGATGAAGATGCTATTTTAACTAAATCACGTCTTCTTACAAAAAAGAATATTTCTGTTATCAACAGAGCAGTAAAAAAGGGATGTCGGCTTCACCCTGATGATAGCATTTCAACTTTTTTACTTGTTCAAAAGTTGAAGTCTGAAGATTTTAATAGCATTCTGGTTTATAAGCCACAAGGACAGCAAACTGTTATCGGCCTAAAAGTGTATGACGGCATTGACCTTAATAAGGATTCCTTTGTCGTTGGTATACAAACAAAGCATCAACTATCAATGTTTAAAAAGCATTCATCACAAATTGTTTGTATTGATGCTACACACTGCACCAATCAGTATGCATTTCCTCTTGTAACTTTACTAGTTCGAGATGATTTTAAAAGGGGTTATCCAGTAGCTTTTCTTATTTCTAACCATGCAGATGAACAAATCATAACACCATTCTTAGAGGAAATAAAAAGGAGATGCAATCATTCTGTTAAAGTTAATGCTGTTATGACAGATGATGATTTTTCAGGCTGGAATTCTTTTAATAATGTTTTTGGAGATGTGCGCCACTTGCTATGCAAATGGCATGTAAAACGTGCATGGCGCAATAAACTTCCTTTAGTCGGTCTATCTAATTTACAAGAAGTTTTTAGGATCTTAGAGACAATCATTGACGAAAAAAACCCTGATGTTTTTTTATCAACTATGAATGGTTTTGTAAAGACATATGAACATAAATGTCCTAACTTCATTAGTTACTTTGTTACATACTATGCTCCTCGACATATAAAATGGGCTTTTTGTTATCGCAACTTTCAACATGCTGACACTGATACTAATATGTTATGTGAGTCATTACATAACAAATTGAAAACAGTTTATATGGTAAGACGACCTAATAAAAGGTTAGACGATTTAATCAATTTACTTTTAACAATTGAGGAAGATAGTTATTGGCGCCACAAAAGAGACACCATTTATCTTGGAACAATATCTCTCCCAAAAAAGTACAAAGAAAGACATGAAAAAGGAATGTTGATTTCAGATAAATGTATTATTAAATGTTCATTAACTCAGTACACAGTTAAAAGTCAATCAAAAGATGTAACATATAATGTTGACATTCTAACTGACACTTGTAAGAAAAGTTTGTGTTTAGATTCATGTCTAAATCCTGCCTGTAATGGTTTGTGTCAGCATTTATATAGGTGTAATTGTAATGACATCGTAATCCTTTGCAAGCATGTTCATAAGTTACGATCATTTCTTTTGAGAACTCATGAAAAAAACTGCACAAAAGTATCTTTAGCTGTTAATACTGGTAATAATCAAGTGAAGCAAAAATCACAAACATTTATTAATGAGACTGAAAGGTTTCAAAAAAATATTGATGAAATATCTACATTAATTTCTCATCCCATGATAATAAGTTTGCAACTTCCTTCAATGAACAGACAGCTGGAAGACATGATCAGTCAAGCTTAAGCCATCAAAAGTATGAATTCAATTGAGATACCTGTAAAGCCACATAATAACCTTTTAAATTTTGAACCAAATAAGAAGTTGGATAATCAATGGCAGCCTAATAAATTTAAGAGAACAAGAAAAGAAAATAGGAAAAAGGAAACAAAACCATATCAATATCCTGCACAAAACTAAAAAGAAGAGATAGTTCGAAATTGTCTCAGCAACATGTTGATCTAATTCATGATAAACAAAGTACAATAATATGCGATAAGATTGAAACTCGTGACTTCACCAACACTCTCATTACGTAAGCTATTTAAATACATTTTCAAATACTTGCTACTATTCAATTTTTCTACGAATATCTTAGCTTTTAAATAAATTTGCTTATTCAAGTTAATTTGATGTAATGGATAATATATTAGACAGTAAATAAAACAATAAACTATATTTCCTTCAGTATATTAGTTATACTTGTGTGTAAAATATAAATTATTTGTATATATGTGTGTTTGTTTATATATATAAATATATATATATATATATATTTTTTTTTAATTTATTGATATATTTAGACATGGCTCTCACCAAGTATCTTTTATTTCCCTTTTGACATTAGAAAACAATATACCATCTGACATTTCCTTTAATTTAAAAAAAGCACTGCAGGTTTTCAAAAAGGCTGGCTTCAAGATAAAGTCATAGGAAGTTTTCTTCATTGCTTAAAAAAAAGGTACCCTTCAATGAAATATTTGGGTCCAACTGAAGCATCAGCTTTAAGCTGTTCAAAAAGTTTACGGCTTTTATGGAGAGATGTTGATACTAAAGTTATAGAACAAGTCCTTATTCCTTTTAACCCAACTAATTTTCAATGGATTTTAATATATCTATAAGTTATAACAAAAGAAGTAACTGTACTTGATCCACTCCATTGCAATATTATGCCAAATAATTTTTCACACAATAAATTCATTGCTGTTGCTAAAGACCTTTTTTGACTAAAATTTAAAATTTTAAACCCAACCGTCATTTCAGCCCCAAGTCATTGTTTACAGAAGGATAGTTACAACTGTGGTGTTTACATATGCTATTATGCATTACAATTTTGTGAAGGTATCATTATTTTTACACAATATACATTCTGCATACAGAGTGCATCTTGAGTAATATTTATATATTAGCATTTTTTTAGTTGTCGATTTTATAACTAATTTTTTATTATGTTGCTTATATTTAATTAATTGCATATATAAATTCATTTATGCATTATTAACTATAAATTTAATTCTGTAATTGTTCAATAAATTATAATTGTTAATTATAGTTTGCATAACTTATAATTTGTCTGCGACTATTTAAAAATGCATCACTACACGAATTTTTTTATTTTCTATTTTATTTAACTTTCTTTAAAATTGTGTTTTCAGAAAAAAATATCAATGATCCATTTAATGAAGTACAATTTCGTAAATATATATACGATACTTTATGCGGTAGGTGTTTAAAGAACCTTGAAAGTGGTTTTGAACGTTTGTACGATATTTGTAGGGTAAGTGTTTATTTTATTTTAACATAATAATAAGCTGAAATTTTTATTCCAATATTGTATTAGAGAATAACATGTTCCTTTACTTTTTTGTTCATCCACTTAGAATTAAATGCGATTTGGTTGGCGAAAAATAAATATATACCGTTGTTACATTTTAGGTCCTATCCTTATAAACACATGTTTCCTTGTTTCTTTGAGTTGTTTACAGTTATATCTAAATTATAGCTGTCTATGAAATTTGAGAAAATGATGGAGTAATAGATATTGTAGTAGTGATTACAAGGATGACATTTAATATATTATTATTACAGATTTGCAAGAACACATCCTCTAAAAAGAACGATTGGGTGCAATGCACAAAATATCCACAATGATATCATTGCGAGTGTGCCCACATTTCAATCAAAGATGCGGATGTCAGTGATACTTTCCAATGTCAATGATACAACCCTATCAAGTTTAAAAAACGGCTATTTTCATAGCCACAAATCGTTTTAAAAACATTAAATGACATGAAAAATCTAGTTCCATTCTATTCTATTTACAGGGCCGTACTGAGGGCAAGGACGGGGGCGCATAAATTTGGTCTCTTTGATGTTGATACGAAAAATAGTTAAAATTGCGCCTTCTTACGTAAACTCTAATTAAAGCTCATTTAGTGAACAAAAGAGCGCTCTTTTGTTCTGTAAATGAGATAAATTGCGCCCCGTCTCTTTAAATAAAAATTATGTCAGAGTTAAAGACACTAACATTTAATTTTTTTTAAGAGGAAGGGAGCACAATTTTTCTTGCTTTCCCGAAGCGCTAAGTTGGCTCGGTACGAACCTGTCTAATTCTAGTTGTTTTTTAAGTTTTAAATCAGGCATTAACTTAACAAATTTAATAAAATGTCATATCATTTTTAAATAGCCTGTTTAATAGGCCTAATTTGTTTCAGTTTTTAAACAACGTGATTTGTTAAATATTTGAGGAGAGTTGTCTAAAATATCCCCCTTTTCAAAAAATGATATAATCATCTAGCCTCGCACACACAAACCTAAAAACAATTTTTTTTTAAGGATATTTAATTTATGCTCTACAATTTGTTATCTGAAAATTAAAGGTGCATATATGCCTTACGTTAATAAGCAACCGATAAAAAGAGAGATGCCAGGGGCCCATTTCACCCTAGTGTTAGCCTAAAATGGGTTCCTTATTTAATTCCTGTATAAAACCCGAGTTTTAATCAAGAACTGACAGTTATTTTATATTATAGTAATAAATAATCATCTGTTCCATAACCATATTAGAAATTTGACACTCGAAGTAAACTTAATTGAGACAGAATGTGCTCAAAGCTCTTCTGTAACTGAGTCATAGAAACTTCTACAGCATAACAATATGTGTACAGGTGGGATGAGAGATTATCTAAGATATATGAATCGATGTATACAAAAACGTTCTAAGTCATAAAAACTATTTTTAAGTCAGACAACTTTAACTATGTATAACACATATAAACATCACAAATTTTGATATATATATTTTAACAAATCTAATATTTAAAGATGTCAAAAGCACCCAAATTTTTTTTTTGAAATTATTAAAAGTAATAATTTTGGATTTAATAAGTTTTTTCTCGTTCCCCAAAAAAACAGTTTTTATGACTTAATACGTTTTTGTATACATCGATTCATATGATATATTCGGTTGGATATTATAGTGATATATCCGGCCAGATATATGATATACAATTATTCGGCATTTTGGCCGGATTATCCGGTCGGATATCATATCCGGTACTCCTCTAGTTGTTACCTTTTTATAATATCTGATCAACATTTTGTTAAAAACATTATTTTCAATATTGCTTATAAAAGAATAGATTAAAAAAAATTTTAACAGTGAGGGTGGAACAGGGCTTTTTTCTTTCCGGGGATAGTTTTCTTATGGTTAGCTGAACAACATACTAATGTTAAATTTCAATAATATTTGGCTAAGCATAAGATTAGATGAGATGGGGGCCTGTCTCAACAGAAAGGCCCGTTTTAGACCACTCTCTTCTATAGATTTAAAAAAAGTAGAGTATCCACGGTATAACGTTCGCCCCTATCTCCCCCCTATCCGCCCCTTCTAACAAACAAATAAACAAAACTTTTGCCTAAAGAAAAAATAATATCTTAAAAAAAGATTCCACAAAATAGAGAAAAGATTCTACAATATAGAGAAAAGATTCAACAAAATAGAGAAAAAAAGTTTTTTAGCATTTTTTTGTTTTAATTCTAAAAAATCTCCTCAATAAAATATCCAATATAAAATGTGGATATTTTTTATAATTAAAAAACTATTATGGTTTAGGCTATATTTTGAAAAATATTTTAAATAAATGATATAATAAGAATAAGAATATTCTTAATAAATTATAAATCATTGAATAAATTACGCATGTTGTTTACAAAAAATAACTTATGTAAAATTATCACAGATTTATGCGCAATGCGGGACGCGGATACGGGTTTTTTATAATTCAATAGGAGTATTTCTCCCCTACACTCGATTCGATTCTAAGAGGCCTATTTACGCAACAAAATAATGACAGTGCAATATTAAAAAAACATTATATATATATATATATATATATATATATATATATATATATATATATATATATATATATATATATATATATATATATATATATGTATATATATATATATATATGTAAATATATATGTGTATATATATATATATATATATATATATATATATATATATATATATATATATATATATATATATATATATATATATATATATATATATATATATATATATATATATATATATATGCTAATGCTATTTTAGACAATTTGTTATTATTAGTAAAGCTGAATATTATGGTTAACAAATGTGTTGCATTTGGTTGTAAAACTGGATACAACAGTTCTTTAGAAGATATAAAAGTTGCTTCTTTTCATTTTCCGTTGAAAAATCAACAGTTGCTAAATTATTGGATTCGTTTTGTAAATCGTAGTGATTGGGTGCCTTCACCAAATTCTGTCTTATGTGAAAAGCATTTTAATGAAAATTGCTTTAAGAAGACCACGTAAAACTCGTATTTATCAAGAAGATGAACTTAGTTTTTTTTCTGAAAATGATAAAATAACTGAATGGAACAAGTTAAACAGTAAACATTCACCAGAAGGTTTTCAATTTAAAAAACATCTCAATTGTGTTATTTATTACAATTTAATATTTGATCCTTTAACGCATTTTCCTTCTGTTCTTGAATCAATAAAAATTGATCATTGTTTATGTGTAGGATTACAATACAAAGGAAATAATGTTCCACTTCCACCATGGTTAATTAAAGGTCATAATGCCAAGTTAACTAGTTTGAGTATGCTAGAAAATCTTGCATCGTACATAAAAAATATAGCTTCTTCTAATAGAAATATACTTCTTGAAGAAATAAACAGTAGAATATACTATAAAGCAAAGGGTCAACCGCAATATTCTGCAGATATGATAAGACATGCTTTATTATTAAGATATACATCTAAACAAGCATATGAAATTTTACTTGAATCATTTCCTTTACCTTCAATTTCTTTATTAAATAAAATAAAACAAGGTGGAGTTGATGCAATAAAGGCTATTAAAACACTTCGTGAGAAGGGTTCAATACATGAAGATATAATACTAATTGTAGATGAATTTTATCTTCAGAAACAGGCACAATATTGTAGTGGTGTCTATGTGGGTACAGATGACAATGGTATTTTGTACAAAGGAGTTGTTGCATTTATGATTGTTAGTTTAAAGAAATCTATTCCTTATGTTATAAAAGCAGTACCCGAAGTTACCATTAGTGGTAAATGGCTTTCAGAGCAAATATCAGATTCTATTAGTTCTCTTTCTTTATCTGGTTTTAAAATTCGAGGAGTTGTTACTGACAATCATCAAGCAAATGTAAATGCATTTAGTTTACTTCATTCTAAATTTGGTAATCATTCAAATTTATTTATTTATCATCCTGATAGTCCAAATATTAAAATATACTTATTCTATGATAGTGTTCATATTGTTAAAAATATCAGAAATAATTTATTACACTGCAAAAAATTTGTCTTTCCATCATTTACTTATAATATAAAAGATGATGTCTATAATTGTCCAGCTGGTTATATAACTTGGGGAGATTTTCATCTTCTACATTCTAAAGCTCTTATCACAACCCTGCGTTCTCAAGCAATGCTTATAGACGAGCTTATCGACGAAGGATATTTGTATGTGCTTACTTCACGACTTCAAAGTGACCCTATAGAGCGTAGATTTTCTCAATATCGACAGATGAGTGGTGGGAGATTTCTAGTAAGTTTACTAGAAGTTCAACATTCAGAAATTATTTTAGCATGTCGGACTTTAATTAAGGAGAATGTAAATTTTTGGGATGAAGATTTAAAGAACAATTATGATAATCCAATTAATGATGAATTACTAATAACATTAGATTTAAACTCAAATGAGATATCAGAATTAATTCTCTCACCTGAAACAGAAGAAGTTGCAACAACAATAGCTGGTTACATAGCAAAGAAGTTAATAAAAAGAAGCAAATGTAGCAATTGCAAGTCTATGCTTGCTACAGATGCAAGCAATATAAATATTTGTCAATATCTACAAATACTTTCACGAGGTGGTCTTACTGTGCCTTCACTTTCACTTAAGGATTTCACATGTGGATGTTTTGCAATCTTAGATAATCTTTCAAATTTAATAACTAAACAAGGTGTTAATGTCAAAGATGTATCAAGCTTTGTTTTATCAAAGTACTTTCCAACAGTTTGTTTTACTTGCGATTTACACAAAGAATGGGGGTTTAAATTTGCTTCTAAAATTATAATTAATGTTTTTTTTAACAATAAACAGAAGATAATCAATGCCACTCTACGAAAAGATGCTGTTATAAGTTTTAAAAGTAGACAGAGAGAAAAATAATATTAAAAAAAAACAAATATAAATAGATAGTAACATAAAAAATTATAATAAAAAAAAAACACAAATTTTTACCTTTTTTTTTTTGTAAATTCCCAGTGCTGTCAATTTAAATGTGTAATGTACAAATATATAAAAATATATATTATAGATACAAATATATATATATATAATATACATAGATATATACGTTTATAAATACATAAATCGCTAGTATAAAAGCACAAAATGCCAGTTTTTTGTGAATACTTTTTCATAGTATTTTTATTCGTAATATTATATTTATACTATCTATTTAGTCTAGATAAGATATAATTAAATGTTTTCGCTATAGTTGCGCAGCCATCTTTTTTATAATAGGCCTCTTAGAATCGGCCTCTAAAATGTAACATACACGGCCGTGTAATATAGTAGGCCATGGTCGGTAGCATTATTAAATGACGAGTGACCAATGGGTCACTCTTGGTAGCATTATTAAATGTCACTTATATAAGTTTACAGTTCGCATTTGACCGACTAACGAAAATTTATATTGAAATTGTGCATTAATTGCCAACCTTTGACTATTTTCAAAAAAGTTGCAATTTTGTTGCAGAGAATAGTTTTTTTCTAAAACGGTCGAAAAATTTTCAATTTTAAAATTTTTCAAATTTTTTTTTTTTTTTTTTTTTTTTTTTTTTTTCTTTCTCTGTTTTAATATAATATAAGATTTTACAACTTCGTAATATAAAATTTCAATAAATAAAATAAGTAAAACAGATAGGGGCTCAAAGAAGATGAGGATGACAGTACGTTATCACAATCTTTTCATAGAGCCCCTATAACAAGATTTCAAAAAAATATCGTAATATGTTACAATATGCGTAATAAAATTTCAATAAAATATCGTAATAAAACGCGTAATTCGTTAATAAAATTGATAAGCAACCAACAAAAGTAGAAATAAAACAAAAACAGATTTATGAGAAATTATTCAAAGTATCATTAACCAAAAACGTTTCTTATATTTTAAAAATTTCTTTTTTTGTTAAAAACTTGAATGAACTTAACGAATTTACCGTACCTTTGAATCCTTTTTGAAAAGTATTCCATACTTTTGGACCTCGATATAGAATGCTGTACTCTGAATATTTGTTTATTATCCGAGGCAGTATATATGTGTTGGTCATATTCGCTCTAAGATTATAGCTATCATTTTTATTTATTTTAAACTTGTTATTAAAGCTTATAGGAGAGATATTGTGATTATAACGATACATGAAAATTAAATGCTGGTAGATATTTATTTCAAACACATTCATCATTTTCATATCTTTCATTAAGGGCTTAGCGTGTTCACGCCTATTTTTTGAGTAAATGATTCTGCAGGCATGTTTTTGAAGACTATAAATTTTTTTAATCTTTGCCGCTTGAGTACTTGCCCATGAAATGTTTGCATAGCTGATGAGGCTATGAATTAGCCCAAAGTAGATTAATTTAAGACTGAAATTAATCTGAAATGAAAAAGAATTTAAATTGAATTTTTTTTTTGAAAATAGTCAAAGGTTGGGAATTAATGCACGATTTCAATATAAATTTTCGTTAGTCGGTCAAATGCGAACTGTAAAATAAACTAGCATTTTTAACATTTACACCAAATTTTAATGAACATTCATTTAAGTATAAATGAATTTTATAATTAAAAAATTTTAGAATTCTCATACGTAACTTTTTTCATTTTATTTTACATTCAATTAATTAAAAATAAGTTTGATTTTTTTATAAGGTTAACGTTGTTAAAAGAATTTTATTTTGTCAAGCAAATCCAAATTTTGTCTCACGACTAATATCGTGTTTAATTTTTTATCCGAAAGTCGAGTTCTCAAATGAGTGTAGACTATTGCAAAACTACTAAAAATTCGTTCAACTTTAACCTGAGAAAATGCAGCACCAAAAATAACTTGAGAAACCCTATAGAGTTCCTTCCAATTATAGTCATCACGTTTTAAATGCCAATATTCAAGAATATTAAAATTTTCAAATTGAAAATTTTTTAATAATTTAATGTTATGATCCAAAAATAAAAGTTTTAGCGTGATGTAAGGGCAACAAAATATAAAATATCGGAAGCCACTGGAGGCGGAAAAAAAAATATTTTGCTGCTAAAAATTGATCAGGAGGCAGCAGCCGTCTGCTGCGGAAAAAAAGCGGAGGCGAGAAGATTTACGCCGTTTATCAACACTGATTCTAACACGTTGAAAAAAATTATTTTGTACGCGTATAGTCAACTCTAACGCGGGCATTATACGCGTCGAAGCTGCGCGTCGAAGCTGCGCGTAAAAAAAATTTTTTGATAACAAAATTGAAATCTTTGAATCCAAAAATTATTATTTTAACAAATAACATGTTTTTTTTAGGAATTATATTAAATTTTATTTAATTTTTGCCGTTTTTTGATCGTCCTGAGTCACTGTGTCGCGTACTTCTTTAATTAGATCCTCTCTATTCATATTTCTCAGATACAACCGTGCAAGTTTGCAAGCTTTATTTTGAACGCAAAAATCAGATTGTAGAAGATGATTGACGTCGCTAATAGCAGTACGGATTATGTACTTAGCAAATGCAAATTTAAAAGATAATAACAATTTGTTGAAGCTCTTGCATGGCTGAGTTGCTCAATCTTTATATCCAGGTTTTCCATGGCATGTTTAAAAGTTGCCAATATTTCTCTTGGCCTTTTAGCAAGAAGTTTGATTGCATCGGTATAAGAGCTTCATCTTGCCATTAAAAGTTTATGCAGTAAAATTCCTGTTGCTTCAGTGAGGATCTTCTATTGGACAGAACTTGCATTAAAAAATACGTACAAAGATTCGACGTTTCCAAAGAATAACTTTTTTTAAACTAAACTCTGGTGTTTACCCATCCATAGGTTATTCAAAACCTATTTTTTCCCAAGGAAAAAGGCTGGTAAAGAGTGGATGACTAGTTTTTTAAAAAGAAATCCTCAATTATCTATAAGGAAACCTGAAGCAACTAGCCTTGGTAGGGCAACATCATTTAACACTGTAAATGTAAAAGTGTTTTTTGATAAGCTAGGTTAAGTTATGGATATATACAAATTCAGTGCTTCACAAATATGGAAAGTTGACGAAACTTGATTAATTACAGTTGTAAAACCTAGTAAGATTGTGGCTGCAAAGGGCAAAAGAAATGTTGGTGCTATGACATCTGGAGAAAGAGGTACTAATGTCACAATGGTAATTGCTGTATCTGCCTCAGGAAATACAGTACCTCCAATATTTGTGTTTCTTTGCAAAAATTACAAAGATTATTTTGTTAATAATGGCCAACCAGACTGTATTGGGGTAGGTAATGGAAGTGGCTGAGTTACAGATATTGAGTTCAAAAATTTTATCCAAGAATTCATTAGGCATGTGAAGCCTTCAAATTAATATAAAGTTCTGTTGATTTTGGACAGTCACTCTTTTCACTTACATTTTGAAACACTAAACTTAGCAAAGCAGAATGGAATAGTCATGTTGTCTTTCCCACCACACTGCAGTCATAAGCTGCAGCCATTAGATGTATCAGTGTTTGGACCTTTTAAAAAGTACCTATCAGTTGCACAAGATGCATGACTGAGAAACAATCCTGGAAAAGCCATAACAATTTATGATATACCAAAAGTTGTATCTGATTCATTGTCATTAGCTATAACGTGTACTAACATTACAAAGGGTGCTGATGATTGTTCTATACGGTCTGTGACAAATGATTACCATCATTTGTCACAGACCGTATAGAACCAGCAAATCTTGTATCTGAGCTATCACAGGGAGCTTATTATGAAGTACGTTTAACATCATCTTCAGGTCAATCTGTCAAAAACAGTATTAATAAAGAGACAACGTTACTTATTCCTGAAACTCCTAAAGCATTTTCTCCAGAAACTGTGCGACCTTACCCAAAAGCAGCACCAAGAAAGCTTCATTTGACGAGACGAAGAAAAAGGAAAGCTGCTATTCTAACAGATACTCCACAAAGAATTGGATTGAAACAGCAGCAAGCTAAGAAATTTAAAAAAGTTGAGAAACAAAAAAATTATCTACCTGTCAATTTCTTTTAAATGATAATAAAGAGCGTGGTAGTAAAGAGACTCAGTTACATAGTATATTAAAAAAAGTTAAGAAACATACAAACAAAAAAACTGAGAAGAAAAAAATTTTAAAGAAACCAAAAAAACGTTTTGCCTGTCAATCCTCTGCAGATCATGGTAATAAGGAGACTCTTAGTATATTAAAAAAAGTTAAAAAACAATCAAACAAAAAAACTAAGATGACAAAATGTTTAAATACAAGTGCAGAACACGATTATGCTTGTCTTGTATGTTGGGAAACTTATTCTGAAAGTCTACCAGAAGAAAATTGGATCCAGTGTCAAGGTTCATCAATCAATGGTCTCATTCAAAATGTGATTCACATTCTGGTCAAAATTATATTTGTATTAACTGCAAAATGGAAGTTGAAGACTAACATTAAGTGTTTAGTTATTATTTTATCATAATATTAACAAGTTTTGTTTAAAAATGTGTTAAAAAAGTTGTGCTAAGTTTTAAGATTGAAAAGTTTTGTTTTTATTTTAGTCTCAAAATTATTAGTTTTTATATGCATATCTTAAATAACTTAAAATTGAAAGTGTATATTTAATTTATAAGGAAGCTATGTTTTAGCTTTATAGCTGAGTTAATAATTGTCACAGAAATGCATTCATTTTTTTATTGCTCAACTTACCCCACACAATTGCTCAACTTACCCCGCTGGGGTAGGTTGAGCAGCCTAATAAACTTTAGACTATATTTTCTGAAAAAAATCGAAAATTTTTTTTTGTCTCAACCATTTTTTAGCAGATTAAATAATCTTTCTAATAGTGAAAAAATTATATTAATCCGATGTATCGTTCAAGAGATCTGTTAGATTTAGTAAAAATTGCCCAACTAGCCCCGCCCTACCCTACCAGGCTGCATTAACTACACTAAATTTTCCGTTGATAATTTCAAGATAATCTCTGATTATGAAAAAACTGCCAGTGGTCATTGACAGCGCTGTAAATTAGTTGCACAACTGGCTTATGTACATCAACGTCCAGAAGTGTAAAGTAATGCACATTGGTATTTCTAAAAAACATATCAATGTATATCTATACCAAATCTAACATCGATGGTAACCAACATAATCTACAACATGCATTGAGCGCAACCTTGGGGTACTAATATCCAAAACCAAAAAGTCAGAGCCCAAGTAGAAGCAGTAGCTGCAGCTGTAAAGGAGTGCTTGGTTGTCTCTAGAAGTTACTTTGGTGCCGGAGTCTCCACTTCTGGAAAAACTGTACCAACTCTACGTTCAACCGCATTAAGAGTTTAGTTTGAAAGCCTGGTCTTTTTATCTCAAATTAAAAATTGTCCGTCTCAAACGTTTTCAAAAACGCGAGACAAGGGCAATATCGTTATTTAAACATCTTAAATACAACCTAAGATTTAAAACACTAGCACTTTCGTTGATATCATATAATGCAATGCAAGATTGCCAATCATTCACAAGAGATTGAATTTTATACCTTTAAAGTATTTCTCTTCTCATTAAACTCAGCATTTAATTAGCAAAAAATATCCGATGTTTAAAACCCTAACGAATTCAAGTTATTCACAACAAACCATATTGCAAGCCCTTAGAATAAATTAGCACAGTATGCTTACAGTGAGGTCTTTTAAATAGTATGCATAAGATGCTGCTTCGGCTAAGGCAATGTCAATTTGTCAGCGTAGGAAAGTCTGGTGTTGACGCCCTTTTATTAATAATAACATTTTTATGTATAAGTTTTATTGATTAATGTAGCAAAAAAATATTGTTACTGTTTTAAATGATTTATTAAAAAAATTTATAATACAAAATATCTTTTAGTATTTGGTTAGGCTGCAGTTTTGTGGCAGTTACTGCCTGCATCCTTCTTGACTTTAAATGCATTTCTTTATACATTACATTTTCTCTAATTCGAACTTTGTCAGAAAAAATAAAAGTTCAAATTAGAGAGATTTTCGAATTATAGAAAATTGACTTTTTATGGTGACATTTCAAGGTGACTTAGTATCTAATTGAATTATGGAGGTTTTAGAATTAAGTAGATTCGAATTAGAAAGATTATACTGTATTAACTTTTAATTCCTGATTATGTCAGACATTACTTTGTGCCCCTATGATGTTGTTTAAAGTTTCTCCCACTTTTTTGTTTTAAAAGTTGCCTGGGGCTAACTATTTAGTATAAATCTGGAGACTTGGCTTGCCACGGTAAAACACTAATATTTATACCTATAAATATGGTGTCATAGACTTTTTATGGTTTTATGGTACGGGGCAAAATTATGCATTTGGACGGATCAGATTAAATTAATTTTTTTGATATTACTTTTTTATATTAATACAGGTTCATTATCCCTTCGACCGTATAAATTTGGCCTCTACCCTCACCAATTGTAACTAACAACATAACCCACATTAAATGATGTTTTACTCTAGACATAATACAGCCTGGGTTATATTTTTCTTCTTTCCAGCGTATAACAAAAGAAGACTTATCCATAAATATTTTGAATTGAGACGCATCTGAGAAATGCATTTTAAAAAAATATAACAATATAAAAACACATATAAATATTTTAATCAGTTACGCTATTACAACAAATTATGAAATAAGTGTTAACTTAAGTTTTCCAAATCTTCAGCAAACATATGTCTGTGTTTTTTAACACAATTGAAACCTTTTGATTTACTGGAGTAAGTTTATGTTTCACAATTACTGGAGTAATTTTATGTTTCACAGGTCAACAGAGTTTAAAACCCAATTCTGCTTAAAAGTTATTATATTTGCTTCTCGCATGTTCTCGTTAAGTATATACATACACTATACAGTTGTATATAGCGCTCATATATAGCTGTATACTGTATGAAAAATATATAGTACTTAACTGTATATAAAGCATTTGCTTCATAGACCAGAATTTTAATGTTCAATCCCCATAACGTCACCACAACGTCCTAATAGTACAGCTCATTTTGTTACTCAGCTTGTTCAAGAAAGCTGATATTTTGGAGTTAGAAAAATTATCAACATTTTAAAACAACAATTTAAAAAAAAAAAAAGTTTCCTTAGCAACTATAATGTTAAAATCTGAATGTAAATTCATAAGCCACAAAAACGTTTCAAAATGTTACAAATATTTTTTGTTGTTGTTAACTTTTAAACGTTTTTGTGACTCTGTCTTATTATAATATTTTCTCTTTAACACCCGGCACCGTTACAAAATTTGGAAAAAAACTCAACCCGCGTTTCCCGAAAAAACCCTTCGGAAGGATAAAAGTACAAACATTCCTGATTCCAAAAATGTAAAAACTGAAATCAACAAATTACGTCCGAGAAAAAAAATTACGACTGAAATTTACTCTATTAGCACATCTTACTGAAATGACAGTGAACAATATTTTTGAATTTTTACAGTATTATTAAAACTAAGTGATGACTTTTAAATTAATTACAGCACCTAATTAGATTGCAAAGCATTGCATCAAATTGATTGTTACAAAGTGTAGGCAATAATTTTACAGTATATTAGGAAAGCCAGTTTGCATGTTTTTCTGTTGAAAATTATGTAAAAGAATTCACTTATTCCATCTAAAACCATAAACATATTTGACTCAAATACTCACAGCACAATACTACAATGTGCTCAAAATAAAATTCTGGGAAAATGCTACTTCAAATTAAAGTGCAGCAAGAGCATTAAAGTCAGACCAGAGACACAAGAACAAAACTGTGACTGTCTTATTTGCAAAGTTGGAAGGCTAAAATTGAATGAAAAGCATCCACTCAGTACTGATCTGATACCATCATCAGCAGCAAAAACTCACAGAAGATGCTCAGAGTGTCTTGCTTTTGTAGGCAGAGGCCTTCCCCATGAGTGCAATCAGGCAACATTTAGAAAAAATATGCAAACCCTTGTGACAAAAGACCAAACATTTGCAGAACAAATTACATCTTCAGTAATTTCTTTAAAAGATGCATCTCCACATGAAACAATCAGAGTTGCACAATATAGTGGAGGACTCTCCCCATCACAAAAGGTAAATTGTTAATATCATTTTAATTTTATAAGATATAAAATTTACCATAAAAATAATAAAACCCCACACCATTTAAAATTTATTCTCTAATTGGTTTAGTGAAATTTAGATCTTATTAAGCTTTGTTACACTATTCAACTAATTGTTCTGTATTTTAGGATCTTCCAGTGCCAAAAAACTTTTTGACAATGCTCCAATCATGACAGTGAAAGACCTTGTCACTGTTCAGGTGAATACTAATTTGTTAAACTCTGGTGTTAAAAAAGTTGTATCAACAATCAATCAAGTCAGCAGAACAAAAGTTATTGAAAGCAATTTTCATGCAAAGTTTGATGCCTTTGGAAGACATTTATCAGATTATTTCACACAAACTGACATCGACGTGTCAACTAAAAAAGCTTCAAACACCAAAAAGTCAAAAACTGTTGTTGCAATGACCTAAAAAAGCTTTTGAATGAAGTTCAACAGTCTCGACAATCATTCTCTGACAACATTGTCAAGCTTGGAAAAGATAGTGGAGGTGGATTCCTGAAAGTCAGTCTGAAAATAATTGACACAAGTTGTATCAGTCACTCTCCCCCAAGCAAGCGATTGCTCAATGCACCATATGCCAAAGATAGTGGAGTTAAATGACAGCTTTTAGTTGCAGTTGCAGAAGACATCTCAGAAACATATGAAAACATCAGACAATTGCTTTCATTGATTCAAGCCAACTCTACTAACTTCTTCATTTCTGGTGACTTAAAGGTTGCACACATTGTCTGTGGTTTATAAGCACACTCTAGCACTCACCCCTGCACATGGTGTACTGCTGATTGTCAACATCTTTCATTTCCTGGGCAGCTTAGTTTTTCGGCTCTATCAGAAAGAGCTTTAGAGACTTTGAATCTGCAGGATTGGGCTTGAAAAAGGCAAAGTTTTACAAGAATGTCATTCATATGCCTTTGACTGGTCTTCCTAACCAAAAGCTTGTTTTTGATCACATACCTCCCATAGAGCTACACCTGATGCTTGGAGTTGTCAATCACTTGTTTAAGGCCTTAAGAGAAATTTGGCTCAAAGCTGATGATTGGCCAAGACTCTTAAACATTCAACCACAACCCCATCATGGATGTCAATTTGCTGGCAATGAATGCCACAAGCTTTTGAAGAATGTTGATCTCCTTCAAAAACTAGCAGAAACTAACTGTGCATTCCAAGCTACTGATATCATTGATGCCCTTCAAAAAATTGGAAAGAGCTTGATCCACACTATCCAGTGAAAATTGATGGATTTTGAACCACATATCTGGCTTTGTCAAATGTTTTAGTGACGCCCAAGGTACATGCAGTCTTCTTTCACATCAAAAAATTCATTGAATCAAAGCACACTGCACTTGGACCTTACAGAAAGCAGTCAACAGAAGCTCTTCACCACTCATTTGCTAAACACTGGAAAAGATACAAAAGGACGCAACCAATCCTTACTATGGTAGCAAATTGAAGACGTGCATTGTGGACTACAATAGCAAACACATGTAAAACCAACGAAGACCAGAATTCATTTACTTCAATATGTTTTCAGAATAAGTTATTAGTCAAATCAGAAGATTTAGCATTACTTCTTTATTTTATAGAGTTTTTTAAAATAAATGCGCTGTTAAAATCCAAAAAAAATGCGTGCTGTCATTTCTGTGTCATGTGCTTATGAATGAAATTTCAATAGTAATTTTTTTCTTGGACGTTATTCGTTGATTTCAGTTTTTACATTTTTGGAATCAGGAATGTGTGTACTTTCATCCCTCGAAAGAGTTTTTTCGGGAAAAGTGGGTTGAATTTTTTCTAAATTTTGTAACGGTGCCGGCAATAAATTACAGGTAAAATAAACTATGATAAAATAGTCACCAACTAAATTAAAATCTGCTAAAACGACACGGCTCTCGCAGTTGTTAGCATTAAATGCTAATAACGAGACGGTGTGTTTTCCCCAAATTATTGGATCAGACTTCTTAGAATATTCTCCTCCATCAAAATTTTAAACGACGCTCTCTTTTTTTTCAAATTTTAAAACTGGAATGTTTCTTTCAATATTGACACAACATCAGCTTTCAGGTCTTCGATCTGTGGCGCATATTTAATTTTTTTTGCCAATTATCAATAGTGGACGAAATTTAAACCAAATGTGTTGCAGGCTTCAAACGCTTCATCTGTAAAAAATTGTTGTTCTGTTTTACCTGTTTTAATAGATTTTAACCTGATTTTTTAATAGTCTGATAAAAAGATTTATTTTGTTCCTAAGCAGAATAGTTAAAATATCCTCTATTTTAAAAAAAGAGTGTAAGTAATTTTTGCTGTACTTCGAGATACAGAAAAATAATTTTAAGACAGCGTCAACTTTGCTAAGAAAACTTTGACTGAAAAATAAGAAAAATTTGAAAAAAAAATTTGAAAGAAAAAAACTTATGACTTTACATTCAGTAGTGATTTTAACGGTAATTACAGTTGAAGATGAAACTAATTTTTTGTTCCTCTAACAACTTAGAATAGAATATGTGAAAACCGCGTTTAGCATGTTTTTGTAAATTCTACCATATAAATGGTAAAAATCGATGCCACACCTATTTATTAATGTTAAAAACTTCAAAAAATAAATTAAACTATTGTTAGTACTTTAGTTTTAAAGATTGAAAAATGGGTAGAAATAAATTTATTAATTTAAAATCTATACTTCATTGTTTTTATTTATCAAAAAAGTTGTACTCTTTGATAAATTAACCCAATCAAAATCACCTGTCGCACACAACAACTGTCAAATTGAAAAAACGATATCACGTGTTATACTTATTATATTTCTACCTACTATAAAATTTTAAATATAATTATTATTCAGGCACATTATTTGTATCTGTAGATCAACTTAACTACAAGAAACAACCTAACTACAAGAAACAGATTGTATGCTCATTCACCTTTTGAAGTTAAAAAATTAGATTCAAAACAAACCTAAATTTTGGACCTAGAGTTCGGAAAACTAATTTGTTGATTGTAAATTTGAATTGTTTGGTTAGTTTACAAAAAGAAAAAGTCAGCTGTTGCAATTTTATGCTAAAAAGTTACATACAATTGTCAAGCCTCCACACCACCATTTTAATTCATATAATAAACCATACCAGTGTGTAACCAAACATGTATATAGTTTCAAAAAACCTTAATAAGCCATACCAGTTGATGTAGATAGTTTCAAAAAGGCTTTACACTCTTAAAAAAATTTAAATAAAAATAAAGAGAAAAGTTTCCTGATTCATTTTCTAATTCATTTTCTAATTCATTTTCTAATTCATTTTCTAATTCATTTTCTAATTCATTTTCTAATTCATTTTCTAATTCATTTTCTAATTCGTTTTCTAATTCATTTTCTAATTCATTTTCTAATTCATTTTCTAATTCCTTTTCTAATTCATTTTCTAATTCATTTTCTAATTCATTTTCTAATTCGTTTTCTAATTCATTTTCTAATTCATTTTCTAATTCGTTTTCTAATTCGTTTTCTAATTCATTTTCTAATTCATTTTCTAATTCATTTTCTAATTCCTTTTCTAATTCATTTTCTAATTCATTTTCTAATTCATTTTCTAATTCGTTTTCTAATTCATTTTCTAATTCATTTTCTAATTCGTTTTCTAATTCGTTTTCTAATTCATTTTCTAATTCATTTTCTAATTCATTTTCTAATTCATTTTCTAATTCATTTTCTAATTCATTTTCTAATTCATTTTCTAATTCATTTTCTAATTCATTTTCTAATTCATTTTCTAATTCATTTTCTAATTCGTTTTCTAATTCATTTTCTAATTCGTTTTCTAATTCATTTTCTAATTCATTTTCTAATTCATTTTCTAATTCATTTTCTAATTCATTTTCTAATTCATTTTCTAATTCGTTTTCTAATTCATTTTCTAATTCATTTTCTAATTCATTTTCTAATTCGTTTTCTATTTCATTTTCTAATTCATTTTCTAAATCATTTTCTAATTCATTTTCTAATTCATTTTCTAATTCATTTTCTAATTCATTTTCTAATTCATTTTCTAATTCATTTTCTAATTCATTTTCTAATTCATTTTCTAATTCATTTTCTAATTCATTTTCTAATTCATTTTCTAATTCATTTTCTAATTCATTTTCTAATTCATTTTCTAATTCATTTTCTAATTCGTTTTCTATTTCATTTTCTAATTCATTTTCTAATTCATTTTCTAATTCATTTTCTAATTCATTTTCTAATTCATTTTCTAATTCATTTTCTAATTCATTTTCTAATTCATTTTCTAATTCATTTTCTAATTCATTTTCTAATTCGTTTTCTATTTCATTTTCTAATTCATTTTCTAATTCATTTTCTAATTCATTTTCTAATTCATTTTCTAATTCATTTTCTAATTCATTTTCTAATTCATTTTCTAATTCATTTTCTATTTCATTTTCTATTTCATTTTCTAATTCATTTTCCAATTCATTTTCTAATTCATCTAGCTACTATTAGGTTTTTAAATTTATTGAAACTTAAAAAGAGTGAGCTTAATGAAAGATAGGTTTGGTACATTTAAGTTTATTGCCTGAAACTTAAATAGAGTGAGCTTAATGAAAGGTGATTTATTACATTTAAATTCAGGAAACAGAACAAATATTTAATCAGAGAGATTAATTTCATTAAATACAAGATAATAAGCTATTGATTAAAGAAATAAAATTTATATCAGAAAATTTATCAGACTTTTTGAATACAGTTAACAGTTTTATTAACAAACACAGGTATATCATTTCATCTGTTACATACGGATTCGATCTTATTAGTAGAGATATCACGAACATTGATTTTGTCAAATACCGAATACCGAGTATTTGACCAATTATGTTATCTAGCGCACATATGCCAGGTCAAACATTATCCAATTTATGCTTCACACTTATAACAGTTTGCTCTTATGCCAGTTCGCTGTTATGCCAGATTGCACTTAAGAAATTTGCACTTATTCAGCCTCCCGATAAAAAAAGGCAACCGTATATACAGTTATTACTAAAGAATGATTTTCCCGTAAACTATTTCTGAAATCGCAATATACTCTTATGATCTATCACTTAAATGAAAAGTATATTAATTTTAGAAAAGATTTACTATGTCTTTGTTTGACATGTGTTGTTATTCTTCTTATTTTTAGATTCTAAGACTTTTATTTTGTGTTCTGAAGTTTTATATTTAAAAAAATATGTAACCACTTCAAAAGATTAAACAAAATTATTTGTAAAGAATTTTTTTTCTAAATCTTTTGAATTAACGGTTGCAATCGTTCTAACATTCAACAGAAAATTTAGTTTTGTTACAATAAAAAAAAAAGATGGTGGACAGAGTTTGTAGAAAAAGATTTCTACAAATTCAACCACGGTTGCTCAAAGATGCTGTCATCTGTTGTCCATCAGTTAAAATACAATCTTTTTCAGCAAAATTGCATTTTTTTTACTGTAACTGTTTCTTCATGCCTAAAAAACTTTTATATAGTTTTTTTCCTCAAAAACAATGCTTTGAAATCCTCCCCATCTCTACGTTTTTCTAAATCATACAAGTCAGATTACTTTTTGCTTTACTTTTAATTGTTGCTTAACTTTTATTGATTGACAACAAAAATTAATTCTAGTATGTTGTTAAAAACTTCTGTTTTTTCTTTAATTTCTCGCGAGTTAGTATCAAGTTTACTTTGGGTTATCTTGTATGCAATCACCGTGTCATGGCTATCTTGTATGCAATCACCGTGTTAGGGTTATCTTGCATGCAATCGCCGTGATTCAGAAAATGAAACTAAGTTAATAAACATTAAAAAAAATTTTTTTTACAATCAAACTCTAAAATTACAAGATCTAAATGGTTTTTTTAATTTAAAAAAATTTTTAAAAAATCAGCAATTAAACATTACATATCTGTTTTTACAGTTATCCAATTATATAATAATATACTTTTTCTATAAATTTTAAAAAAAAAAGTAATTGAGGCAATGAAGCATGAGAAAAAATGATAAAAAAATTTTGTTATTTAACCGGCTTCACCACGTGTGTCAACACTGAAACCTAATAGCTGATTTTAGATGAGCACTCTTTTTATAAAGGATGTTTACACTACTGAAATGCGAGAAGTTATTTTTTCAAAGAAAATTTTTAAAATAAAACAACTTTTTATGATTTAATGGTTCGTTTGTATGCAAAAAAATATTAGAAAAATGATTAACTATGTTTTAAAAGTACTTTTTTGTTGTTATAGTGTCTGGTGCAATTGTAATACACGCGCTCCATCGCCAACCTGTTTATTTACAGAAAAGTTAAACAATAAATTTTTGCCGACACTAGCAAACGGTTACATTGGTACAGTTGCATTAAGTGATGAAATACACGTTGGAGGATTGTATAACGGCAAGGCAAATACAATACCCGATTTTTTAAGTAAGCAGCGAAAAAACAGGGTAAAAGGTTCAACCAACCATACACACAGAGCAAGAATTCCATCAACTGCAGCTATACAATACAGACTAAATGACATAGGTCAAAGTAGTTTTGCATTAGATATACAAAGTAATGTGTTTTATAAATGGTTTGACAGTCAAAATGCTAATGTCGAACAACGCATTTATGCGCACAGCGAGTTAAAAAATGTTATAGTAAACGAGATTATTATAAAAGCTAACCATAATTTAGTTCTCTATTTTGAAAAAAATGAAGGAAAAGAAAGCGAAGATATTGTATTCAAAAATGTAAAAGTGACAAAAGCATCAGCATTCGGTGCAAAAATAGGTCAAATAAAAGAAGCTGAAATTAAAAACGGTACTAAGACAAAGGTTGCTGTTATTTTTTCAAAAGTTCCAAAGTCGGTAAAAATAATAAAAGATACTGTAAAAGAATTTATATTTATTACCTCAATAGTGACAAGTGTTGAATCATTAAAATTATTACCAGATGCCATGATGTACTGGAAAAAAGCGCAAAATATGGGTAAAAATTTATTTCGTTCTCACCAAAAAAAATGGACTCAAACTTTCGAAAATTTTCATATTGAAATTACAGGAAACCTGTTTTTATCTCAAACTGTAAATTCTGCATTATCTGGTTTATTTTCTTCTGTGCGCAGTGATTGGGAATATGGAATAAGCCCAGGAGGTATTGCACCAAGCAAAGAGTATTTAGGTCACGTGTTTTGGGATCAAGATATTTGGATGGCGCCGGCATTTCTAATGTTTTATCCTGAACTTGCAAAATCATTTTTAGAATACCGATATAAACGACTAAATGCTGCTAAAGATATTGCGAAAAAGTATAACTTTAAAGGTACACAATTTAATTTATAGATTTTAATCTTTTTTTATTTATTGGAATAACAATTAGATTTTCGTTAAAAAAAAAAATTACACTCAAATATTATTGTTTATAATAAAATGAAAATAAAACTTAAAAGTATATATTATACCTAATATAAAAAGTATACATTATACCTAATAATATAAAACTTTATTAATAGCTTCAAAAAAATCAAGAAACGCTATACAGAATAAACATATTTTTTGTTGGCGATATAGACATGAATGCTTTAAGTTACGGAAAATTTTCCAACATAAAATTATTCTTCGATTCACATTAGAATTTAATATAACTCCAATCATTTTTAAACTTACACGAGTTATACACGAGTTATACACGAGTTATAAACGAGTTAAACAAAAAATCTTTTCTACAATTAAAAATAATTTAACAAACAACTCTTTTAACTCAAATTTTGAATAAGATATTTTCACTGCTGGTTTCTCAAAATCATTTCCCTATTTTTCACATTGCGCGCGGAATATTATTTAACAGTAATACTAAAAAATGCTGGATCACTAAAAGAAATCTAGGTAAAAAAATCTTGATAATTTAAAAAATACATTTTTTGAGGAGTGTTAGGAATACGAAAACTTGCCTATGAATTCAAATCGGGCAATTGATAATTTTATGAACACTTTTCAAAATATATTTAAAGGTAATAAAATCAAATCTAAATAAATAAATAAAAACAAATCTAGTAATAAAAACAAATCTATTTAAAAAAAAAATTTATGGATCACAAACAGCCTCATAAAATCATCTTAAAGAAAACGAAATTTTAAATTTAAAATCAAAGACTGAAGACGACGAAAAAACAAAGATGACGAAAAGTGAGCAATGCCTATAAAAGTAACTGGTAGAGAAAAAAATAACTTTTCTAGCATATCACAAATAAAGTTTTGTACTAATAAGTGATATCAAAGATAACCGATATCTACCATGAACTTAAACATACGTTGTAAATCATGTCTGCTTCAATAAATAGAGATATCAATTAAGAAATTTGAAGACCTTCTGGGAGGCAAATCCATATCTTAATTATCAAATAACCAAATATTTTTTAGAGAATTTATAAAGAAACTGACTGAAATAAAGCGAAACAAGTCGTGTGGATATGATAGCATAAGTAGTAATTTAGCAATCCGCTTTATTTAATCCATTAGAAGGTCTCTATTTTATTTTATAACTTTCTCTTTTAAGCATAGCTCTTTTCCAAAAAAATTTGCTAATATAAGTTGCTAAAGAAAATCCTGCGTAAAAAAATGGCGATTTCCAATGTCATGCCTATTTACCGTTCAGTTTTAATTCTATCAGGTGTTGTATCCTATTAAAAATATATTAATAAAGTTTGTACAAAATAATTAAAATAGGTTAATAGAGACCAGAAATACTAGATTAAATATAAATATAAATGAGATTAAAAATATGAGAGTTGTAAACATAAAAAACTTTATCAAATTTGTATTTTAAGGTGGCTACCCACTATTAAAATCTGAAAAAATAAAAAAAAAGTGAAATTTTTTTTCTTCTTATTTGTGGAAGGTTTAACCTTTATAAACAATAAATAACGTACAACAATGGTATAAAAGTTTTATAACTTACCCTAATTTTGTTTTTTAAAAAGGGGCAAACTTCTAAAATTTTAAAAAATTCCATAACAACGGCCTTAGCGACAGTTGAAACCTTTTTTCTCCATAACTATTGAACAGTTTTTCTCACAAATTTTACTGCATCTTAACCAGGTTGTTATCTGTTAATTTAATTCCGAGCTAAATGCCATTTGCCAAAAGTACTAAAAACATACCACATATTTGTCTTAATAATTTTTGTTTTTAAAAATATCTTGTTGAGTTCACCAGTGTTATTAAGAATTTATGTTGATAATATTATTATAATATGGGATCTAAAAACAGATATAAGAAGGTAAGAGCAAAAAAAAGACGTTTTTACGAAAGAAAATCTGTTGAGATTGACATAACTCTAGATGAAACACCAACAGTTGCATTAAATAAAGTAACTGTAAGTCCTGTTATCGACAGTTCACATGCATCAACTTCGTTTAACAAAATTGATTTATCTTTTTTAAAAGTAACAAATAACATTCAAAAGGAAGCTAGTAATGATCATTGTAACTTGATTGTTAATTCAGACTTGCTAATTAATTTACTTAGTTTGATTGGTCGGTGCCCAAACTGCACAGCTGCAATCAAAGTTTTTCACGACATGGAAAATAAAAAAGGACTTGCTCACAGTTTTCTTCTCTCTTGCAATGAATGTGATTGGAGTATAAACTTTTTAACTTCTAAACCAATTATAGAGGATCATGGAAAAAATGGTCCAAAATCTTATGAAGTAAACTACAGATTAAAAATGGCTTTTCGTGAGATAGGTTGTAGTTTTACTGCAATGAAAAGATTTTGCTCTATTATGAATATGCCACCACCCATAAATTCAAAACCATTTGAGACTGCAAACAAGAACTTGCATGATTCATATGTTGATGTAGCAGAGAAATCAATGAGAAATGCTGCATTTGAAATCAGACAAAATGTACTCAATGATAACTACCATGAAGATACAGTTGTCAATGTATCTGCAAGTACAGATGGATCATGGCAACGTTGTAGATATACATCTCTAAATGGTGTTGTCACCCAAATATCTAATGGAAAGTGTGTTGACATTGAAGTTCTTTCAAAAATATGTAGGTCTTGCAGTTTATGGGAAAAGAAATGAGGGTTAGCTAAATACAATTTGTGGAAATTCGGATACAACTGCAAAATCAACCATGTGGGCAGCTCTGGTGCAATGGAAGTAGAAGGTGCAATAAAGATCTTTGGTCATTCAGTAAACAATCGAAAACTTCGATACACTACCTACATTGGTAATGGAGATACCAAGTCATACCAAAGTATTGTTACATCAAATCCTTATCCAGGCTTTGAAATTAGAAAAGCAGAATGTGTAGGGCATGTGCAAAAACGATGTGGTGCACAGCTAAGAACTTTGCGAATAAACTATCGTGGTAAACTGTTAACAGATGGTAAACCTTTGGCAGGTAAAGGACGCCTTACCGACAAAGTAATTAATAGACTACAGAATTATTATGGCTTAGCAATACGCCAAAATACAGATAATCTTTACAAAATGAAAAAAGCAATTGGTGCTATCATTTTTCATTGCTGTGAAAATGATGACTCAAACAAACGTCATGAACTTTGTCCAAAAGGAGCCAAATCTTGGTGCAAATATAACTCAGACCTAGCTACAGGCAAAAACACTTATATGTCTAACATAACCATTCCTCAAGCAGTTGCAAATATCCTTAAATCAATCTTTTCATATCAGGATCTTGCAAACGAAAAGCTCCTGGAAAAATGTTTGCATGGTAAAACACAAAATGCAAATGAATCTCTGAATGGTATGATATGGACCAAATGTTCAAAAAAAGTTCTTACAGGAAAAGATTCATTAGAGATGGCTGCAGCATCTGCTGTTATTTGCTTTAATGAAGGTTCCCAGGGACTACTCCCTATAATTTTAAAGATCGGTATTGTACCTGGAAAGTATACTTTAAAAGGACTGCAAAATATTGATGTTAAACGCATTAGAGAGATGAACAAAAAGTCAGCAGAGCCAGCCAAAAAACGAAGAAGAAAGCTAAGATCAATTAAAAAAGGTTACTGTGATAAAACAAATGAAAATGAGGATGAATTTTATGCCTCTGGTTCTTTTACTTAAACTGTATGCTATTTTTTGACTTAATTTTATTTGTTTTTGTGTTTTTCTCCATTTAAAAATTTTTTATCTTCTAACAAAGATATCTTTAGTTTGGTTTAATATTTTTCTTTGAAATTTTTTACAGAGATAAAATGTAGTTAGGTGAATGTGCTGAGTTAAAAATATTTACACTATGGTATCCTATTTAAATAAAAGTTTGGGTAACTTGGGCTATTTTGGTATTTAATTTAAGCATTACACTAAATTGCAAATTCCACAGCATTAAAAAAATATATAATTTTTTTTTGACTCAGCACATAGTTCATACAGTAAACAATGTTTTTGAAAAGTTTGACTTGATTTGAAAAATTTGGCAGTTAGTTATCCTTGTTGAAAAATATGCTGTTTTTAAGTTAATTATGTACATAATTAATGACGTAATGTTGAAAATATGAAAAATTTGTATTTTTTTATCTGTTTTGATTCCAATGCTACTAAAATGTTTAAGTATGAGGTAAAAAAGCGATTCTATCAATATTTTTTTTAAATAGTGGGTAGCCACCTTAAATATAAAAATAACGTGCTCCCAAATTCTTTATTGAATATTTTTTCCTCATCTTTTTTGCAAAGGTATAACTTGTGTTCAAACAATAACTATTATCCTAATAAAAAACAGACTTTTTAACTCGCTTGTTAATTTTGGAACCTCCGACAAGATATTTTTTGAAGCTATACTAAAGTGCTGAGTCTTCTTTACTTTTCTTCCTTAGATATTATAACCTTCCTTAGATATTATAACCTTCCTTAAATCTCTTACTTTATAAGATAAAATTAAAAGTAAACAGTTTATGTTTTACCTTAGGGGTCGTCCATAAATTATGTCACACAATTTTCAAACATTTTTGACCCCTCTCTCCCCCCTCGTCACAACATCTTAACTCATTAGTAAACAACTTTTGTGCGAGTCGTCACAAATAGTCTAACCCCCTATAGTGTGACGTATTTCATAGACTACCGTTATTTAAAAAGCATAAAACAAAGATGTATTTTAATTAAAAAATTAAAGTGTTAAAATTTATCCACCGATAAATTAAAACACTTGGTGTCTGAATTAGTCTTAATTTGGTGATTAACAATTTTATTTAAAACGATGCAGGTGTCAACCTTAATTTATACAGATCTGATTATTTTTAAGTCAAATAAAAGACCTTAGTTTCAGCTTTTATAAAAACATATAAACTTATAATGTTTTACAACTTAAGAATGTTTTTATAAAGTAAATATATATATATATATATATATATATATATATATATATATATATATATATATATATATATATATATATATATATATATATATATATGTATATATATATATATATATATATATTTTAGGAGCAATGTTTCCTTGGGAAAGTGCAGTAACTGGTTTTGAAGTCTGTCCTGAAGAACGTTACGGAAGAAATGAAATACATATCACAGGCGATATTGTTTTTTCAATTCGCCAGTACTTGTATGCTACAGGCGATTTTGATTGGGTATTTTATCATGGAAAACAAGTTGTTTTTAGTGCAGCTGAATTTTGGATTTCTCGGGTTTCTTATAATAATTCCTTAAACTTGTACGTAATTAATGACGTAATGCCTCCGGACGAATATCAATATCCTGTAAAAAATTCTGTGTACACAAACGTGATTGCAAAAATGTGCTTGGAATTTGCTGTTGAGTTAGGTAAAATATTTAAAATTAAAACACCTTTTGACTGGGAAAATGTGGCCACAAAAATGTATATACCGTTTGACAAAACTTTCAAATTTCATCCTGAATTCGATGGGTTTGACATTAAAAACCCATTAAGTGTGGTAAAACAAGCCGACGTTATTTTAATTAACTTTCCACTAATGTTTCCAATGGATAGAGATGTCAGAAAAAATGATTTACTTTTGTATGAGAATATAACAGACTTAAATGGACCAGCTATGACGCAGTCTATGTTTACGATTGGATGGTTGGAGGTTGGGAATAGAGTTGCAGCAGAAAAAGCTTTTAAAAAAAATTTTGAACACATTCAAGAACCTTTTAAAGTATGGACTGAAATTCGAAATGGCGACGGAGCCAAAAATTTTTTGACAGGAGCGGGAGGATTTCTTCAGACAATCATATTTGGTTTTGGTGGAATAAGAGTGCATAATTTTAGTCTAGATTTTAATTTAAGTTTGTTACCCGATTCGACGTCATTATTAATTTATGGAGTAAAGTACCGCGGCAATAGCTTAACTTTTAATGTGAATAAAGATAACAAATGCTTTATAGAACTAAGCAATGCCTCAAAAACACAATTAACTTGTTTAGTGAACGGTAAAAAAGTACCATTGAAGACAGGACTCAAAGTGCTAACGTGTCGTGGTTCGATTGTTCCAAGCATTTCTATATATGATGTAAACAACAATGACACAAACTATATATTGGGAAATGTAGTCGTGTAATTAATTTGAAAAGTTTATTTTTGCCCCGCCATTTACTACGGTTGATGAAATATTTAAAGAATTTTTGTTCGATATCTTTTTATTTATTTATTTTATTTAATATTATGTAATAATACTGTTGTTACTATTTCAAAATAAGATTCAAAAAGTTGCAATTGAAAAAGAAGAAAAAAACACCCAAGACGTATTTTAAATTTCTAAAAATCACTCTTTCAGTAACTGGCCGTGACACGTAAACTTGGAATAAAATGTAGGGGCCGATATTAACTTTTTTATATTTGAAGATATAAAATAAACGCTGAAGATCTCAAAAAAAGCTTGCTAGATTCGCTTATGATTTTCCTTTTCTTAGCCTGCTATAAAAATAGTGAAAAAATGGTTGTTCTAAGAATTACTTATCTCAGAAAAAAATGATTAGAAAAAAAAAAAAAATTAAACGATTCAAAAATGTCAGTTTAATGATTTCCAGACACGATGAAGTAAAAACACGTTGGATAAAATGTATTCTTATTGTAAATTTAAAATATCAACTAAACACGCATCATTTCTCTGCAGAAATTATTTCGACTAAATTGACTTATTTTTAGCACAAGATAATATGGTTGTTTTTTGTGCCACATTGCAAAATAAAAAATTATAGCCTCCATTTCAGATATTAGGCTATGTGTACAATCCATTTCACTTTTTATTAATTACGTAGCACCAAAACTTCTCATTACTAATTAATTTAAAGTTAGAATAACATTTCAATAATGTGAGACGAAAAGAACATGATGTGTCTAATTTTGCTAAAACATGGTCTAAAGTTGAAAAAATCTTGCGATATTTAAACTTTTTGAAACCAAATAATAAATAAATAGTCATGAATGAGCAAATCAATTCAATGAACACAAATTTTGTATAGAGTAATCATCAGAGAGTTTTAGTATTTTCACCTCTTTATAAAAAACTATGTAATGATGTTAAACCACCTACTCGAACATTAACACGCATTGCTTCAAAATTATCCAAATCTGCTTTTGATAATTTAATTGATGAAAAAACTTGTATTATTTTCCATGATGAAATGTATCTTGTAAAAATGTTATTGTATCACGCTGTTTTTGGAAAAGTATTAAATGACACAGACTCTTTTGTAAAAAATGTTTTAGGTGTCATGATAACTTGTATGTTTTGTGAAAAATGTTACCTGAAAACAAGTTAAATTCTCAACTTTTTTATTATCATATTCATTGAAAGCATTTAATAAAATTTTTTGAAGCTGAATCAATTGTCTGATTTAAATAAAGTTTTTGTTTGATCGAGCCATGTTATAAAACAATCTGTTTCTACATGCCTAAAGTTGTTTTCTGACAAATTTTACAATTGAGGGCCGCAATTATGGTTGCTTTTAACAAGTAGTATATAAAATCTTCAACAATTTAAAGAAGCAACAAAACAACACTTGTTTGATTTTGGTACAAAGCAGTTACTATATTACTAATAAAAACATTTTTAATCTTAGTTATTAAATGTCATATATTAACGCAACATCTTTATTTATTTTATATGGCTTTTAAAACATGTATGATATTATTTTATTTTTTTATAATGACGCAGTATGTAAATGCATTATGTTGATACAGATTTATTTGGTATGTGTGTGTGTGTGTGTGTGTGTGTGTGTGTGTGTGTGTGTGTGTGTGTGTGTGTGTGTGTGTGTGTGTGTGTGTAGTGTGTGTATATATGTGTACAAATATCTGTATATATAAACAGGCCTTGGTGGGAGCAAAAGAGCGGAGAAAAGTTGCAAATAAATTTGAAACACAACTAAGAGCTTCACGTTTTACGCTCTCATCAGACACACGCACACACGCACGCACACACAAACACACACACACACACACACACACATATGCACACAGCTCCTAACAGAATTTTTATCCGTTATATTTTTATGTTATTAAAAAAATTAATGTTGTTATTGAATTTGACTAAATCGACTAAAATTCGACTAGTCGAAAGTCAAAATTAGTCGACTAAGAAAAAAAGAATAGTCGATATAATCGATTTCGTTGAGTAAAAATCTCAAAATCCTTATATCATTTCATTAGATTTAACTTTTTTCAATCTTTTATTTTTGTTTGTTAGTTAAAAAGCAAAAGCATGTACTATTATAACGAGAGATGTCACGAATAGTGGTATTGTGTCACCAAATATTCGGCTGCCGAACATTCGGTAACTCTTTCTTATTTTTAGAGTTCCGACCTGTTTCATTGAAGTGCATATCGTATATATATTAGCAAAAAACGTTTAATTGAAAATGTAAAGTTTTGAATTAATGGTGCAGTATTGTAAAGTTTGCAACGCTCTACGAACTGGCAAAATATAAGTCGAAGAAAACACTAGTTATAATAGTACATTAAACTTATAAAACGGTTATAAATATTTTATTAAATAAACACTTAACATTATGGTGAAGAAATATCAAATCATGTGTCAACACCAAATGCAATTTAATAAGATTATAAAAGTTTCAGATTGGAAAAAAACTTAAATGATTGGTTTATCTTAACAGGGATTTTTGAGTTAACATTTTTTGCCAGAATACCCACAATATGTTAACTACGCTGTGGACATTTGTGTTTAATTTATAACTTGGCCGTGTAACAGCGCACATTATTTGTTGGTTGTTACATCAATTTGATTTAACTATAGTTATGTGTAAACGTATCGTGCTTTTCAAACTACTCAAAAAGATTACAAAAATAACCAGCTCAGGTGTTTTCATTTCAGAGGTAATTTCAGAAGTTGATATAGATAGATCTTCACAACAACCTGATCTTTAAAATATTTTAATGGGAATGTCAATTATGCGGTTGCAATAAAACGATGCGATAAATCCTTCTCAGTGAAAGGCTGTTTGGCACCGATGAACCATTACCGGTGACATTTTATTGTTTTGACAATTTTTTGAATTGAAACAACAAAATGAAGTTATTATAAAAAATTTAAAAAGAATTATAAAAAAAATAAATTGTTTTTGTAAATCTTTTTATCATATAATGCACTTAATTATAAAACATATTATGTTTTAAAACAAATAATAATCTTCATTTTAATTTTTGAAACATTGGCCTCCACATTTTTTACTGAATTTTGCGTGCCGCGACATACTAAACAAATTTTTTTTTTTAACAGAGCTGCTACGCAGAAAAACGGGTTGAAAACATCACGGGTTAAAAAGTTTTAAATTTTTTTCTGTATGTTTTTTTTTAGTTGTATATAATGTATATAATCTTTTTATAGTTTAAATAATGTATATAATTTTGTCACTAAAAAACATGCTGAGCAAACAAAAAATAATGTAAAATGTCAAAATAGTAACTGGAAGGAACGCTTATCTTTACTTTATATATGATAAAAGTTTGATGATCGTTAACAGAAAAATAAACACACGCGATAATTTGGAGCAAAAGTGGTTCCATAAATACCCTAAATCTTAGGAATAATTTTCATAACTGTTTTTAGATAATTACATAAAACGCATGACAATTGTAATGCTGTTGAAATTTTTTTTCTTTTTCTAGTTCTGGATACAGATGAAATGAATGTAAAAACCTTTAAAGTTAAAACATTGGAAGGATGTTTGGGGTAGAAAGGGTGTCGAGTAATGGAATAAATCTAATACATTTTCTAGAATTTGATAAAAAAAAATTTTCAAAAAAAATTGACCATTCTTACTTAATCATATCTTTTCATACATAATCAACAACTTTTCTGAGTCACGAGCCAGTGTTTCGTGCAATTTGTGCCAGTGATTCTTTAAATTTAAAGAAGATTGGCTGTCAGACATTAAGTTATTTGGCTCAAGATGGAATGTTAGAAACTAGTTAATCAAGGACTCAAAAACCTTGCTAATAACAGAAAAAAACTGATCGGACAATAGTTGGAGGGAGATATGTTCTCCAAAGTTTTTAATAATTCAAACCAAAGATAATATTTTCCAGCAAACAGGAAAATAAGATTCAGTCATTTATTCATTCAGTCAAGCACTTATTAAAGAGTTTTGAGAGAATTAAAGAGAGTTCCAGAGAACACTTTGTAAGACTTTGTAAGATTATGACAGACCACAAGCAGTAGAAAAAAGTTTAATCGAGATATGACTTAAACAACGAAAGCCAGAGTGACTTAAATGTTAAACAATGGGTTTACCTATTTAACTGGATTGAAATATAAGAGTATGGAGTATCTTATATTCAAAAGTTAAATTAGAAAAAAAAGGTTTTTTGCAAATAGTTCAGCCTTATCCTTAAGAGAGGTAATAAGATCAGTCGCACAGTTATTATTTTGATGAAAAATGATGACAAAATGATTACAATTAGATATAGCAATCGCACAAGAAGGTGCAAACCATAAGGTTGAGCCTCGTGCTCGACTTGGAACCAGCGAGATGGAATAAAAGCTTCCTTAACTACCTGGATACAGGAAGTTCCGTAGAAAACGCATTTATTAGCGGATAGAGAAAAGACATCAGCCCAAGGACCATTACGGAGAAAATTACAAAAAGAATACCATTCAGCTTTAAGGTAGAAGTAAATAGTGCAATGAAAAGGTGAGTCCAAAGTAGAAGTATGAGGTGAAATATTTATAGAGATCATTGCATGGTCGAAACCACCTAAAGGAGGACAAGGAGAAACACAAGCTAGAATCTGAGAAAAGACACAAGTTAAGGAGTAAAAGTAAGTTATTAGGGTTGTCTGGAAGACCAGTCGCAAAGTCAACTATTGAGAAATACAGAAGTTATGAGCTTTGGTGTCAGTAGAGTAAGTGGTGTTAGGGCTAAGCCATTCTGTGTAATGAGCATTAAAGTCACCAATAAGAATAGCATTAGCAGAGGGATAAAGAGAAAGGACATGGTTAATTTGATCAGAATTAGATCTAAAATAGTAAAACTTTTAGAAGAAGGAGAACGATAAAGAACAAAGAGAAAGGTGATAGAGTGAAGAGGTGCTAAACGGAAGGACATAAAAGAATGATTAGAGGATTCAAACGCGGTTTCTCGACACATAGATGAACTGATACTTAAATATACGCTTAAGCCAAGCATGTGACGGTTGGAGTATTTTAAAATTAAAGTATTAATACTGATATCTGATGAAGGAATAGCCAAATATAAATAAGTCTCACAAAAAGTTCTTGTGAGTTTTGCGATAGATAAGATTCAACTGATGGAATTAACTTTAAAGTCAACTCGTATTTATGAAAGATATATTGAAACATTTAGGTGGTGGTGATGGTTTTTTATATGTAACATTTTTGGTTACTTTAGAAATGGTTTAAATTTAAAGAGAACTTGACTCGTTCATAGATAGAGCACGGCATATCAAGCAATAAGTTATGCAAATGTCTTAGTCCTGCTAATTAACCCAAAGTCATAACTTTAGGCTCCTTATGTAGCCTAAACAATGTACACCAAAGCATTAACAAGGTCAACATCAGCATAGCATGGTACTGTTAATACTATGATAATTTACAGTTGTTCATGGAGTAAGCCTCTCTGAGTGCTTCCCAGAGCTTGTCAAATTTTATTACCTGCAGGCCTCATAACCATTAAATTGAGTTTTAGAGCTGTAATCTCTTTAGGAAGTAACTAGAAGAATTGCATAGCCACTGCAAAATGCAAAAAATCTATAAGAAGTCATGAAACAGAGCGAAACAAGTTTACATCTACGCCAGCTTAATAGATGAAGAAGGGTTGCAAAGCTGGTCAACAGAACTATTTTTTTTACCCCTCTTTTAATTCTTTGGTTAGGAGACCTTTTATAAGATAGTAGCTAAATGCAGTTAATATCTGCCCCAAATGAGTATTTTCATCGAGACACCATCTCTAGCCTTCATTCAACCAAGAGCCCAAGGCAGAGGAATTTTAAATCGGAGTTTATTTCTCTAAGCTTTTGCCTTAAAAAGCAAACCCTACAAAGCTGCATGGCAATGCAAATTTGAAATATTTATTGTCATGTTAACAAATAATTATTTAAACAGTTTTTACCCAAAAACAATGACCAAAGAATGCCACTTATATGGGGTGATAGCGTACACGCCAAAGTACCCTGTGATGCGGAAAATAATTAAATTTCAATGTTCAAATTAAGTAAAACTTTCACTTTATAGTGCGACAACAAAAACACTTACAAAATGAGAGCCACTTTATATAATTTGATAAAAATTGGCGCAAATATCATCATAAAATTTCAGCCGGATTGGTTAGCTGGTTAAAGATTTATGGCAGTTTTAAGTTAGTTTTTTGTTACTTTAACCAAAAACGTTACCGATTACTGTGATATTCGGTCACTATTTTCAAAATAAAGGTTATATGAGTGTTTCATTATGTAATATCAACAAATTTTATTATAATTATACTATTACTTAAACTACCATTTTCATTTTATAGACAAAAATATTTATTTCCTATATAAAGCATGGTTTGACTAGGCTTATGTATTGCGTGAAAATATCAGCAATTTCTAAGGTATTGTCAAACTGCAATACTGTCAAAATGCATGAAAATGTTAAAAAATGGTTGAAAAGCTTATATAAACCTACACAAACAAAAAATTTAGATAAGATAACTAAAATAATTAAAAAATAAAAAGTTTTCTCAGTCAGAGAAAAATCGTACGAAAGGGAGAGTTGTATTTTGAAGGGCAGTAAAAATCTTTTGTAGGAACGTGCCACCAAATAAAATCTCTTTTAAATTTTTAATAAGTATGCCAAGTGTCAGAATTATGTAAGAATTTTTTCCTTGTAATTTAAGTAATTTCCCTTGATTTTAATCGTTTGTAAATAATAATATTTGTAGGTATGTTAATGGATTGCTCTCCAATATAATTTCAGGTTATATTTTGTATAGGGGATAGTTTGATTAAGTAAAATTGGATCCAGCGAATTGCCACAATATCAAATCAAGCAATGGTTCAAGATGAAAATTGAAAACTTTTGTGCTACCAATTTCCATGCAGGCCGAATATGCCAACTGTATAAGACAAAGATCATTTCAATACAAGTGAGACCTGAAACAAGAAGCACAATGTGTTATTGCCTAATCTGCCAAATTAGTTGTTAAAATCTGCAGGTAAAGAATCTTATTGAGGTGCAAACTATCATTTAAAGAGTACCAAATGTACGTTGCAGCACATGCCTCTGCCCTTTAGGAACAAGTTTGGCACATCAATGCTCTCAAATAAAGTTCAGTAAAAATCTTCAATCTTTATGAGTAAATATTTATACTAAAATAACTTTTACATACACATTCAAAAAAATCTTTAAAAAAAGAGACAAGATAGGTTTCGGGAATTTTTTACAAGTTTCTAATTACTTTAAAAACGAATAACTTGTAATTTTTAAACATACTTTCTGAGCAAATTTTAATATAAAGATAAAATATGTATGTTTTGGTTTCACGTCAAAGTAGTGCCCCAGCCACTATCAAGTGCTCCTAAACTGACTGAGCATTGTTGATACAGCATTAAAGGTTGATACCACCTCACCGTCTCAAAAACAACCTCTCACTCAAAGGATTGACACTGGAGTTAAGAGAAAAATTCTTGATGAGGAATCAGAAGAAACTTGTTCCAACATTAAATAAATCTGGTCACCAATTAGTACAAATGGGGTTCAACTAATTTTGGCTTGCGTCATGAAAGTTGCAAATATAATTTGTGGTATTCAAACTCATTCAATTATGCACTCTTGTGCATGTTGTGACGTCATATTAAGGTGTTTTGCCAAATCTGGAAACTTTTTGGAACTCACCAAACCACCACCAATGGAATTGCATCTCCTTATAGAAGTTGTCAATCATCTTTTCAAGATAATTCAAACTGCTTGGGTAGTAGCTGTTACCTGGCAGCTGTCCTCCACATTCAACTGAGCCTGTATCATGGGGGCCGGTTTAAGGGAAGTAAATGCAGCTTTTAAATTGTTTTTAGCAAATTGATTATTCAAACTCGGTTCCCAACATTTTTCACATAATTGAATCATGAAATTTTCAAAAGGTGTTATTTAAAGATAACTTCTGCAAGCGTAGCACCCAAAATTCACACCGTCTTCAGGTTTGAATGCTCAATAAAAATATATTAACCAGTAATTTTTTTGTTTTGTTTTAGCAACTAGTCCAGGTTATGTACTCTTTTAAGCACATTTTTTGCATTTTGCAAGTAGTTTATGCATTAACCAATTCAAGTCACGCTTCAAATATCAAATCAATATTTTGTCTATAGAATAAAAACGGTACAAGTAGCAGTAAAACAATTATAACAAAAATTGTTGATACTACGTAGTAAAACACTCATGTAACCTTTATTTGAGGTTAAGTAAAAACTTAACAAAATATAAACTAAGACTGCCATTAATCCTTAACCAGTTAACCAATCCGACTGAAATTGTATTCAAAGTTTGGTGTGGCCATACATTTGAACCAACTTATGAAACTATATGAAGTGGTTCTTATATTCATGTGTTTTTATTGTCGTACTATAAAGCCAAAATTTCACTTAATTTGAACATTTAAGTTAAATTATTTTCCGCGGAAATTATTTAAATTAGGAAAGTTTAACAAAGAAAATGTCTATTATGCAACATCAACAAATGAAAAAGAACGTGTTACCACGGCGTTAATTTTTGTTCAAAAATCTTCCGTTTGCCAGTTTGCGCGTGTTTTTACACTAATAGTCATAGTAAGTGGAAACCATGTAAAAATAAAAATTTTAATAGACCAATCAATATCAAAAGTTTTTGCAAGTGGTTTCTGTTAGTATATACTTTCAAATCCTTTAATACTAATTTTATAATCCAAGATTTGCTTAAGCGCGTACAAAATGTGAAGCAATAATTGTAAAAAGTGTTCCAGAAATATTGTGAAACTTACTCAGAAAATGCTTTATAAAAGCATCATATGTTTTAATTCTCTCTGATGCATCAAACCACAAGGACGTTAAAATATATCCGGCTCGTTAATTTGATGTTGAAGAGGGAGTGCAAATTCAGCTGATTAACATGGATTGTGTAAACGGAAAAACATCAGATATTTAATCAGAAGTTATCTTTAAATGCATTAGTGCTAACAATATTTCTTTGGCTATTTCTCCAGACAACACCAATACCAATTTCGGAGGTTTAAAACGAAACGGTAATAACAATATTCACAAAAAGTAAATCGCTAAGCTAAACCATGAAATCATTGGTATCGGTTGTAATGCTCATATTTTATCAAACGCAATAAACACTGCATCTGGTTGATTATCTATTGATGTGGAGATAATTGTTTCTCAAATTTCTCAATTCAAAACTCTCAAAAGCTCGTTGGTTGGCCTTACTTTCAGCTATCAAAAGAGTGCTTAAGTTATATCAGCCACTAAGATCATACTTTTTACGCTTAGAAATTGCCAGAAATTTTTGTTTGACTTTTTCAAAAACGAAATGGGGGAAATGGTATTGTTTTTTGTTCACAGTCAAGCCAATGTTTTTATAACACGGTAAAAAAAATTAAGAAAGATGATACTTCTGCTGCTGAAGTTGCCGAAGTGTTAAAGGATTTGAAAGACCAGATAAAATCTAGAAAAGAAGAAAAACTTCTTACTTTCATGGTAAGACAGCATTTGCAAGTTACCGAAGAAAGTAGTCATCGTTTGAAAAACCAATTTCTGAAAGAAGTAGACATTTTTTACAGTGTTTGTCTAGAGTATATAGATGAGTGGACGCGTCACTTTAGTTAGGTTGAAGTTTTTAAATGGTCTTTACATAACTGTAAAGTTGATTGGATTGAAATTATTGAAACTATAACTTTTTTGAAAAAATCAATAGAAATCACATTCGATGACAATTAATTGTTCCACGAAATTCGGAGAACTAATTTATATTACGCAAAGGAAAAGTTTTCTTCTTGGAACTCACGGTCTGTTGAATGTGACAAGCGATAGGTTGAAATTTTTTCTCCTTTCGAAAATAATCACGTTCCTTATAACAATTTGTTAAAATTGGTGGAAGCCGCTTTATGTTTGCCAGGTTCAAACGCTTCCGTAGAGCGATTGTTTTCTTGATTGCCAATGATATTTATACAGAAGGGAAATCCCAACTTACAATGAAAACTTTGGCAGCTATTTTGTTCGTTAAATTTAATTTAAGAAAATATAGCTGCTCATTTTGCAGAAAAAATTGAAAAAGATGACATGTTGCTGAAAACAATTCATTCTTATGAAAAATGTTGTGATTTAAAAATGCAAATATTGTTTAATATTTTTTCAATAATTTAGTTTCTTCACATGCTATTTTAAAATAAATAAACGAGTTTTTAGTAAAACCCATTTAAACCAGGCCTGCAGGTAGAGCGGGAGCGAGAGGGGCACGTACTCTCCTGCGCTTTGTCCTGATTGGCCACTAAAAAATTGAAGTTAATCATATATTAGTTGTTAGTACAACACAAAAAAGGCAAGACCATCTTGAAAATATAAAAAATATAAATTTTATTAAATTGATGCAAAATCTTATCAAAAAATAGATGAATATAGAAAAAATTGCCCTTGGGTGCCTTTATTTCTATTTTATTTTTGGCGCCTTTTGAAAAAGTGCTTCCCCTTTAAAGAAATGGTATTTAAATCAGGCTAAGGACCTGATTTGAATACCCTTTGTATTTATACAAACCAAATTTATTCCTTGTACACGTCTGGTATTTTTCAAATATGGTCACCTTATTTTACTGCATTTGTAAAAAATTTTCAGAAATGGTTCTTAGTGTGTTAGGTCTATATTTTTTAGAGATTTTAAAGGTAACTCATTATTGTAGGTTTAATAGCTTTTTGAAAATCAAAAATGTTAATTTTATATATATCTATATAAATCTATATTTTATATAAATCTCTACCTTAAAAGAAAGATAATAATGCAAGTATCAATTTCAAATGTAAAACTATTTGTATAGAAAAGTTAACATAGTGGTTTATCAAGCATCTTTTTGTAGACTTATTTTTCATGGTTTAAATAATACGAAGAATGTGTAATTTTTTTTACAGTAAAAGTACATATATTCTTCCATAAACAAAAAATAAAACTTTTATTTTAACATATTAACACATTAAAACATTCAACTTTTGACCAATTAAGTCATGTACCTTTATTACTTAGCTGCATATTTTAGTGTAGACTGAACGTAAAAATGTTCCAGTCTAAACGACATTTAGTTTTAATAGTCGCGCGAACGATTCGTGTTGAAAGATTTTTGGTCAAAAATTAACGCCTTCTACACAGCTTGGTAAGTTTAGTCTTCCGATTTATTTCCTTATTAATTTTTCTATTATTATGCTTACTATACCTAATATTAAGCCCTATCCCTAAAGCTTTAAATAAAATACTGGATAATAAATTAGATTCAGCTTGACGTTTTTTCTAAAGGTTGAGCAACGTCTACATCTATTTCATTCTTTCTTTTCAGTAAACATCGATGTTGACGGATTTCTCCTCCACCTGTAATTATCTATGCGAACGTATAAATTTTAAGAAGTGTGTACAAGGCTTTTCCAAAAACTCTGACAGCAATCGGTAAAAAAGAGTCTTTCTATATAAGCAATAGAAAGACTAAAGACTATTTATTGTCTTGTCAGACAAGCATGAATTGAAAATGAAGTATCATCTAATGAAACCAGCCTCTTGATGTTGGGATGATTGCCTTGTTAAACAAAAGCACGGGGCTTGTGTGTTAAAGAGTACAAAAAAAAAAAAAAGAACAATAATAGGTACATTACTAAAGAAACATTTTTTCCAGTTTTACTTTCCCATTAAGGTTATGTAATAAGCTAAGAAAAAATGAAAACTCATTTGAAAATGAAGGGTTTTTATCCCTTTAACCCAAAAGCCAGATTACAACAATTAAACAAAGGAAGTCGAGCATTCAAGCAAGGCGTCTTTTTTGAAAGTGTTTTGGTAGATGGAAAGTTGTAGTAAGTTCATCCCATTCAGAAGCTCAATGCTGGGACTCCAAAAATAAAAGAAAGAACTTGTTGTTGCTATTGAAATTCGCATACAACTGCGATTGACCAATACAGAAATTTGAAAAGTTTGAATTTTGATTGACCAATACAGAAATTTGAAAAGTTTAAATTTTTTAAGGTATGTGGTACATACCTCAAAAAATTCAAACTTTTCAAAATTTAAATTATCAATTTTTATGGTCAATTTGACATTGCTGATTCTGAAAATTAGATTAAACAGCATCTTAATTAGTCTAATTTAGCATTTGAGATGTTTATAATTTTATAGTTCCTTCGCAACGGTCTTAGCATCCAGGGTGATAACTGAATTTATTTTATGTCCTATCTATATTTGTGTTCATTCAGTATGGAAATTAACTTAATAGCCTTGTTTTGACTAAAAGACATATTTCCAAGCAACACAACCACGGTCTATCTATAAATTTACTGGATGCATGTAATGCAAATGAGGTTAAGTTCTCATTATTGAATAAAATCAATCTTTTTACTTATAATGGGCTCAACTAGCAGAAAACTGAAATCAAAAGCTAGAAAAAGAAAATTTTATAGTAACAGATTTACTCAAAAACAATTAAATTCTGGTTTGTATAAAATTACAAAAAAAAGAAACAACAGAAATAAGTATATTTGCATCAGCTAAAAAAATAAAACATGACAAATTCAATTATTAATTAGATACAAATTGCAGTCAAGGTATTAAATGCTATATTTTTTTTAACACTCAAATCTTTAAAGACATTGTCGATAAACTTAGTTTATGTCCGAAAAGTTTTTTGAAAGTTAGGTTTTAATCCTAATATTGAAAAAAAAAAAAGAAAATATCAAATCTTTTTATAGTTACTTGCTGTACCTGTTAATGGAGACACGAGTTTTATGCCTCAAAAAAAGTTTCAAGTTTTAACAAAAACAATGGTGGTAAGGGATATAATATTAACTATCGCTCTGTTTTGGCATTTCGTGAAATTGGAAAAGGTCATTTAGTTCAGTAAATAACAATTCTTCTATAAAAAAATGTTACTTCAAGTTTTGATATATCATGGCGGCGTCATGGATTCATCTCCATGAATGGAGTCTTGAAAGTCATTTTGAAATTTGGACAAAAAAATCCGTTTTTAAGCCTCCATTCTCCATTATAGAATTTATCGCGATACTTTTTGTGTAAATAATTTAAGTTCTAGAGAAAGAATATGATTGAAAATTGGTACCTGACCATTTTTAAAGGTGTTGATTACAAAGATGAAGAGAAAAAAACTCAATTGTGCAGTATGAAGAGAAAAAAACCCAATTGTGCAATTAATGCTGTAGTGGTGTAGTGGTAAAGCGCTCGTTTCATAAGTGAGAGGTTCCGAGTTTGATCCCCACCACGTCTCTGGTAGTACCGCGCTCAACTTGTTTCTCCGCGCAGCGGCCTTGTTCGTCAAGGTTTGTGTTTTGGAGTTATAAAGTTGAGAGAGGATTATAACCACTATTAAGTAGCCTCCTTATCTATAGTGGCATTTTCTACCTTGAGGAGATGAATAACAAAAAAAAAAAGTTCTTAATAATAGAGAATAGTTTTTTAATTCTTAAATATTAACAGTCAAATTATTTTATTTTGTAACCATGGTTTACATTTCACTTATTTCTGGAATTGTCTTACTCTAAATGTAAAGTAAGAATTCTTAGAAAAGTTTAGGTCTCTGAAAGAAAATAAAAAATTATATTGCTTTGCATAACTTACATATTTATGATTAATATTTTCAAAAGTATACATGGAAATACTACAGGCCCGTGCTTTGGCCTGTAGTTCAACCGACTTGGATAATGTGGATGCATAAACTTTACCATAAAATCATCATTCTCTTAATCAACAGCAGCAACTATACCAAACCAGTAAAATTCGTCGTATTTGCAAAATAGGTGTTGTGACAGCATAACATAGTCAATTTTAATATTTTCATATTTTTGTTTATTAAGTAAAATCAATTCTCATCTGATAACCTTTTCATTTTTATAATTGAATGAAAAGAAGGTATAAATTGATGGAAACTTCTTGCCCAAGAATAGTGCTTGCTATTAAATCAGTAAGTTTGTTTCTTACTAGCTCCATTTCTTTAGTAGTGACCTACACAAAAATAATCCCACTGATTGACTTTTGACAGTATTCAAACATTGCTTGAGAAGACAGTATTTTCCCTGTGGTTGGACTCTGCAAGCTAGCACTTGCAACAAGCCTTTTAACAGTGCCACCTATTCCATCGCATGGAGATTTATCAAGGCTTGTTGCATAGAAATTCCAAGTGCAATGAACAGAGAAATTTTCAACATGGTGACATTGTTTGTAAAAATATTTTCAGTTTTTATACTGCCCTGCACAGTCATCCGAAAAATAATGAGTTTTTGTAATTATGGGACAAAGACTTTTAATCTGATTAATAATTTTGTGTATAACTCCATTGATAAAACCAACATCATGATTCAAATAATCTGAAATTACACAAAAAGAAGGTATTTCCAATTTCATTTTTTCTTGTAGTAGATGACAACTGGATGAAGAGAACATTGACTCTTGCTCCAATGGTAACTCTGTATCTCGTCTTGTACTACAAAAGTGTAATTCTCTGCAAAATCTGCTAGTAAAATAGCCTCATCAATATTAATTGTTTTTTCTTTGAGATGCTTCAGATAGCTAGATTTTGATTTTGCTATAAATGAATGAGAAATAATTTTATCAAGTTTTTCACACAGGAACTCTATGAATTCATTTAATGGAAGTTTTATTGATAATAGTTCAGTTTTATTTGTCTTGGTCACCTATTTTAAATTCACTGGCTGTTTGCAATCATCTGACTGTTCATTTTCATCACTGTCATATTGCTCTTTTGGATCATTATTTTGTATGAGATACTACTGAAAATAATTTTGGGCAGTATGTATGTCAGGACAACTATTGCAGTGGTGAACCATGCACTCTTTCGATTTTCTACAGCAAACAATCTTTTCAATGATTTCATGGTAAGATGTTTCAAGGCACTCAACATTAATTTAACATTTTGGTGTATTGTACGCACACAAACAGAATGTGTACCTTTTGGACCAGCAAGAATGCACCATTTAGGCCAAAGACTGCAAATTTAGAAAATCTAATTTTATAGTCTGGGTACTTTATCCTAAATGCCACATAGAGCTCCTTTAAGTGACACAAAATCAATTTTTTTGTGACATGTATTTTTTTTTCCCATGACTTACACAGTCTTTTTTTCCCGGCATTTGCCTTGACTACTCATCGTCAGAGTAAAAAAGTCTCATAAGTTCTATAACATCTTTGCTTATTCAATGTCGTTCAACCTCATTAAGGTATGCATTGATGTCTTTTTGGTTGCGTAAATATTTTGCATTTTGAATTTTTTTTTTGGAAACTGAAAACTCTTTTGCTGCTTTTCTGATAGACCAAGATTTAGAGGTCAATGTCAAAATTTAAAGTTGCTGCCTTCTGTCAGAAACTTTAAGTTTTTCTTTCATGTGTTCAACAAGGAAGTCTAGATCGCCAGCTTTGTTTTAAATTTCTTTTAGAACTTCATTGTTGTTTGGTGCAGCTAAATCAGTTTGAGTGACATCCAGAGCAGTTGCATGTTTCTTAATAATTGCTTCTTCAACTTGCTTTATCTTTCTCTTTCCAAGTGAAGGCTAGTTAGAGGTTTTGGGTAAATGAACTTTTAGAGGAGACACTTCAAGTTTACACAAAGTACTGTTGAGCGATGATCTTGCTGATTCCAGTATAATTTCTTTTTCCATATTATCTGCTGGTAATATTATCATTTTATTCTTATTCTTCACTTGATTCTTCATTGACGCTAATTTATGTCTGCATTGTGGACACATTTTTCACCTGGTACTACAAAATTGTCTTTACTGCATAAGTACTTTGCTGTATCCAAGTTGATTTCACAAAGACTGCCTAAAAAAAAGGAAGAATTCTTTTAATATGTATAAAAATGTAAATAAAACCATTTAAAGTTAAAAGTTGTATAGCTTTTGATAGTACACTTACAGAAGTCAGCTAAAAGTAAAGTTAAATATAGCTAAAATAGAACTTGGCCAAGAATTCTATTATTGTAACTCACAACTTTCACAAAATGTTGTAATTACTATAAATACCTTTTATAGCTTTGTTATGAGTATGTAATATAAATGGATTGCAGCACCATGTTAATTTAGTTGCATAGTGCTTCAAATAAACATGTTTATGATGGAGACAAGTTGTTGATTTGACATTCATTATTGATAGCCCAATCTTCCACATTGATATTTCTCTTTCATATTAAGGGATATCTTTAGAAGATTCCAAGCAACGGTGTATATGTTGCAAGATGACATTCACTTTCTAGCTTGATTCCAAGGGAGCACTGTTGACTGTTTGCCATTACTGAGAAACTGAATTACCAAATAAGATTCAATAATTATTTAATCTAAAATTAAAATAGTTTTTATCTCTATACAATTGGTGTTTCATAACTATATTTATAGGCCATAACTTACATTACAAAACTATATTAATACATCACAGCAGATGTTGCAAAACTATATTTTTACATGACATATCACTTCATAAAACTTTATTTATGTATCAAAACCAACCTCAAAAAACTGTTTTTACACATCACAACTGAATCCATAAGAGTCAGGAAACTCTAGGAATTAAAGAATATGTTACCTCGTTTTATGGTAAAGTAATTTTTGACCATTTTGAAATAAAAAATAGTTATCAAACTTTTTGAGTTAGGTCATTTTCTTTTCTACCTTGGATTCAGCATCTTCAAAAATGGTCAGGTACCAATTTTCAGTCAGTTTCTTCCACTAAAACTTAAATTATTTACACATAAATTTTTGCTAAAAAAGTCTTCGATAGAGAATTTGAGTCCGTATAAGGACTTTTTTGTATAAGTTTTAAAATGACGTATCTAAATTATTCTTCAAGAAACCAAAACCATCTTTTTTATTAAGATAGCCTAGGGTTAACTACTTCATTGGGAAAAAAAATTTAATCCATGAAATTTGGGTAACTCTGAGAGTTAATGAAAGCGCAATCCATAGTAATAGAAAAAAAGTTTGACTGACCATTTTAAAATATAAAAATACTACCTTCATTATTTTCTCTTCATTTTTAAATTCAGCACATTCAAAAATGGTCAGGTATTAATTTTTAGCCACATTCTTCCACTAAATTTTAAATTATTCATTGAAAAGTACTACTACAAAATCCATAATGGCGGATGTGAAAAAAATAGGGCATTTTAGGCTGAATTTTAAAATATCATAACTTTTGAACCTTCTAAATTTGGGAGCTCTAATTTTACATTTTTTCATGTTACATTGATAGATACCAGTGGTTGAAATTTGAAAGAAATCTTAGAGGGTGACTGAAAAATTTCAACTTTTTGTCCCATTTTTATGTGGAATTACCTAACAGTGCCAATATTGGAAATGAAAAAAAGGCACTTCTAAATATGGCTGTTGGAAAGCAGAACACAACTGCTATAATAATCATAAAGGAAGTTCTTGTTCAATGGAAATTGCTGGTATAATCAAAATCTTTCAAAGATCCATTACTACAAGAAAACTTAGATATTTATTTTATCTGGGTGATGGTGACAGTAAATCATTTCTTGAAGTTGGTAAAAATAACCCTTATCCTGGATTAACAATAAAGAAACAAGAGTGTGTTGGCCATTTGCAGAAAAGAATGGGAACACGTTTCCGTGCGTTGAAAGTTTCTCTTAAAGGAAAAATACTTTCTGACAGAAAAACAATATCAGGAAAAAACCGTCCTACTAATCAAGTCATAAACACAATTTAGAACTATTATGGTTGTGCTATTAGAGCTAATTAAGGAAACTTATATAGCATGTAAAAGGCAATAGCTGCAATTATTTATCGCTGTACAGAAAATGCTTCGCCTGAAGCACGTCTGTTAAGTATTGTCCATTGAATTCATGGTGTCAATTCAAGACTGCCATTGAAAATAAAAATAATCAATATAAAAGTAAAGTCAATATTCCTGCTGCTATTGCAGATGAAATCAAAAATATTTTTAGCTATAAAGATTAAGGCAATGATACTTTACTTGAAGCTAGTCTTGCTGGTGAAACACAAAACGTTAATGAAGCTTTGCATAGTTTAATATAGAAAGCGGTGCCCCAAAGAGGTTTTTGTAGGAAAGTTATTAATTGATATAGCTGTAGCATATGCAGTGCTTTGTTTCAATGAAGGTGGTTATGGTTTGTTAAGTGTTTATCATAGCTTTGGTTTGCAACCTGGTCAATTTTGTATATACGGTTTACATAAATATGGTATAGGACGCATAAAAGGTTCTAAAAAAAATCAAGTAGTATTGTTAAAAAACGAAGAAAAAAGCTCAGAGCAATAAAAAGAATTTTGAAGATAAAAATAGTTTTTATTCTTTTTATGAGTTTTTCTCCGATTCGCATTTTTTAAACTTTGATCCTAAATAACAGGATTCGTTCTTTACATAAAAGTCTATGTTCTGAACTAAAAAAATATTATTATTTTTTTTTTTTACTTATTTTTATAAGCATTTTTGTACTTCTTTTTGGGGAAAATTACCCGAATTATTGTAATTAAGCAAATCAAAG
>NC_088930.1:47347500-47422500 GCF_038396675.1 Hydra vulgaris | reverse complement strand
TATATGTAAAAAAAAACAATATATGAAATATATAGTTTTTTTTACATATATATATATATATATATATATATATATATATATATATATATATATTTTGTATATGAAATGTGTGATTATATATTTCATATATTAAGTTTTATTTTATTTTATTCTGATTCACTCCCAACAAAGCTGCAAGCAACCACTATTAAGGTAGGAGTTACTGGAAAATAATAATAGAGTTATAGTAGGTACGTGACAATTGCGCTTTACGGAACCGATTTTTGTACTAAAATTTTGTGCCACGATTTTCGTAGTCTCTTCAAAGTTAGCGTGCCTGAGGAAGGCTTTCTGGAATAACTCTTTAGTATTCGTTATCAACATAGATTATTTTTAGAAGAAAGAAAAGTTAAAGCTTATTTTCGATTTAGTTTTAATTATACTCAATTGATATATTAACGAGTTCTTGTTTCCTCTAAGAATGTACCTGGTAAACAATATATTGGCATAACAGAGGGTGAATGGAAAAAACATTTTGCCAATCATAAGCAATCTTTCAAGAATAAAAAGTATTCAAAAGACACCATGTTGTCAAAATATATATGGGAATTAAAAGAAATAATATTGATGATTTTATGCTGAATTGGTCTATCCTTAAAACAGCGCCTGCATATAACAATATTTCCAAAAAATGCATACTATGCCTACAAGAAAAATTTGAAATAATTACACATGCAAATCAAGAATGCTTATTAAACAAAAGATCGGAATTAATTTCTAAATGTAGACACGAAAATAAGTTTCTCCTAAAAAACTATAAAAATAAATGAGTTCGAATAATATTTACATTAACTACCTTTTTTAAAAAATCATTTAAAAAAAATAACATAAGTAATCATTTCTAAAGAATTCTTTTTATAATAGTGTCAGCAAACTCCACAAATGTGTGAAAATTTACAGTAGTTAAGACATTTGCAACTTCCTGTAATTTAATTTTGGTATAAATTGAAGTTTTATTAATTTGATCATCCATTTCTGATAAATCTTTGTTGATGAAACACAGTGTTAAATGGAAAAAATTTTTGTTAAGTGATTTTCTACTACTAATATATATATATATATATATATATATATATATATATATATATATATATATATATATATATATATATATATATATATATATATATATATATATATATATATATATATATATATATATATACAAATGACTTACTACATGCAAATTTTTATATTACTTTGTAAAAATAAAGTTTATTTGATTTTTGTTTAGATGAACTTGCTTTAGAGAGGATCAGTCAGTTATATCCCTATTATATGAATTAATTTAGTATTTAGTCATTCACTTTTAGTTTTCAAATAAGTTCTTTATTATGCCTATGTAGATTGTTGTTAGTTGTATTTTTGTATACTTAATACTTACATTTTATTAAGTCACTCGTTTTTTTTCTGTAGACAAATTAGAACAAACAATCAGTAAGTTTAGTTTAAATGTTTAGTTACTATATCATTTAAAAGTGTTTGAATGCTGTGTTAGTATTCCTTGTTAGCTTTGAATAAATGTTTTGATTTAAAATTGGCATTTAGGTGAGTACGGCCAGCAGATACGTAAGTTTCATAGATTTCTATATTTTTCAACATATAACTAACTGATACATCATTACAAATGTAAACTTCAAATAAATGTTTTAATTTAAAATTGGCATTGAGGTAAATATGGCAAACAAATATGTAAGTTTTGTTGGTTTCAATATTTTAAAGTGTATAATTTATTAATACATCATTATAAAGATATTATAACTCGAAACAAGTGTATTTTAACAAGTTTTTTTTAAGCTACAATAAAAAAATTAAAATTTAATGAAAAATAAAAGTTGCGTCAAATAAAGGTCAGGCATAACATAGATAATAGGGCAAAGGAAAAAGTAATTGCTAGATTGGAAAACAATTTAGTTCAAAAAGAGGAGAACACAACTACACTTTTGAACATAAATGAAGAAAGAAAGACATATTTGTTACAGATGAGAATGATTATTTGTAACATGTTAATATGTAATTTCTCAACAGGTAATTTTCTTATTCTCATTGAGAAAATTGGACAATGTATGGGTTTTGCTTTCTCTGATATTCCACACAAATGCCTCGGGAGCATGGCAGTATTTCAAGCTTGCAGGCAGCAAAATGGGCAATCAACAATAGTCAACTTACTCTTGAGTTTGATGCTACAACACAAGAAGGTGTTCATATTAACAGTATTTACTTGACGTCAAAATATCAATGCCTAGTTGTTGCTCTGGACCAACTACCTGGTGGGACAGCTGATGATTATAAAAACCATATATGTAATGCCATCGATCATATGGCTTTTATTTATTCTCATTTTCACTTGTGCAGCTTTAACGAATCTCGTAATTCAGTTATTAACAATATTTCTTACACAATGTCTGACCGAGTTGTTGTTAATCATCTTACCATAAGCAAATGATGTGCAACCTGGAGGAAACAGCTAGTGCAAAGCTTCACAATATAGATAGTGAGGAATTAATGGGTATGTTTAGTAATGCAAAAGTACGGACTACTAATGCAACAACTTGCTAGATCTCTTGCAAACTAAGATCAAAAAAGAGTAGGACTGTCGACTATCTAGACACTTTAGATTTAAGAAACTAGAACATGAATGGTACGATCCAAAAACATGCAAAGGTGTTTTATATAGCGGCAGAGTAGAAAAAGTTAATAAAAGAAAAAATGACTTCATTTACACCAATTCTTACTGGAAAGATGATGAAACTGATAATAAAGCTGTTGACTATTGCATGAAAAAGATCCAGCTTGCTGCTGTTATTTCCGGTGAGTTACAATTTAATTTAATAACACTGCAAGTGTTGTGACTTGCCTAAATAATACAGCAAGTGTTGTGACTTGCCTAAATAATACAGCAAGTGTTGTGACTTGCATAAATAGTATAGGAAGTGTTGTGATTTGCCTAAAATATATAGCAAGTGTTGTGACATGCCTAAATAATACAACAAGTGTTGTGACATGCATAAATTATATAGCAAGTGTTGTGACTTGTTAAATTTTTTGATAGGCGGCTCTGGCTTACCTTCACGTGGTGTCAATTGTTAAAAATGATTAAAACAAAGTTTCAATTCTGGAATTAATCATTTTAATCATTTACTAAAAGCCAAGACAAAAAGTATATTATATTATCTTTAAAATAGTTATATATTACTATTATTATTTTTTAATATTTTATTTATTATCTATTTTGAAACAGGAAATTTGTTTGTTAATCAAACAAAATGGCTAGCTCGTTAACTATACTGTATGGTCCTTACTTCTGTTAATGTAATAATCACATGAAAGACCTTATTATAGGTTTTTGCTATACTTGGTTAGAAAGATGACATGTTTTTTTACAGCCAATTGGCTTATAGCCCCACAATAGTAGTTGTATAATTTTTTTAGTCATATATATCCAATTAAATAATAATTTTTGGTTAGAAGAGGCATTAGAATGCCCCTTTTTTATGACATATTTGGATACGCCCTCCCTTATACTCCACTCTCTTATGACCATGGATGCACCACTAATGTATCTTTTAATCTAGTGGAATATGTTTTTTTATTTCATTGTTATTGTACTTTAAATATCCAATCAGATATTTCAAGAACTGAAATATTTTTTGATATTATAGTACTAAAACATCATGAACATATCTGCTACGAGTTTTACCTTCTGCCATCTTTAATGGTTATCTGGTTTGAATTTATCTTTTAATTTATTTCCAATTTCATAATTTATTTTTTAAATTCAATGTTCAAATTTTGAAAATAATAATTTTTTTTTTTAGGTTGGGTGGGGGTGGGGGTAGGGGGTAGGTGATTGGCATACGCCCCTTCCGTAATAGAAACACCACTTTTATACGTAAGATTGTATAACATAATATTATATTGCGTACTAATTTTACTCATTTTAGTAAAGATTTAATAAATATTTATAAAATCAACTCGATTTTGATCCTATGGTGTATCAAACCATCGCCACCACGCCCACCTCTATTTCTAACATACACCTCTCGTATATTTTGGTGGTTTACTATAAATTTAAAACAACTTTTTTGTCTATTTATATTGCTTATGTCTTTGAAAAAAACTTTTTTTCTGAAAAAAGTGTTTAGTTTTATACAGGCGAGGTGGTGGTTTGGTGCCCCCTCTGTCTATCCGATACGCCCGATGGTTAGAGTTTAACATAAAGTTGTAGCCCACTCTTACACCTATCTTTTGACACCAAGATATTTGTAAAGTTATAACAAGTAACTTTAATTATACAAAAAAAAGCCTCTTTTTCTCTAAAAAGTCTTATTATATTATTATATAAGTTCTTATTTTGTCTTACTTAAAAACGTCCGCAATCTTTTTTAAGCTATTTTGTCGGATGAAATTATATTATTAGCGGACAACTTACTCCAATGTAGGACAATCTACTCCGGAGTAAAATGTCCTATCGGACAGTTTACTCAAGTACGACAATTTGAGTCAGTTATTGTGTTATTTTATCAGCTTAGTTTTATTAGTGAAAAGATTGTCGTTATTAGGGAAAAGATTGTCGATAAAGGAACGTACACAAACTCACTGTAAAAGGAAAAGATTTATGGGAAATTTTATTCTGTTGTTATTAATTGTGTAAATAAAATCTGTTAATATTGATTGTGTTTCTGATAGTTTAAATATTGAGTTGTCATCAATAAATTTAAATGCTACACTTGTGTTTTAAAACCAAGACTTAAAAATGCACTTATTTTGAAATCTAGTATATCTGGCTATCGTATCATTGATGTTGCTTTTCTAATTTCTGTTTTGAATTTTTTCCTGTATCCGGAATGTGAGAGTCCTACACTCTCACTTGGCGAAAGATATAATAATCAATATAGTTCATCTTATAGTATCTTAAGAGTCTGAAAAAAGATTGCAACTATCTTTGTCAGTTTTACACCTCTATCAATGGTTACTGTAAAAAAAAGATTTGATAATAATAAGCGATAGTAATTTCTTGCATACGATTATTGGGATATGGATATGCAGGCATAAAAAACTTTGTACAATTATGAATTTACCTAAGCCTATGACCAAATTTTTAAAAATTACCAAAAGTAATTGTAACAGATGTTAAAACTGTAGCAGAACAAACCATGATAAATGTTGCATATAAATTGCAAAAAATATATGGCACTGACTGATATGTGTATCTTGGTACATGGTACAAACGAGACATTCATTGCTGAACGGAGTCTTTTCTACTGTTTTTGACAAAGTGTTAGATGTTGAAGTCATGTCCAGATATTGTAAAGGTTGCAGTGTTACTCAAGGCATCTAAAAGTTTAATCTTACTGCTTATGCACAATGGAGAACTTTCTATGCTTCTAAGTATACGTAATTATCAAGTTTAGTGCAAATATAATGCTGATAAAATAAATAAAACAACATAAGCCAGGACTAGGGCTAGCAAAACCGGTTTACCGGTATATTGGTTAAAAATTATGTTTAAATTTACCGGTAATTTTCAAATAATTTACCGGTAATTCGGTAAAATTTTATGGAAACTCTGAATAAATTACACTGGGCAACAAAAAAATATTTTTTTTTGTATCTTTAGCAATTTTATTCAAATTATACTAATTTTGGGCTGAGAAAAAAGAAAATGACAACGAAAATTTTTAATTAGCTCTAGTTTTTGAGATATACAATTCTCAACAAAGATAAACAATAGCAATAAATTTTTTATTTCAGCTAATTTGCAACAGAGAAAAATGACATATAATTTACATATTCTAATAACATTTAAAGTACATTTGGTTTTTTTTATTGCAAATATATTCTAATAGTTTTAAACAAAGAAATCATGATCATCAAGTTATTAGGGTTTCCTTTTGTAGACTAGTTCTGAAGCATCCCTACACACAAACCAACAGTAATCTGCAAGCATGGCCTCATTCCAACGACCCTGATATCTTTTTTCCATTACAGAAATAACTTGGTGAAACCTTTCCCCATGTTCATCACTAACAGCTCCACAATTGGGGGGGGGGGGGGAAGAAGTCTAGATGTGAGTGGAGGAAATGAATCTTGAGGGACATGTTACATCCAAGTTGATGGTATTTTTGCAGAAGTACTGTTACCAATTTAATGTAGTTATAATCTCGTTTGTTGCCTAAAAATCCACAAATCACTTCTTTAAGAGCTTCCCAAGTTTTCTTTTCTGGCCCCTTCAAAACTTCGTCAAATGCAGGATCCTTCATAAGATGACGTATTTGTGGTTTAACAAAAATACCCTCTTTAACTTTTGCATCACTTATTTTTGGAAACTTATTTCTTAAATATCTAAAAGCCTGTCCTTCTTTGTTTATACCTTTGACGAAATTTTTCATCAAACCCAACTCAATATGTAATGGTGGAAGAAGTACATTTTTTGGATCCACAATTGGTTCAGCAATAACATTTTTTTCTTCTGTGGTAAGATTTCTTGCAGACCAGTCTTCTTTTATATAATGTGAACTTCTGTCTCTACTGTCCCACATACACAAAAAGCAGCAGTATTTAGTATACCCTAATTGCATTCCTAAAAGTATAGCAATGACTTTTAGATCACCACAAATTTTCCATTTGTGTTTATTGTAATTAATTGAGTTGAGGAGAACTTTCATGTTTATATAAGTCTCTTTCATGTGAACTGGAACAATAGGAACAGAAGTAAGACGGTTTCCATTGTGCAGTAATACAGCTTTCAAGCTTAGCTTAGATGAGTCTATGAATAATCTCCATTCAATTGGATCATAGTTCAAATTAAGACAATGCATTAATCCAAAAACATCAATGCAAACAAGATTATTTTTTTTCTCAAAAAAAGAAAGCAGATTTTGCTGCCGTTTTCTGTAATGTGAAACCTTGACATCAAGTTGGAGAAGATTCCACTGCTTTAGTCTTGACCCTAGAAGTTCTGGCTTTTCCTGTGACAAGTCCAGATCTCGAACAAGATCACTTAATTCTGCTTGACTCAATCTGTGTGGCACAACATCTGTTAACACAAAATCAGGATCATTTGATGTGGAAGGCTTGTTTTCTTCTATTTCTACTTCATTTTCTGCTTTTAACTCACAACTTTGTGGTGGAGTAGGAACTGGTAAACTATCTGAATGTGGAATAGGTCGAATGGCAGATGGAAGATTCAGATATTTAACTGTTCCTACTTTTTTCATTGACAAACCTGCTTTAATGGATGGGGTCAAACAGAAATAGCAGTCATCTGTATGGTTTTTAGGCTCTCTCCATACCATAGGAACAGCAAAAGCCAAAGATCTTTTTTTATTTTTCAACCATTCTCGTAGTGTAACCGGACAAGAGCTACAGCATATATGTGGAGCCCATGATTTATCCTGGTCCCCTACCTTCATATCGAAGTAATGCTGGTAAGCAGTCTGCACAAAAGGTGTCATAGTTCTTTTCTGTGAGGAAAATGTTATTTCACCACAAATGTAACAAAAATTGTCCACTAAATTTACACATTTCCTTGGCATGTTGATTTGTAAAATTTTACACTAGTAAATAAAAAAAAAAAAACTAAGAATAGATTAGACCAGAAACTTTAGCAAACACACATAACTAGTATCACAAGTTTTAAACATGAACAAAACATTTTGGATAGTCAAAAACAAAATTTTTTTTTAAAAAAAAGAAAATTTCTACCCTTGCAAAGGTTGAATAAGCGATCGCGATTTACAAAATCTGGAAAAATATCTGGTCTTTAAAACTTTAGTTTATGCAAAGCCGTTTTTCTTTGTTTTTAAGGAGCGAATTATTATATGTTAGCTAAAAAGTTATAAAAAACAAAACAAAACAAAACAATAAACTTACGATTACAAATGTAATAACAATCCAGTCACTAACTGCATTATATAAGTAATATAACTATAATAGTATTATTATTTTTATAAAGCACTTATAACTTTTAAAGTTCATTCATTGTTCAAACAACATTAGTAATTCCAAACTTTAATAAAAGTAAAAAAACATCTGAAAAAATGAAGTGGATAATCAAATATTATTAAAAACTTCATGAACTTCTACAATACACTTAAACAACTTTATAAAAACATTCTTTATGAAAGGGTTTGCATTATGAAACGTTACGAACAGTCGGTAAAAACGCGCGCTAATTTAAAAATCAACCAATAAAAAGTTTTTTTTGGTTGATTTTAAAATTAACGCGCGCTTTTACGGACCATTAGAGGCTTTTTTCGTAATGCTTAACTTTTTATAAAGTACGTTTTTATGAAGTTGTTTAAGTTCTTTAATACGTCATAAATAATATTTAAATATCCACTCTATTTTTCTAGATGCTTTTCTACTTCAATTAAAATTTGGGATTACTTATGTTGTTTGAACTAAGAATGAATTATAAAAGTTATAAGTGCGTTGTAAAAGTATTACACTTATATAGTGTTATTACTTTTATATGAAGTTAGTTACTAGAGTGTTATTACTTTTGTAGTCGTAAGTTTGTTATTTTATACTTTATAACATTTTCGCTAACAAATTTAAGTTGATTTCGCCCCTTAAAAACGAAGTGCACGGTTTTGCATAAACTAAAATTTTGAAGACCAGATATTTTTCCGAATTTTTCATTTCGCGATCACTTAATTCAACCCTTGCCTTGAGAGAAACTTTTGCTTTTATTTCTTAAACTAGAGCTAATATGTAATTTTTAATGTCATTTTCGAATTCAGCAGATGGAAATGCACTAGAAAAAACTAACTTTGGTTCCGATACAAAATCACTGTTGTGCAGTGGATATGCTATATGCAATAGTGCTAATATGCAAATAATGCTATATGCAATGTATGCAAAAAAAATATAAAATGCTCTGGCGGCAGCACAAGTGGTTTGCACAATCACTTTATCAGAAAACATAAAATTAATCTGGTAAAAAGAGTTCAACATGATGATGCAGAAGCTAGCTGTTCTAATATCAATACCACAACTTCCGTTACGAATGATACAAATTCTAGATCAAAAATTTCTGATTTTTTCAACATTATTAAAACGATTGATGACACATTTCCAGCTAATTTAGCACGATTGACAGCACGAGATTGTTTATCATTTAAATGTGAATGTCCACTCGTATGATAATGTATTTTGGAATCTCGGATTGGTTAGGATTAAAGGATCGATGCTTGCTGAAAAATGTATAACGTATCTTCAAAATACACTTAAAGAATTTAGTATTGCGATAGAAAATATAATTTCCATTACTACGGATGGGGCCGCCGTAATGAAAAAGGTAGGCAGATTACTGGACGTAAATCATCAACTTTGTTTAGCCCACGGCATCCAGTTATCAGTAATTAAGGTGCTGTATAAAAGATCTGTTTCGGATAATATTTCCGTAGAAAATCAAGAAGTGGCTATTACTGAATTTGAACATGGTGAAGATGAAGAGGACGATGTAATGGAAGATATTGGGGTTTTTGACGTTATTGAGGATACATCAACTACTGATTCATCAATTCAACATTAAAGTATAGGTCCAATAATAACAAAAATTCGAAAAATTGTTGTCATGTTCCGTAGATCACCAACAAAAAATGACATCCTCCAAAAACATGTTAAGGATGAATTTAAAAAAGACCTTACGCTAATCCTTGACACAAAAACACGGTGGAGCAGTATGTTGATAATGTTGGAAAGAATTTATGAGATTAAAAATTGTGTTCGTAAGAGTCTAATCGATATCAAATCCGATATAGACTTATCAGAAAATGATCTCAATGTTGTATCAAATATAATAATGGCTTTGCAACCTGTTAAAGTAGCAGTGAAAGCTCTCTGCTCATGGGACACGAATCTATATGTTGCAGATTTGACAATTAGGTTTATGTTGGATGAACTAAGTAACCAAAATAATTTCTTAAGTAATGAATTGAAACAAGATTTAAATTTCGAATAAGTGAGAGAAGAACCGTTTATTCTGATATATATTCATATCTTCATGAACCATGTCCACGTACAGCTTTAAATAATGAAAATAATTATGGCGTGTTTAATACAACAAGTAAATTGGTTATGGAAAAAAATATTGCAGAAATCATTCAACAATTTTTAAAAAACGATTCCGAAACTACTGAAGCTGAAGTTGTGCAAGTGTATGAAACTGAATCAACTAGTGAATCTACGGTTTTATCAGCAGTGGCGACATCAAGTCAAGCAATGTCAATGAAGGAAAAACTTGATTTAGTAATTAAAAAAAAATGATAACTATTGCTCACGAAGGGATTAGTGATCCGAAGACAACATCCGGTCTTTTAAATATAGTCAGGAAAGAAATGGCGTATTTCAAGGAACAAAATATTAAAGGAAAATATTTAAACAAACTCCAAAAGTATATTTCAGTAGTTCGCCCAACCAGTGTAGAGCCGGAAAGAGCTTTTTCTGCAGCAGGTTTAATTGGCACAAAGTACAGAACAAGTTTAAACGACGAAATATTAAATGCAATATGTTTTTTAAGAGCTGACTTCAATAAACAATTTATGCTCCTTGAAAAGAATTGACTGTATTAATTATTTTTATTTTTAAAATGAAGTTTTCTTTATGTTTATGTTTGTTTATGTTTACGATAAAATACAAAAATGTTAATGTATAATAAATGAATTAATTATATTTTATTATATAAAAAAAATCTTTTTGATTGTTTAATAGACAATATTTGATAACTTTAAAATCGCTAAGCGCGCAAAGGGTTATGGTACTGCCTGGGTAATTTAAAAATAATCATCAAATATTTATTCATTTAATGAGATCACTATCTAACAGTATAGTTCTACGGTTCATGTTCATGAGATCACTATCTAACAGTATAGTCCTACGGTTCATGTCATTTGCAGATTTGTTTAATACAATTATAAGATGGGTCGAAACGATCACTGTGCTGTATATGGTTGCGTAAACAGTCGAAACAAACCCAAAAAGTAAGTGTTTCTTAACTTATTATTTATATTTTAAAATGTTGAGCTTTTTCATACCACATATATATATATATATATATATATATATATATATATATATATATATATATATATATATATATATATATATATATATATATGTATATATATATATATATATTTATATATGTATATATATATATATATATATATATATATATATATATACATATATATATATACATATATATATACATACATATATATATATATACATATATATGTATATATATATATATATATATATATATATATATATATATATCTATATATATATATGTATATATATGTATGTATATATATGTATATATATATTTGTATATATTTGTATATATATGTATATATATGTATGTATATATATGTATGTATATATACGTTTATATATATGTATATAAATATGTATATACATATATACGTATATATATATATGTATATATATGTATGTGTGTATATATATATATATTTATATATATACATATACATATATGCTGTGAATGTAAAAAATATTTTATCATTTAAAAATAAGTCACACTTTTGACTTAAACAAATATTTATTCTAAAAGGAACAACTATTTGTTTCTTTATAATTTTGTTTCTTTATAATATTTGTAATTTTATAACTTTGTTATTGGTTTTGTAGTGGAGCATTTTTTTGAATTTATTTATGGGAATGCTGTTAGTGTCCATCTTTGTATGGCCTTCTTGTCCTTAAGAACATGTACTTGATGTTTCTAATAAATATCTATCTATCTGTATATAAATGTATATATAATATATATATATATATATATATATATATATATATATATATATATAAATTTATACAGATAAGTAGATATATTCTGTACATGCAGCAGTTTTTTATATATGCATAATTATTTTTTTTTTTTCTTATGCTTAATCCATGCTGTACCTTTAAAACTATACATACTATTGTTATCATTAATATAAAAAATTATATTACTATTTTAATTGTTATTATTTGTAGAGATTTTTTTATTTATTTAGGGTTTTGAAAAAAGACCATGTTGGGATTCTTCGATGGCATACTCCTCGAACATTTCAAGATATGAAGTTATGGGAAAAAATGTTAAACAGACAAGTTAGTTTTAAAATGACTATGAGTACAAAGGTTTGTTCAAACCACTTTGCTGCAGGATATTGTTCAGATGTTTCTCCAATACCAACATTATTTGTTCAAGGGTATATTGGCAAAAAACCTTTGAAACGTAAAGTTCCAAAAAATAGAAATAGTACTTTCGAGAATGTCCACGAAAAAGTAAAATTTGTTGTTCGTGATGGGTTTGAGGTACTTGAAGAAGACACTATCTCCACTCCCTTCATAGGTGATCACAATTATGATAATAGTATACCTACCAATAAATGTGCTAGGTGTGAACCTTTTAACAAGTGTAGTCGATGTAGTTCTTTAGAAAAAAAAATAATGGAACTAAAAATGATTATACATTCTCTTACTAAAGCAGAAACAAAAAAAATCTTTTAATTTTGGTGATTAGTCATAGTGATAAATGTGTTCGTATCTATACTGGATTACAAAATGCAAAACTGTTTGAATGGCTTCATAAACGCATTGATGGCGAAGCTAAAAAGTTGAATTATTATAATCAAAAAACAACTCAAAAACACAGAATTAGTCGTAAAGTAGACACGAAAACTGCTATGTTTTTAGTGCTTGTCAAATTAAGATTAAGACTTACAGATAATGACTTAGCATTTAGATTTAAAATATCACAATCTCTAGTGTCAAATATTTTAAATACTTGGATACCTTTTATGTCTTTACTACTTAAAGATTTCATACATTGGCCGACCAAAGAAGAAAATAAAAATGCCTTTCCAAAATGCTTTGAGAAGTTTCCTAATGTAATTGGCATAATAGACTGTACTGAAGGAGCATTAGAGATCCCAAGTTTAGCCAAAGCTCAAGCCCAAACTTATTCAACATACAAATCCAAGAATACCTGGAAAGTTTTACTTTGTGTCACTCCAATTGGTACTGTATCCTTTATCTCAAAGGCATATGGAGGTAATGCATCAGATTGATTTATTACAGAGAGATGCGGAATTCTAGATAAAATTGTATCAGGAGATACTTTAATGGCTGACAAAGGATTTAATATTAGTGATTTGCTTGTAGGAAAAGGGTCACAGCTTGTTACTCCACCTTTTTTAAAAGATAAAAAAAAGTTCTCTAAAAGAAATACCACAAAAACTTCAAATATTGCGAAGAAACGCATTCATGTTGAAAAAGCAATTTCTCGTATAAAAAAATTTCATATATTGCAATCTGTTTTTCCTTTAAAAAGAAAAAACCAGCTTGACGACATTTTGACTATTTGTGCGGCCTAAACTAATTTAGCTCCTCCATTGGTACCATTATAAACTACCATTTTATTAGTTTAAGTAACTCATGGGACAAGTTTGATTGTGTGTATCTGCATGTATCATTTATTGCATGTGACATTACATTAGATAAATGACCTGAGTTAAAAAGACTTATTCCTCCTTTAAATGCTTTACCTGCATTATTACTGTAAAGATAATCATTGATTTGTTGCAATAATATTTCTGGAAAATTTTGCAGGTGCTTCAGTCCAACCATTTTTTAAATTAATAGGATGAGGTATTTGCACTTTTTCAATAAAATTTTTTTCTAAAACATCTTGTTGAATTTCATTAAGTTCATCTGTAGCATCAGTAAAAGTGATAGGAAGATTCATATTAAATACACCTAAGGCATGGTTCACAAGAGTTTGCTTGTTACCACTCCTATTGATACCATGATCACTTAAATACTCTTGAAGCTTTAATATTTAATATCTTTAATATAGTCCATTCTTCAAATTTTTGGGTTTTTTTCAATGATGGTATTATTGGTACTTTTGGTGTTGGAAAATTACTATTACCTGCAAAATCAATATTTGAAGAGAGATTACAACTCGACACTATGTTATTCCAAACGTAAATAACTTTTTCTAATACTTTTTCCTTATTTAAATTACTAAAACCATGATAATTTTTTGAAAATTTTAAAAAATATCGAAGGTCACTGAGCTTCCATTTAGAAAAATTTACATTGTTATCAAGTTTTAGACCTTTCGCAGAAAACTCAGTCATTAAAACCGTTACTAAATTTCCACAATCATCTTCAAAACACTCTGTCTTTAAATCCATTAATAAATTTTAAAAGTTTAAATTATTAAAAACAACATTAAACATAAGCTACTTATAGTTGTAATGCGAAATTTGATTTTTATAGTTTGTTTTTCCCCAGGTGATCCCGCAATGCATTGCAAAAAGTTCTTGAAAAAGTTATCAATTATCATCTATTTATTTATTTTTAACTAGGATGGACCTGTAAACTGATGCTGTTTTACTAATAAATATATTTTTTATGCTTTTTGTTGTTTTCAGTGTTTAGATTATTACTATTTAAGCCTTTAGAAAAAAAACCGGTAACCCGGTAATAATTTTTTTTTTACCGAATTACCGGTTTTTTAAAATATCGGTAAATTTACTAGCACAGGACCAGGTTTACCAATAAACGTTATTATAAAAGTAAGATATATATATATGAGGGAAGTGCGTTACAAAAATGTAAAGACAGTGAATTACAAAAATGTTTGCATGGTAGAACACAAAATGCTAATGAATCGTTTAATAGAATAATTTTGAACCAAAACAAACATTTGTCTCGCTTAACCAATTAAAAATTAATGTATATGATGCTGTAGCTTATTTTAATATTGGAGATATTTTAATACAACTGTACATAAAACAAAACTTTCATATGGCTGCAGGATGCAAAGCATTAAGTAATGAAATAATAAGTAATGTCGAAGTTAGAATGAACCCTGATAAAAAGTCAAGGTGGCAAATATTAAGTGCCAAAGAGTTGAAAAAAAAGAAGACAAAATAATTGAAAAAGATGGTGACTTATTGGACCTGGTGGAGTGTGAAAGTTTGGTTTACTTTTTTTTTTTTCTTACCTATTTTATGAAAATATAATTAAATATAATATATAATATATAAATAAATTATTTTTCTCAGAACAGCAATTTGTACACGCCAGCCAATATATTTGGAGAACCATATAATATTTTTCTGTGAAAATTTCAGGAAGTGTTTACCATATTACACTCAATGATATGAATAGAATAGATTATAATTAATTTATGAAAATTAAAATTTTTTTCAATAAAAAGATAAAAAACTTGACTCTGAACTTTGGTCGTCCAGTTGTGGTGCTGACAAAATGTTATGAAAAATCTGTTCCACTTATATCATAGCCATGCCTTATGGCAACACATGTTGAACAATGGTTCAATATTGATTGCTGGAAATGTGCCTGTTTCTTTGTATTTTGGCCGGCGTGAAGTCACTTTTTGGTCATTTTAAGGGAATTTTCAGAAAAAATATTATGCATTATTTAAAATTTACTATAAGCATGTTACCAATAATAATTTTTTGCAATAATACTAAGATTCAAAATTAGAGGGGGGTACCCCCTTAAATGGCAAACGTGTGACTAAAATGTGACCTAACCTTGTGGACGGATTAGTGCTTTTATCAACCAGACTATCTAAAATTTTGTTGTAGATAGTCTGGTTAAAATTTTTTAAAAGCTCAGAATTTCGTGAATGAAAAAATAAATTATGAAGCTGGGCAAAAGAATGCACGAAAAAAGTTCGCACACTTTCTAGTGTCAAAGAAAAATATTGAAAAAAGGTTTTATAATTTTAAATTGAAATTAAAAAAAAAAACATAATTAAAATTTGCTTTTATTTATTAACTTGCTTTTGCAAATATGAATGATACATAGATTAGATTAATAATTCTTAGTTTTTTAATAGTTCATTATTTCTGGAAGTTAAAAAATATAAAAGTTCATATTATTCTCATCATAAATCGCAAATTACAAAATTACAAAATATATACAAAAAGTTAACTTAAACTGAAATTAACTGATAACTAAATTTACTCACTATCTTCAAGATTATCAATTAAAAATAATGACGTAATAGATTATATATTTATCGAGTACAAAAATCAAAACCTAATTTAAAAAATTAAATTAAAAAAAATAATAACTTTTAACAAAGCAACTACTATTTAAGTTCGGAGCAACTTGAGGAAATAAATTAGATGTAACAAAGTCACTAGAAAATAAAGATAAATGAATGTAGGATAAAATAGAGCATGAAGAAACTAAAGAACAAGACAGAAGATTTAAAAAGTTATTATTATCGGAAGTTTTTATTTTTTTGGAAATTTTATTATTAAGAAGATTACAATTAAGGCTTAAAAAACAACTAAAAAAATATTTAAGTAACAAAACTTAATGAATACGTAACCGCGAAAAACCAGTTACGCCATATGGCTTAAAAAATAATTTTTTTGATAAGGTACAACTTTGAATTGAAGACATTTGGGTAGCTACTGTATATTCAGAATGTACTTTGTAGTAATCTACTTTCGACGCCATTTTAGAGTTAAGTTCCGTCAAAATATCAAGTAATGAAGAATCATAAGCACGATTTTTCAAAGTCTCACAAAGTGTTTGAATATACCACGAGCCTTTAGTTACATCACGAAATGCAACTTTACCTATAAACGAAAAATGCTTTAACTAACAGATCTGAGAAATATAATTTTGAGTAAATTAATACATTTTATAGGTAAAAAACATCCCAGAGGCACAAGACAAGTTTAAGATATCATAAACACGTATTATAACGTTTTAATACATTTTTTAGACGCTTAAAAACGTCTTGTGTCCACTAGCGTGTACCTATAGGTAAACTCAAATAATCAAGAAAAATGCTGAAATAACTTTTTTAAAGTGTCATAAATCAAGGTCCTTTTGAAATTACTAAATAGACTGACCGTTAAATGCTTTTTATAAACTAAAAAATGGATAACAAGTAAAATTAAAGATTAAAAATTTTTAAGACCTAATGTTTTTACAAGTTATTAAAACACAAATTTTGCAATATATTTTTTCTGACATTACTGTTTTATTTTGTTAACATTCGGTTGTATGGTGGGTAAAATTTCAGGATGATGCGGAACTCGAGCTGACAAAAAAGTTCAGGATGATGCGGAACTCGAGCTACAGACATTCCGTTTACGAAGGCAACGCCTTATTCAAATATGCTAAACGCACGTATAAGTAAGAATACAATTAACATACTTTTATATGACCATATAAATTTTGTAACCCCCTCAAATTGAAGTAGTTCAAACTTTATATGCTCATAATTTTTGAACGATAAAATATTTTGCTATGAAATTCAAAATTTATCGATGAATATAAATCTAGTTAAGAATAGTATAAAAAATATTTTACCAATCTGTTGCTCTCACGTTTGGAGCAGGGGGAGGGCGGAAGTTTTCGAGTCTTTTCTTTTTTCCAGGCTCCAATATCGCAATTGTTTGCAAAGGATTTTTATTTGACAAAAGCATGAAAAAATAAATTTTGCTTTATGTCTAGAAGTTGGAATTTTTCGGTCTCAAAGACCAGAAAATGCTGGATCCACCCCTAGGCTGAAGTAAGACTCAACAGTACTGGTTTTGTCATCTTTGAACATGAAAAACAAATTTTTTTGGTCCAAACAATTTGCAAACATTAAATGTGTCATTAATGAATGACATTCTGGAATTTTTCTGGACATAATAGCTTTAATAGAACTGTCTTGACAAGACTCATTCAAAAGTGTTTTCATGTTGTGGTAAAGACAAAGAAAAAAAACGAATAAAACTTTCATTAACTCTGTATGACAGTAGAAGCAAGGGTAAATCGCACACTTTTACAGCATTTTCATGTTTTAATTGAAGTTTACTTCAATTTTAAACTGTTTTATTAGTTTTAATTTGTTCAAATTTTCACTTATGTAGTCTATTATAAATAATTTTGAATTTGTTCAAAGATTTTGTGTTGACGACTTTTCTTGACAAAAAATTCAAAAATGATGCAACTCTTTTAAAAAAATTATATCTAACTCCACTATTAAAAATTTCCCCGTCATATCTAAACCCTTGACCTCTGCTATTAGGTTTTTTAACAATGGTTGATTGATGAGCTTAACATTATCTATTTCTTTAAACATTTTGAACATCTGTGTCATGTTTTCTTTTTGAATATTTTGAATATCTGTTTCGTGTTCCCTCTTTGCCTTCTCTTTACCAGAGTTGTTAAATTAACCTCAGCAAGACTATTTTTATATGTAAAGTTTTTTAGATGGAAAAAATTTTAGTTGCTTGTCTTTGAACGCTTTCCAGATTAATAATATCTTATTTTATATTTGAAGACTAAACTGGAGCAGAAAATTCAATACATTGTTTCATAAAAATTTCATAAAGTAAATTTGCGTTGTGATGTGCAAAGGTTTTTTTGATTTGTCTCAATTTTGAACCATTTTTTGCATTTTCTTATGATGAAGTCATGATATTTCTTTCAATTATCTGTTGAGAATAACTACTTTATTGGTAATTATTCTCAACAGATAATTAAAAGAAATTTACAAAAAAAGTTCAATATTGCATTAAAAGCTTTTTACAAAAAATGGAGAATTCGGAAAAACACTTTGAAAGAACAACAGATTGCCAGAAAGGAAAAGAAGCAGCATTTATTTTTTTAACCAATGACCTCTTCAGCCATGCGCATAGAAATACATTTGATATGACTATAGAAGAAGATCAACTATTCTTAACTTCGCAGAGGCAAAAGGATCGACCTGGATTTATGAGTGGAATTGATTTTAAGCACTGAAAAGAAAATGATACACTATTGCTCTATTTGAAGAAGCATGTAAGTTTTATATTTTTATTTAGCATGATAAAAGATATTAAGTAAAATATTCGATTTTTTTTAAACTTTTGAAGGATTTTACCACTTATATCGTTTTTAATTTTATATACTGAGTTTTTAACTTTGAAAAAATCATCTTATCCCTGGTTCCAGCACTGTAACCATAGTAACTTTAGTTCTGCAAATAGGCTCTAAAGAACATTGAGACCTTTAGTCCTTTTTATTTAAAAACAAACATTCAGAAAACAGATTTGTGATGTTCATCTGTAAAGAAATGAATTTTAAATAATAAACTGCTTGATTACTATCACTATCAGCATTCATCTATTAGCATCTATTATCTATCGGCATCTATTAACAGCACTAAAATTTAAAATTGTATTATCCTTAACTACTGTCATTTTTAATGTTTTTCCACATTAAAAAAACTAAAATTAAATGAATAAAAAGGCAACAACACAAAAGTTATACCAAATGTCTTGTGTGATTTATTTTTACAACTTTTAAATTTAACATTTCAGTTAATTAGTTACAGTTGCTTGTTGGTTACCATAGCAACAATGCTACTTTTTATTTAAATAAAAAATGATTTGATATTTATTGATCTTGTTTCTTCTCATTATTTTCATTGAAATTCATCATTAAAATGGACACTTAAATTCCAATATCTTCTGCTGGTGAAAGCAAAAATTGTATAATTTATAACTAATTAATTACAAATAACTCTAATATTAAATTACAAAAAACTAAGAAGAAATTTTAAATTTTTCTAAGAAAACTAATAATAGAAAGTTAAGAAGTGTCTATAGTAACATCAAAACTTATTGTCACAATTTTTTATTCATTATATTTATTTATATACCAGGGCTTAATTTAATTTTTTAAAAGGTCCCAGACAAAATGTTCGATCAAATTTTGAAAATACAGAACAGCAGATTTACTCTATTAACAAAAGAAAAAGAAAAAACCCAACCATTCGTGATGTTGTTATTAAGTCTAAACAAAAGGGTGAGACATCGGACCTTATTGATTTTCAAATAGAATCTCTATCTTATTGCGGACTTAATACAAAAAATGATTTTACTAAAGGCAGTGATATCCGTAAATTAAACGATCATTGTGATTCTTTAGTTTTAAATGAATCAAATAATATTATTGTTAAAACTTGTGATCAGTATACGCAAACCATTTATGATAAACATCTACTTGCATCAAAAATCGAAGCAGTTATTTTAAAAAGAAGTCTAGACAATTCTATTCATCATATTCAAGTTTTTCCAGTATATCAAGTGTACTATATAGTAATTTTATGTCAATGGAGTATATTTTATCTTCTGAAGTTAAATGTAAATATTTTATTGGTTTCTAGCTTATATGATTTTCTTGGACCAGCAAAATTCAATCTCTCCTACTGGAATAATTCAAGAAAAATTAAAATCTCAACAGATTCATCTAAGCTATCACTAAAAGAACAGTCGTTTGTTACATTATTAGGATTTCGTCGAGGGTTTAATATATATTTGCTCTTGCTCATAATGTGAGTTTGTTTTATATACGTTCTATATTTACCACTTGAATAATCTATGTTTCATCATTTTAAATGTCTAAAATATAAAATGTTTCCAAAACGTGAAGTTTTCAAAAGAACATTACCTAAAGTATTTCAGAGTTTAGATGTGAGGTTCCAAGAAATTATGCTCAACAAGGAAACATTCATTGTACAAGCATCATTGCACTATGAAATGTCTTATTGCTATGGTTATTTGCCTAATGGTGCAGGAATCCTAATACTATGAATCCTAATGGTGCAGCTTGTTTTTTATCAGACTTGTATGAGGGAAGCATTACAGATATTGATATATTTAATAAATGTAGCATTATGGAACATATTAATCGGGAAGACACATTTCTTGTAGATAAGGGGTTTAAAATTCAACATTTACTTTTAGAAAATAAGCTACTATATTTATTCCACCTTTTTTGGATAAACGAGAAAAATTTACTGCAGAAGAAATAATGCTGACAAAAAGAATTGCGAAAGCCAGGATCTATATAGAAAGATTTAACGAGCGTTTAAAAAAGTTTAGATTGATTGATTGTGTTATACCTCAATCGTTAACGCCAATAGCTTCTCAACTTGTTTTTGTTGCTTCGTGCCTGGTTAACTTTCAAGATTGTTTGTGTGTTTAATAATTATATGATAGTTATAGTTAAGAAGTTACTTATTCTTTTTTTTTATTTATTATTTTAAATTATTTTGATTAAAATTTACAAAAAATTTTTGCATATTGCCACTCCCGAATTAATTTCTTCAATATCCATTGTTAAGCAATCTATATTGAACAAACACAGTTATCTGATGTTAATAATTCTAGGGTTAATACACGTTTGGAAATTCCTTTGTTTAATTACAGAGTAAATTTGATTTCATAATTTAAACAGTGTATCTATTACACAAATAGGAAATATTATGTAAATGTAAAATTTTTATGCTCTACTAAGTTATGGAATAGAATTAGAATAGTCAAAGGTGATAGATAGACTCCAAAACCAAAACTCGACCTCTCTCTGTGGAGTAGGGAGAGGGGGTGATGTTTACTCGAAAATGAAAAAACAAAATGATCATATTTATATATATCAGATTGTCATATTTTTAGAGCATGTAAAGTTCCTTAATTTAATAGAGAAGTGTAATAACAATATATAAGTAATTTTATAGTTTAAATCTTTAAAATAACACATTTGGGTACTTCTCAAGTACGGTATCAGTATCAATTCTAAGTTATTTGAAATTAATGATGGCTATAGGTTATATTCTGGAAAATCCTGCAATTTAAGTATTGTCATTGAAAGTCAGGGATTTTTTTATATTTTCCCAAGAATATCCGCAGTCCTGGATCCTTTAATTTAACATATTCATAAATTTTTTCTTTTCTTTTTCTTTCCATATTTTAAAATAACATTGGTTTTATAGTTAAAAATACCATAATTTTACATTTATTCTTAACTATTGACGTTTAAAAACACGATAAATTATTCTTTCAAATTTTGAAGAAATAAGTAAGGCTATCTATATTTTAAACGTATTGTCCTGGGCAGTTTCAAGCAGCACAAGTGCCATAAGGATATTTTACTAAAAATATGCAATTTTTTTCTAATCTTGTTTTCCTTGGGGACAAAAAGATTATCAATTTTGAATTTGGGCGGCACCTAAATACGGTCAGCATTGTCGAAAACAGTCTAGAAATACGCAGTAAAACCTGGATATTTCCTGCAGTATGGACCCTTTCGATCATACTCTTGTCTGCCAAATAATCGAGAGGGGATGCTCATAATTTTTCCTAACCTGCATCCTTCCACAGCTTCCACTTTCGGAGATAATTAAGATTCTCGTCTATCAATTTTGAAGAAATGTTATAGGGTTTTGCACCCTATAACATTCATAGACCGTATGTATTTATGCACACTATAACATTTATAGACCGTACTTTATGGAAGTGACCTTCCATAAAGTACGGTCAAATCTATTTCAAAATTTTAAATTTTTTAATAATAACAAAGAGAGAGAAAATATATCAAGCGATAATCGTTCCAAATAATATTTTTATTTTTTGCAACGTAATTAGATGGTAGTAAGATAAGAAGCAAAAAGCTTTTTCTGAATCATTTTTTTTTAATTAAGCAACCTGGTTTTAATCATTTCTCTTAAAATGTTACAACATGATATTTTAAGAGTTAAGAGTTAAATAAGTTTTAATTAAGTACAGAGTAATACAACACGAGCGTACAAGGAGGGAGGGGGTTCCAAAATCAGTAGTTTTATGGTACTTTATATACTTTAAGGATGCCTCTTTATGTACTTTATAGATGCCCCCTAAAGTGTTGGAAGGAAACTAGTTCATATCAAAATCAAACATTCGAATGGAATTCTACAAAAAATAAAACCCCAAATCAAATCTTTTAAAAGCAAATATTTATTATCTGTATTTCATGGCAATGCTTATATTAATGCATAAACAAGTATAGATATTCAAAAACTAAAAAAATACTTCACAAATAAGTAATAAATAAGCAAGAAAAAATCAACTTAAACATGTCTCATATTACGTTACATAGGTTTTTCAGTTTTACACTAAATACAATTTAGTTTAAAATCACAGGCATAAGTTTTTGTGGAACTTTCATAATGAAGTACTCAGATACCAGAACTTAAGACCAAAACAACTTAGTAGATTGAATAATACGCCTGTGAAGATCTTCATTTGGGAAGATTTGCTCGATATGGGGTTCTCCAACACCAGAATGCATAACAAAATCAAAGTACAAACATTGCATAACCAGAAGTTGATGTTGAATTTGGAAGTAATACATGTGTGACTTTTTTAAAATAAGTTTCTGATCTACAATGGAAAAACATTGTCTACTTATTATAGCTTTTAGTTTTCATTTGAAAGCTTTATTATATCATTAACAGATTGACTTTTAAATATTTTCAAACACTTTATTTCAATAATACCACATAACTTCTTGTCATCATCATAAATAAGACCATCTGGAGTAGCACCTAAATGTGGATATTTTTGGTTGATCCAAATTCAACAGTTCAAAACAACTTTATTTGCAATAAAAGAATAGTTTATAACAGCTTTTGGTTCTTCGTCTATGCCATATTTTATATCGATTGTTATATTATTTTCGGAAAACCAGAATCTTTTTTCAAGAAAAGTGAATAAAGAAATTTTCAAACAAGAATCTAACGATTCCCCTAAATTAACACATTTTTTGGATACAGATGCTGTTATACAACACCATCTTGCTTGATGCTATGTTAAAGATTTGGCTTGATCAACTGTATCTAGAATTCCACCAAAAATTATATTTTTTCCAATAAATTTTTTGTTATTTAATAACAAAGATTCTTCAAAATTTTAAACAAGTTCTCAATAATAAATAGTATTTTCATTAGATAAATGGAAATCATCATATTTAATCTGTAAGAGCATTTCCCACATGGATTGATTTTGAATGTTTTGCGATGAGATTACTTAAAGATCAGTAACAAAATGTGAAAACGATTCACAGTTTACGTCTTTATTTTAAAGTGGTCGAGGGTCCCAATTATACATTTTATCTGGTTTCCAACATTTATTTGTAGAATAAACAGTTTTATGAAGAGCAGTTCGATTTTTCATTGGTTCTTTAACTTTATTCCACTGACAAGGTTCTGAAGTACATACATTCTTAACAATAAATCCATGCTCAGTGACATAATCACTTAAATAAAAAAGAAGTGCAGTAACATGACAGCATCTGCTAATTTCGCTAGCTTTGCAATTGCATGAAGTATATTTAATATATCCACTTGCATTGCTAATAGCTATAAAAACAAGTAGAGGTTTTTCAGACTTCATCGAATGATGAACATGTCCTCTAACAAAATAAATTTCACCTGCAGAAGAAAAATTATCTTGTATATCTTCAACAAATCCACTCTTTAAAAGCAATCTTCCTTTGCATAGTGGCATAGCAGTAACAATATCTTTACAATCAATCTCATCTATATCTTGCTGTAAGTCATCAACTACTGGAGAGTAAGAAATATATGCATTGGAAACAGACTCAACAAAAAAATAATAAACATGCCCATAATTAAAGTTAGAAGGTAAATTTCTGGAAGGAAACCATTTCCATTCTTCAACAGGAAAAGATGAAGATGTATTTGTTGATTTTAAGGTTAGTTAATATAGACGCAGTTTTAATATTATACTATTTTCCTTTGTCCACTTTAAGATCGACAGGAAGATTTAAGTTTATAGCTCTCTGGACTCTCAACACAAGTTCTTTATTTCTCCCGCTTTGTTTTAGTTTATGACACTCTAGCCACCTTTAAAGCTCATTTAAACTGCATTCCAATGGAAATTTAAGCAGTTTAGCACCAGGAACATCATCGTCAGTAAGAGAAATACAGGCTAAAGTCCTACAGTTTACAGCCATTATTTGATTTGTTTGTCCGCGTGGAGTTTAGACACTAGTTATGATAAGTTTTTGTGACGTATGCAAAATCCTACCCTATTGCTAGAGTTAACGTTTAACGTCGAATCGCTTTCGTTTTTAAAGTAGTTTATATTAGTTACTAGACTTTTCTGAATTTGAAAGAGCGCGTTCTCAAATGAAAGCTAGAAATGCTGCTTGGCAATCAGCAAATAATTCGAACCCAAATGAGAAGAGCTTGGTTAGGCGAGTTGAAAATAATCATCGCAGAAATGAAAGAGATAGGCTTAGGCGAGATGAAATTAATAACTGACAAAATGCTACTAGATACAAATGCATTGTATAGCAAGAATAATACTATTCCAGATAACAATTATTTAGGAGAAATGAATTATATTTGTCAGCATTGTGGTGCTAAAAAATTTCCTAATGAAATACATTTTTTATGTTGCCATAATGAAAAAGTAGTTTTATTGCAACCTTCACCATTTCCACAAGGTTTACAAGATTTATTTAAAGGAAACTATGCAGATGGAAATGCCCATTTGAATTTTTGAAAATATATTAGAAATTATAATGCCTGTCTTTTTTTTGCTTCATTTAAAGCTAATGTAGTTCAACCCATGAATCATGAGCAGCCATGTTTTAGAATATGTGGTCAAGTTTTTCATCGTATAGGTAATCTTAGGCCAAATCAAGATATTCCTTTGACATATTTTCAACTATACATCTATGATCCACTTGCAGCAGTAAATTTTAGAATACAACAACATGGTAATGATCTTTGCTTAAATGATTTAATGTTTCGATTGCAAACTATTATTAGTGAAGAGAACCCATTTGCTCTTGCATTTAAAAACATGGCGGAAAAAAAAGATGAAGAAATTTGTCGAGCAGCTCTAGAAGGTTGCTCAGTGTCAGTTGTTTTTACTTGAAATGTTTTTACTTGAAGAGCAAGATAGACGTCGCTATAACCTCCCTTCACATAATGAAGTTGTATTTGTTGGTGAAGATGGTCATCCTCTTAAAACTATATCAAGTATGTTTGCCAACTTAGATCCTATGGTTTATCCTCTATTTTTCCCAAGGGGTGATACTGGTTGGCATAATCAATTGGTTCACAACCCTGAACGTGCTACATTGGTTAGAAACAGGGATGCGGAGTCCCAAAAGGACTCTGGCTTTATATCTCTACTTTTTCCATGTCTGTAGCGTTAAGAAGCTCTAAACATGTTTGTTGGCTTATGATCTGCTATAAGAAAAAAATTCACAAGATTTAATGACTTGAAATTTATTGTTTCTAAGCCCAGAGTCCTGGAGTCCTTGCTGCCATTATACCTATGGACTCCAGTTTCAAAAAATGATTGTTCCTCTTACCTAAAAGTCTTAATTTTTTTCCTATTAGTAGTCCATAAACTAATTTATATTTTTAGAGCTCCTGGATACTAAAAACTAGGATGAAGTAATCTTTTTGTGATTTCCAAAACCGGAGTCCTTTTTGGGACTCCGCATCCCTGGTTAGAAATCATGTTAGATTATTTCAGTATTACAATTATAAACTTTCAGTTAGACAATTTTTTTCTTCACTCTTTTATTGCAAAAAACTGTTTCAGCAATATGCTGTTGATGCCTATGTTAAAATTGAAGGCCAGCGCCTTACTTTCATCAGAAATAACTAAAACAAACTGAGAAGCGAGCAGTATGCTGCCTTACACGAAAATGTAAACAACCTTGGAAATGATCATAATTTTAGACCAAGGCGTGTTGTAGTTTTGCCATCAACTTGTGTAGGAAGTCCAAGAGCTTTAAAAGAAAACTTTGAAGATGCTATGGCTATAATTAAAAAGTATGGTAAACCAGATCTTTTTCTTACTTTCACTTGCAACCCACAATGGCGCAAGATAACTGAAAATTTATATTTAGGTCAGACAGCAAATGATATCTGACTTGGTTACTCAAGTATTTGACTGATTCCACGAAGGTGAACCAAATTCACATTTTTTATAATGCACAGAAAATGAACTATAGTATTTTATTTTTTGTACAAAGCATACTAAATTTAAAAAAAATGTAGGTGCTAACGTATTATGATTTCCCTGATGTTTTTTTTAATACAGAAGACCTGAGAGTGTGGGAAAATATAAGTTTTACTTAAATGAACACTAATCTTTTCAACTTGTGTTAATTAAAGTGCTAGATATGTTGAGTGATTATTTTCTCAAGAACTATTTACCAACACACATGTGATAGCATTTAAGTAAAATAAAACAGCGGTTCGCTATTTCAACTTTAAAAATATTAACGTGATTCCTAGTAAGTCAATAAGTGGTAACACTAGTATCAAAAACGCAATTTTTTTAATGCTGCACAACAAGCACATTGTTTTTAATATCATGACTTATTTTTATAAACAAGTTTAACTAGATGCTTCATTTATACTTGATATCATGTGGCTTTGATTTTTCATGATTTTCAAATTTTCTCAGCATTTTAATTAAACAAGCATGTAGGCAATGTATTCATATTTACTTTCTAGTTGCATTTGCAAATATTTTAACTGACGTAGGTTCACAGATTTACAATCATTCAACTTACAGTTGGAAGCGCCAGTCTCAACACAGTTCAGTTTCTTATTTTGTCGTGTTAATTTGTTTTCGTTTTAATTTTGATGGAAGCAGTTAAACTACGGGCCTTGACTTCTGCAGAAAGAATTAAAAAGTTTAGAATAAAAAAGAAAAAGGATCCACAATTTCAAGTTCGCAAAAATAAAAGAATTGCACAAGTTCATGCTGCATTTCAAAAGTTCATTTGCTAAAATGACAAAGAAACAAGTAACTGAATATAAGTGTAAAGTAGCTGCAAGGGTGGTGAAATGTAAAGCTAAGAAAAAGGAAACTATGATATCTACGGTAACGTTTACTAGAGAACTATTAGGTGAGTCAAACACGACAATTACGTCATCTTCATTTTGTTGTCCGCAAACGCTTGGGAAAGCTGTAAAACGTTGATTCAAAGCTTTATCACTGTCTCCCAATAAAAGATTTGCAGTACTTAATAAGGTTGCTGAAAATGTCAGCCTTAAAATTGATGCAGCATGTTTGTTTAAAAAACGCAATGTGGAAGGTTTGGAAGACAATATTGAAAAACTAGTAAAAGACTTTTACTTTGAACCAGACATTGTTTACACTATGGCAGGCATGTCTGATACAATGGCTGTTTGGAAAATGGGAAGAAAGGAAACTTTGAGGAAGTATTACTTGACTATGTTCCTCCGTGAGGCATATACATTACTACTTGAGAATAATGAAACAATTACAATTTGCTTTTCCAAATTTTGTGCTCTCCATCCACATAATGTACTGCTTTTAAAGACTGCGCAAGATTCAGCAGCAGGGTACTGTTGGAGAACTTATTGGTGTCATTCAGGAGGGTTTTGAAAAAGTTGTAAAGCATGTGCAGGTGAAAAGAATCCAAGCTAAAGAATTTTCAGAAGACAAAACAAAACTTACTTCCTGAATCCTGCAAATAAATTTTGCAATGTCATATTCATGCGAATATCAATCTGAAATCCAGTCAACTATGTGGAGCAGATCTACCGTTACTCTTTTTACAGCAGCTATGTCTGCAAGGGGTACACAACAAGGTTTTATTATTTGCTCCGATATTCTGAAGAAAAACAAGGATACTATTTTTGCATTTCTTTTCAAAGTAAACAACTATATTATGAAATTGCCTGATTCAAATTATTACAATGAAGAAATCATTTGGTCGGATGGATCATTGTCTGAATTTAAAAAAAAATACATGTTGCATTTGTTTCAATTTCTGGTCTGTCGATATCACAAAAATTTTCAGTGGAAGTATTTGCCACTTCCCATGGAAAGGGGGTAATTGACGCAATTGGTGGGAAAGCAAAATATCTCGTACATCAAAAAATTATGTCAAATGGAGCTAACACTATTGTTCAATCATCTAAAGATTTTGCTGAAATGGCAACCATGTTAATGCCTAAAACAATAATTTTTCATGTTCAGCAAGAAGAGATTGATAAGCTAACCAGCGAATTCAACCCATGAAGTAATGTAAAAGATGTTGAAGGCATAAAAACAATTCATTGTGTCACAGCAAATCAATGCGGCGAAATCATGCTGCGGGAAACAGCTTTGGACGAAATAAAGTGCACCATTTTATTTTCAGATTACTTACGTCAAATAGATGAAAATGGTCACAGTTCAATTTTGACACTTTCCGTGGGTGATTGGTGTGTTGTTAATTACAATGCATCAGAATTTTCTGGACAAGTAAAAGAAGTTGTCAAATCAGGTTTTAGTATCCACAGTTGAAAAACATTTGTTTGGGAATTCATGGGTTTGGCCAACTAAACCTGATGTGATGCTTGACAATAAAAGTCAAGTTCTTTGAAAAATTGATCCCTCGTCACTTGCTGGTTCAAAAACCCAAACATATATGGTGTTTCACTCCATAGACATTTAAATTTTTATTACCATGAACGTCTAAACTCTTTAACTACTCATATTTCACATGCTTGCAATTGTAACCACTACGCTTTTGCTATTATAGTTGTGAAATGATTGCTTTTATCAATTGTTTTGCACGCGGTAACGAGACTGGTAACACACATAACGATGACAAATTGTTAATTTAATCTGCTATTAAAATCTTTTCCCCAAATCCACTTTATGGCTTTGTTAAGCGCCATCATTAATAACAAGTTGCACATTTCAGCAACTTTAAAAATTTGCCGAAATGTGTAAAAAAACTTGCAAAATTTACTTGTTAAAATTTTAGATGTGTACAAATAACGCGCATAACGATTTTTGATTTATAATTTGAGATAAGAAATGTTCAACTTTTTAGAACAAGTTTTTGAATACTTTTTGTTGTACGGTTTAAATAATATTTTGCGATATATTGCAATTTCACAAAGCATTATGCTGAAGTGTGAACCACCGGTTTATGAGTTTAACTATTGTTCAAAAGTAACTCACATAAGGATGGAATCAGTCATTTAAACTCAAACTAAATAACCTTCTCAATGACATTTTTAAGTACGGTGTATTAGGGAAAGTTGTAACACATGATCAGGTTATTGAATTTTAAAAGCATGGTTTGCCACATATTCATATTTTACTTCACTTTGCAAATGATGATAAGCTTCAAACAGCACATGATAACAATAATTTAATATCTGCAGAAATTCCAGATCCGATTGTTAATCAAGACCTTTATGGGATTGTTAAAACTTGCATGATTCACGGTCCATGTGGCATACTGAATCCAAATTCTCCCTACATGAAAGATGGGGAATGCAGCAAATCCTAAAGAATTTAATGCTAACACAGTAGCAATTCATAATGGTTATCCACGCTATAGACGTTGTGATAATGGTTTGGTTGTCAATATTAAAGGTAACAATGTAGATAACAGCTGGATGGTACCTTACAATCTGAGGTTACCAAAGAAATATCAAGCTCACATTAATGTTGAACTTGCATGTCTGTTAAGGCTGTTAAATATTTGTACAATTACACATACAAGGGTCACAGCTGTGCCAATATTTTAATAAATAAACAAATTAACCATGATGAAGTAAACACTTTTTTAGATTGCCGTTATGTTAGTGCACCTGAAGCATTGTGGCGAATTTTCAAGTATCCAATAAGTCATGTCACACACTATTATATGCCTTAAAGTTCATCTACCTGAAAATCAATTAGTATATTTTAGAGAAGGAGCAGAACAAATGACTTTAAATCGTGCAGCTCAATGTGATACGAACCTAACAGCATGGTTTAAGTTAAATACTGAAAATGAAAGAGCACATTCCTATTCATATGTAGACATTCCTTATCACTTTATATTTGAAGATAAACATTGTAAATGGAATGTAAATAAAATGATAGTAAGAATGTATTAAATTAATGTAAATAAAATGATAGTAAGAATGTATTAAATTAATCCAATTGGAGAATTATTTTTTCTAAGACTGTTACTTTTGCAGGCAAAAGGAGCAACAGCTTAGGAAGATGTGCGTACTGTTAATGGTATTGTTTTTGAAACATTTCGTTTTTTAGCTTCAGTTATCTTTTTTCTTACTTTAGACAATTTTATGGAGGAAATGAGGGGAATAGGTAAAAAAAATTATAATTATATATTTATTTATATGGAAATATTATTTTATCCATTATTCTGAGGTATATTTTTTTGTCTTAAGTGTCTGGTAGAAGCATAACTGGTAGGGCTGTGTTATATATACTTTATATATTTTGTATGGAGAAATATGTGCAATAGGTAAAAGAATTATTTAATATAACTATGATATTTTTTAACTTTTCGCGCTTTACTCATATTTTTATTAAAATAAAATTTCTCACATGTTTAACCCTTTTTAATTTACACTCTTTTTTTTTTAAATATTTTTAGCATTGTCCTCTGTTAACTGTGAAAATGGTGAGGTTATGCTTTATATTTTGATTAAATAAAAATGCAAATATTTATAATTTTTATTATATTCTTCTATTTGTAACTTTAGAGTCGTTAACATTTGAGAGCTTTTGTGATTTTAGATTCATTAACACTTGAGCAGTACAGAAATTATTGCTCCCAACACCCAGGACCTCTCTACCCAATGATCATAATATAATGATGCTACATTCTAGTGTTAAAAATAATTAATTGGTAGTTTTATTTATTGAACTCACTGCTTTTAAAATTTACTATAAGCCAAGACAATATATTTAGCTATATAAATGCAATTTATTTATATCTCGATTTGATTTTTTATCTTTAATCTTTATAGTTTGGCTCCTTGAAGCATTTTTTATTTTGCTTTTTGATTAAAATATTTTAAATCTTTGAAATTAAACTAAAGTGTACTATAAGCCAACATGAAATAACGTCATTAAACAACACCGACAAGCTGCATCATGACAGCAACTGAAGTATGACAACAGGTAACCAAAAAGTAGGTAAATTGTTTTCCAGTTTGTTTGTTTTTTTCCTTTTATGTCTACTTATCTGTTACAATTTTTATTTTAGGTTTGTCATATGACGCATTAATGCAATATAAAAGATCAAAGTTTACATATTTTTTTAAATTTGTTATACATGTTTGATTGTAAATTAAATTTTTTTTGTTTGAAATGTATCTGTACTTAATTGCTTAGTTATTTATAATAAACTTAGTTATTTTTAATAAATTTATTTAGTTGTGTGCATTTAACGTTTTTAAGACAATTTTGTTTTTTAAAGAAAATGAATCTAAATACTAAAAAAATAATAACTCCTGTATAATATAAATTAAGTTCATATTAATTTTAATAATTAATTAAAGTTCATGTTATAAAAAATATAACAAGAATTTAGTTTTAGTTTCATCAATTTAAAGCATGATGAAGTGTTATTATTTTGTGTCAGTAACTAAAAACGTATTGTGTTGAACTTAGGAATGTCAAGGAAAATGGTTCTGCCTTACGCTAGTATGACCTATGTCAGTTGTAAGTTACTCAAATAATGTTAAATAATTGGTAAATTACTTTAGCTTCTCATACTTTTTATGTTAATTTTATATATAGTTCAATTTTTTTAGTTTGAAGGCGTTTTCTAAAAGGGTATTAGTTAAGGTTTCGCAACTTTAAATTGTGGAAAACAACCACTATAAATTAATTATGTAACAGACCAACCATAACCCGTATTATGGGTTGGTTTCTGCTAGTTTAAATTACACATTTTAAAAGATGAATTTTAGAGCAACTTTTTTTCAAAAACAATTAAAAATGTAACAAAAAGTAATTTTAACTTTGAGTTTTTTTAGTTTTATTTTAATGCTAATTTATTTTCTTTTTCGTAAGGAATTGTTTTGCTAATTCTTTTAGTTTTTTCATTTTTTTTCTTAGTTTAAGTTTAGCTTATTGCCTCTTTTTTCAGCGCATTTCAGAAATGTTTAAATCATCAAAACATCCATACAGTTGTAGTCAAGTTGTAACCAAAAAAAATCATTTGCGTGGTCAGCAATACCGTTCGATCGCATGGCATTCCTGTCCAAGCTTTATTTTGTAGAATTTAATTCCCGTCGTCAAAATGTCCGATTACTTTGTAAATTGATTGGACAATATGAAGTTTTAGCCTTTTATATATATATATATATATATATATATATATATATATATATATATATATATATATATATATATATATATATATATATATATATATATATATACTTTTTTTTTGAGTAAAACTAAAATAAAATAAATCTGACTAACCTGGTAATGTTGCTATGGATGTCAAAACATCTTCAAAATCAACTTTTAATCCAATATCTGATAAAGACATTTCCTTAACATTTATTTCGGTTTGACAAGCTTGAATAAAAAACAACTTAGGTTTACCCTGAAGAGATTCAGAAGATGCATCTTCAACAGTCGTCCACAATTCTTCAAACGATAGCCTGGACCCATCACTGCCATATACTCCATTTCTATATCCATGTGACAAAATACAACATACAAAACAATCTTGAATCAGCCTATATTTGAGATCACTATATAATAATTGAACAATATCTTTTGAACTTTTATTTTTGTATACCAAAACATCAAAGTTCAGCCAAGTAAATGTCTCCTTTAATAGACTTTCGTCTGCTCCATTTCCTAGGCGATGTTCTAGCTTTTTATTTTCATCAGTTATAATTACTTCTTCATCAAAGTAGTTGCTGAATATAATACATATTCCACTAGGAACATTGTGCATGCTGTATATTGGAAGTATTTCCAACTCATTTGAAGTATTTTCTACAAAATATTCTTTCTTATTTGAGTCCAAATTTAAAACAGAACCTAAAGCAGAAACTGAAGCAGAAGTTTGAGTTGAATTGAATGTTAAACCACTTTTTTGGGATATCTCATTCACATCTACATAACAAACAATCAATATTTATAATATAAAAAGAAAGAAAAAAACATGTTTCAATAACTTTATCAATATGTAAGATCTTTTTTTTACTCGTTATTGCTTTTCTTTCTTCTTCCATATAAGATTTTATTTTAGATAAAAGGTCATTCCTTCCAATATCAGCAAGAATCTGGCCTAGTTTAGACAAGTCATTACATGAGATTATGTTCCGCTTCTCTAATTCATTCAGGAGTGTATGACCATCATCTAATGTCTCACGAACACGAGCTTAAATAAAAAAATAACATAACATACAGTATGCAAAAAAAATAATCGTACACTTAAAAAAAAATCATAATTTTAAAGATTGCATCAAAAAAATGAGTTGTCCATTAAAATATTTAAAAGTTTTTTTTAGATATCTTATCAAGTATTGTTTTAAAAATTTATTTGTGTATTGGTGAATTAATTGCTTTTCAAACCTTTTGAATTTTACACAATTGATCTAATGACGCAAAAAAAAAAAATCGTACAGTTTAAAAATAATGACAAATTGATCCAATTCCATGGAAATTAGTATCAAGTGGGCCTTGATGGCCTCATCTAGATAATTTGGCATTGAGCTGATCAAATTTTGGGTCTCTTCTGTTGTTATATTATTCCATGCCCTCATTATAGCTTCTTTCAAGTTGTCTTTGCATCTAAATGCTTGTTTACCAATTTTTCTGTCCAAAAAACACCACCAATTTTCTATTGGATTCAAGTCCAGACTTTGAGATGGCCATTTCAAAACATTGATGTTATTTATGTCAATGTATACCTTCGTTTTCTTAGCAGTGTGTTTTAGATTGTTATCCTGCTGGAGTATGAAATCGCTTCCCATTCTCAATTTTTAAGTATATAGTTGCAAGTTAGCTTTGAGAATTTCACAATACATTGAAGCATCCATTTTGTCATCAATGAATGTAAATTTCTCCACTTCTTTTCAACTCATTTTACCCAAAACCATCACATTTCCTCCTTCATGTATTACACTACCTTGCAAACAACTCAATTTATAAGCTTCTCCTTTTTTTTCGCCACACTTTTTGGACTCCAACCGATAGACGAGATTGCATTTCGACTCATCTGACCACAAAATTTTTTTCCAATATGATATCAGCATTTTTAAGTACTTCGATGCAAATTCCAATCAACATTTCATTTGTTTAGAAGTTAAAAAAGGTTTATTTCGAACCACTCTACCTCTATATACATGTTTTCTTATACAATTTCTGATTGTTTGAGGAATCACTGTGATGTTATGATCTTCTTGAATTTTTAAAACTAATTTAGCTGCAGAAACAAATCTATTTTTCTTCACATTAATGATAACAATAATGATATTTCGATCAATTACACTAGTGGTTTGGGTCTTTCTTTTTCGTCCTCTACTAGCCACACTAGCAACGGCTCCAATCAGATTATGCTTCTTAACAATTGAGAAAATGAAGTTATGCTTTGACACAAATAACATCAATGTTTTGGAATGGCCATCTCAAAGTCTGGACTTAAATCAAATAGAAAATTGGTGGTGTTTTTGGACAATAAAATTGGTAAACAAGCATTTAGACGCAAAGACAACTTGAAAGAAGCTATAATGAGGGCATGGAATAATATAACAACAGAAGAGACCCAAAATTTGATCAACTCAATGCCAAATTATCTAGATTAGGCCATCAAGACTAAAGGAGGCCCACTTGATACTAATTTCCAGGGAATTTGATCAATTTGACATTACTTTTAAACTGTACGATTATTTTTTTTTGCGGTCAATTTTATGCATCATTAGATCAATTGTGTAAAATTCAAAAGGTTTGAAAAGCAATTAATTCACCAATACACAAATAAATTCTTAAAACAATACTTGATAAGATATCTAAAAAAAACTTTTAAATATTTTAACAAACAACTCATTTTTTTGATGTAATCTTTAAAATTATGATTTTTCTTTAAGTGTATGATTATTTTTTTTGCATACTGTATATATACAGATATTTTGAATGATGACATTTTGTACTAGAGTTGCATTAATTTAATATATGAACATCAATAAATATGAGTTTTCTCAATACTATTTTTTTATTATTTTAAGAAATTTTTGCTTCAAAAACAAAAACAAAACAAAACTACTATAAAATAGTTTTCTGTTAAAACTACTACCAAATAGCTATTCTGGTGTATACCTAATGGGACCAATCTGCAACTGGGCATTGTAAAAACAAATGTCTGTACAATATAAAATAGGAGCAGGTAAAAAAGTTGAAAATAGAACTTGAAAATTAAAAAAAAAAAAGTTTAAAAGTCTATTGAAATTCAATTTAACAAATGCGGACCTAAAAATGGAGGTATAAATTTAGATGATAGTCAGAATGTAAAAACGCAATTCTGGATGCCATATTTTTTATACTTACGTAAATAAAAAGAAGCCCCTTTACAGCAAACTCAAGGGAAGCCATTAAAAAGTGACATTACTGTTTGTTTGTAACTAATTAAACTAACTATTTGTAAATAAAGCTGAATATGCAAGTATCACAAATCTAGCCAAAATTTCTTAAAATAATAAAAAATTAGTATTGAGAGAATTTATTGATGTTCATATTTATATACATATATATATATATATATATATATATATATATATATATATATATATATATATATATATATATATATATACATGTATATATATATATATATATATATATATATATATATATATATATATATATATATATATATATATATATATATATATATATATATATTAAATATTTAAATAAAAAGAAAATCAAAGATAAACATTTTTAAAAACTTCCCATTTTTGACATTGTTAGCTTCTTACCGACTCATTTGTTTTATTGAACAGTATGTTACCATTGCTAATGAGCAAAAATCTTTTATTCGTCACGCACGTAATTCCCTATTACTTAACAATAACGAAGTTTGGATAAATAAATAAGGTGCTTTATTTGATGTCACCATGGGAGCATTTGACAATGCCGAAGTATGTGAGTTGGTTAGAATTTTTCTTCTTTTTCAAATTTCTTAGTTTTATAACAAGTTTGATTTTGGGATGTATAGAGATGATGAGTTCACAGTGATTAAAAATGCTAGCGGTCCACAAATGGAAAAAGTTAAAAAACATATAACTCTGATATTCAAAAGTAACGGACTTAATATTTCTATTCAATGCAACATAAAAATAGTAAATTTTACATTAAATCTTAGCGACTGCAGCATCAAACCTTACTATCAATCTGAAAGTTTGTTAAACTATATCCATGCCAGCTTTAATCACCCACAAAGTTTTTTAAAACAGCTGCCAACCTCTGTTGAACAAAGATTGTCAGTAAACTCCTCCAGCAAAATAATTTTTCTAAAAAATCTGCTCCTATTTACAAAGAAGCCATTATAAAGTCTGGACATAGCAAGAATATCCAATACCACCCTAACTCAAATTAACTCAAAAGTAATCGCGATACCAATAGATGCAAATAAAACATTGTACCGTTTAATCCCCCTTTCAGCAAGAACATTGTCAATAAAATAAGAAATCTTTTCTTTAATTGTGTGCTGGAAAACTTACATTTTTAGGCACACCTGTGCTTGAGGTGTGCTGGAAAATGTACATTTTCCAGCACACCACAAGCTTCACAAGATTTTTAACAGAAACACCGTCAAAATAAGTTAGAGCTGCATGCCAAATTCCAGTACTATTATCAAGTCACACAAGCAACACACTTTGCGCAATAAAAATACCCATAATGCTAGAATCTGTAACTGTATAAATAGAGCTACATGTCCTTTAGAAAATCAATGCCTAACTAAAAATATTGTATATAAGGCTGCTCTAACACCACCTAACACCAATCATGCTAAGAAATCATGTATTGGTAAAAGCAAAAACTCCTTCAAGACCAGGTTTGCGAACCCTTTAACTTAAAAGTCTTTTAACTTTAGTATAAAAACCAAAATGAACTTTCTAAGAAAAATTTGAAAATTAAAGAAACAGGCATTAAACCGATAATCAAGTGGAGTATCATTAAAAAATGTCAACCCTATATAATTCATCCTCAAAATAATGTAATCTTTGCATAAATGAGAAATATCTTATTTCAACATACAATAAAGAACCCTAAAAAAAGTGAATTTGTTTTGGCATGAAAGAACAGAAAAATGTTTTTGCTATAGAATTTGGACACTGGTTAAAAAAATCCATTCCATTTGGCGCGACAACTGACATTTGATCTCATTGCAATGCAAATTTGTATTTTTATAACAGTTTTTATTTTAATGATTTTAAATATATGACTGAATAATTGCCGAATGGCAAATAGTCGTATTTTTTTCATATAAATATTTAATTTTAATCTATTTTATAAATTATAAATACTGACCGTTCTTAAACTGACAAAAAGCTGTATTATATCTAACAGAATACAACTTAACTCTATAAATATATATATATATATATATATATATATATATATATATATATATATATATACATATATATATATATATACATATATATATACATATATATATATATATATATATATATATATATATATATATATATATATATATATATATATACATATATATATATATATACATATATATATATATATATATATATATATATATATATATATATATATATTTATAGAGTTAAGTTGTATTCTGTTAGATATAATACAGCTTTTTGTCAGTTTAAGAACGGTCAGTATTTATAATATATATATATATATATATATATATATATCAGGGGCTATTCTAGACCATTTTCTACAGCATCAATCATATTTTGGCGCCGCCCTAATTAAAATTAATGGTAACAAAAAAACTTTTGTTAAAAAGCAATTTCAAAACTAAAAAAAATCATCTCATTTCATAAACTTGTTTTCTAAAACTTACTAAAAAAATTCTCTAAAATAATTTTGCCAGGCTTGACTATGGCAACGCATTTATATACAGTTATAAGCATTAAGCACTTTTGTATATTAGTACTTTAGTAACAGGAATTTTATTGATTTGAAACTATAAATAAACAAAATAGTTGAATGTAAACAAACATGTAGAACTAACTAAAATTAAATTTGATAAAAAGAATGTTCTATTCTTTAACATAGTTTTTGAAACATTAAAAGTAAAAAAAATATTAAGAAGAGCTTTTTAAATAAAATAATATAAAATGTTCAATTATATAATAAAGTTATTAATATTTTATAACAAATTTAATTTAAATAAAATAAATTTAATTTTAAAATTTTAAAAAAAGGAACGTAGAAAAATAAATTATTTAACTATCTGATTTTTTATCAAAAAAAAAAAAAAATCATTTTACAATTGCAGTGAAAATGTATTTTACAACAATTAATTACTGCTTACAGAGTAATTATTTACACTGCTTTGAGAGTGCCAATGGCGCCCAAATCAAAAATGAAGAACAGCGCTCCAATTTCAAACTAAGAAATTACAAAATTTAAAGTTTTATGAAAGGAGCAATTATATATTTCTGATAATGAAATTATCAGATATAGATAACTGAGAAACAGTTCATAAATCAAAACTGAAATATGAATCAAAATATTAGTTTTAAAACCAATAAGTGAAAATTCTATCAACAAAAGCTTCGAGAAAAGTAAATAAAGTGCATAAAATATAAACTTTTTGAGCTTTTCAGGTGATGACATTGTCGTAGCTCAACTTTTTAACCTTTTTCAATCAAAAGATCAGTAATGCAATCCTGGGCTATGGTTGAATGGAGAGAGGTTTTTACAATCTTCAGTTTACTAAACAATTGTTTACCCTCAGCAGCTGACACAAGAATAGTGTTAAAAATGGAGCATGATGCAATTGTGCAGAAAAAGGCATTCAAGCTTCTGCCTGAAGATTTACTTGAATAGCTACAGTGGATTCCTTGCTTGAAAATTGTTTTGAAAGCAATGTTAAAACAACAAATTTCTTTAATGAGATCCTCTTTATTCACATCTCTCATATAAAACCGTGCAAGTTTGCAAACTTTATTTTGAATGGAAAGATCATCATTACCCAATCAGATAAATGAAAACATATTGCCAACCATCCTGCTCGCCTCAAATCTTGAATCAATCTGAAGGATCAGAATATCTAAACCAAAATTAAAAAGATTCACACAAATTCTTTTGTTTAACTGTTGTAGAAATGGGCTGTGTTTGTTGCCTCATCCTGAAAGAGCTTCAGTTTACTTTTTCTTTTAGTAGCAAGTTCAGTTTTAAATCCAGCCCAGCCACAGCCCCTTGGAAAATTTGCAACAGAGGGGCCCTTATCTGTTCAAGATTTTCTAGCATCTATCCAATCAAATGTAGCTAATCATCGATGGTAATGGCTTAAACTAAAAGCTCATTTTTGATAAATTGAAATTAGGTCAACGTTTTATAAAGCCTGTTTACACTGAATTTTTTTGGTCTTATTTATGATTGAAATAACTATTTTCTAATTTTCAAGACCGATTTTCACTGTTTTTTATTTTTGAGATATAACTTTTTTTGTTGATAACAAGAAAAAATTAATAAAGGGATTGGATCTTAAAAAGCTTAAGGTGGGTGGGAAAATTTTCCAAAAATTATCAAACATCTCCCGTTCCTTGTATTAGAGACTCGAGAGAATCCTTTGAATGACACCAACGCATTCTCTAATGAACTCATTCTGAGACGACAGAGAGAGGTAATTGGCACTGATTCTGGAGCCCACTTGTTAATTGTGCCTTTCATCTTCCAAGAGGGGATACAATGACTGGATTTCAATTTCTTTTTCATTAACATGTGTTGTTTCATCTGCAAACATAACAGTTATAATTAAATTATTACAAAAATTATATAAATAACTAAAATTGATAGAGAGAACTTTATAATAAGTTACCTAGAAAAGGTAAACTCCTAGAAACTAAGAAAAGAGTTACATCCAAAATTTCAATTAATTCTCCCCCATTTAGCTGTCTCTTAATTGATTCGCTTCTAAAGTTCTGAATCTATACCAGTGATGCTGGTAGGACAAATGTATTCCTCCTTCCAATCCATGTAGAACTTTTGGTGCAACGGACCAGATTGATGCTGCTTCACACAATCTATAAGTTTCCTCCATTGATTTCTAGCTCATCTGTTCCAAAAAAGAGGGGATGATTGCCTCTTTTGAATACGTGCCCAAGAGAGAGCAATGAAAAGAGTCTTGGTGCTCGAACTCCAAACCAAAAAATCTCTTTTTACTTTTTCATTATTAGACAAAAAGTCCTTACAGTCTTATCACAAGCACCTTATTCCTAACCGATCTTTCAAAATTTGCCCAGAGAAGGCTTGAACCATTATCTTAAGATTCTTTAGCTAAAAAAAAATATAAAATTTTGAAAATACTTTTTAAATTATTGACTAACTTATTTAATCTTTAATTATTAATTATAAAACAAAATATAACTCATTATTTATTAATCAACTATTTTAACCAAATACTTATTTAATTAACACTAACACTTATCCGTAAACCAAAAGCAAGTTTCACAAATGCAAGGCAGCTCTCTCTTTTGCTCTAAAAGTCAAATACTATTTGAAAAACTTGAAAATGTTTTTTTCATGAAATCAACAACAAATGTCTTGTTTGCTTCAATTTCTTCAACAACCGTGTTGCTCACCCACAAAACCCACTACCTAATGTAGTTGTCAGTGCTATCAGTGTAGACTACTTCAAAGCTAAATTTTATAGGCTTATGCAATACACACGGTTTCGTCTAATTCAACTGCAACTAAATCCTATTCTTTTCATAAAAAATAGTTTATAATTAATTGTAATAAGAGAATTTGAAATTCAAAATTTTCAGAGGGCATGTTCTATTAAAGTTGGTGAATTAAAATTATTACATATACCTGGTATAAGTCATGTAGATAAACGTAATGAAAGTCACGCATTCATTTACAATTACTATTTTAATGACAATTGTAGTTTTATAATTGTTATGGGAATTATAATTTTGTATTTATATACAATTTTATGTAATAGAACAGAAGGTTGAAAAGCGCTCAGTTGTTTTTACTATATATATAAACCAATGTAATAATGCAACACTTTAGCAAATAGAGCCACTTTAGATTTCATGAAGATCGTTATTGTAGATAAGAAATAATACCGGAGCAAAGATAGAGCCTTGTGGAACGCTTAAAGTTACATGAAATAAAGAAGAGGATATGCCTTCAAGAATAACTTTACTACTGTAAAAACCTTTACTACTGCAAAACCTTTATATAAAGAAACTGATAATAGAGTGAAGACTAATCAAGAGTTTTGAAAAATTCAAACCACTTATTTAGCACTTTTTAAAAGTTGAGCAAAAATTAAAGAGAGTTCTGGAGAACACTTTTTTTACATTATAATGGAAATCTTGTCTGGAGCGCAACCTGTAGAAGTGCTTAATTGAGAATTAATCTTAGCATTGGAAGCCAGAGTGATTTCAATGTTTAACAATTAGTTAATCTGTTTAACTGTCAGGAAGAGTATGACCATTATTTCAAGAGTCAAATTAGAGTAAGATTTCTTTGCAAATAACTATGCTTTATTCTGGGTAGAAGTAAAAAGATCAGACCCATGAATTAGAGATTAAACGTTAGACTTACTTTAGTTAATGACACTGTTGAAGGCTAACCAAAAGTCTCTAGAACCTAAAATCTGAGGTAAGATACAAGATTTAGTAAACTGAGAATAACAGAGCTTAACATCAGACAGGACATTTTTAGATTGGCTTCTTGCACTAATAAAAGGACGTTTGTTCTCAAGAGAGATGTTCTTGTAAAAAAGATGAAAAAAATGATTAATGTTTAATAAAGCAACTGCTGAATATGGTGAAAAGTGCGGAGAAGAATGAGGCTTGACTTAAAATTGAAGAGAACATATATGTTTGCTATTTATTTAGATGCTGGCATACAATATTCTTTCATTGTTATAAAAACTTTAGTATTTATATAACAATGAAAGTATTAGTTAAAAATGAATGAAATTATTTAGTATTTGCCGAAAGAGAAGATGATTAAATGGATTTGGTGTGTGAAGGCGGTAGTGGTGTAGTGGTAGAGCGCTCGCTTCATAAGCGAGAGTATCTGAGTTCGATCCCCACCACATCCCTGGTAGTACCGCGCTCAACTTGTTTCTTCCCGCAGGGGTTTTGTTTGTCAAAGTTTGTGTTTTGGAGTTATAGAGTTGAGAGAGGGTTATAACCACAATTAGGTAGCCTCCTCATCTGTAGTGGTCTTCTCAGCCTTGGGGAGGTGAATTAACAAAACAAAAAAATGCGTGGTGTGACTCTAACATGACAAGAAAAGGAGGCATAGCCTTAGACAGATTAGAAAAATGTTGTATTGAACAACGTTTGTTAGAAAAGATTAAAGGAATTTGGGTATCAGCATATAGAGAGGTAGAAGCTTCAGTTGAAATGGTAGTGGTAGAAGTAAGAAAACTCGAAGAGAGTATCTTACATATTGCATGAATGAGTTGAGAAAAAAAAAATGCTCTAGTTATTTTTATTAGAGAAACAGCATAAAAGAGGAAGGCTAAAGCTTGATGATGATAATGATGATTATGATGATCATTATCATCAGGCCTTAGCCTTCCTCTTTTTTGCTGTTGATGATGATAATGATGATGATCATCATCATCATTGTGATGACGATGATGCTGATGATTATAGTGATCATGTTGATCATAATGATGATTATATATGCATATATATACAAAACATAACATGAATTTTGAATAAAGAAAATATACTTTAGGATGTATAAATGTTTATGCAACTCCGGTCACAAACCAGGCCCTGACCTCGATTAAATATCAACCCCAGTCATTTACATAGGAATGTGAACAATATTGTGCTAGTTGTTTACAGTAAATAACTAAGTTTTGTTGGAGTTAAAATTCAGAAGCCACCAAGACTCTTCTTCATTTTCAGTAACTTCTGGGGTACAGCAAGGCTCTATCTTTGGTCCTGTTTTGTTTCTTATCTTTATTAATTAATCTTTATGAAAGTCTTTTATCTAAAGTGGCTCTATTAGCTTATGACGCAACTCTATACTCCTCCCTCGACAAAAAGTCATCACTTTTTGGTTGATTAGAAAAGTTTACTGGGGAGAAGGGAATTTTTAATAAAATACCAAAATACTAAAACTGAATAAAAGAATTCCATTATGACAAAAGATATTAAAAACTAAAGACCAAAAAACACAATGTCTAAAACATTTTTTTTCTAAACTATATTTCTATTGGTCAGTTTCTCATGAAAACTTCAAATCTGACGCCATATTAGTAAGTGACTGGAATTGATATTTGACCGGGGCCGGGTTTGATAAAATTAGCCAGGGCTGGGTTTGTGACTGGGGCTGTATAAACATTTATACATCCTAAAGTATTTTTTTTTTATTCAAAATTCATGTTATTTTGTATATATTTGTATATGCATATATAAACACCATTATGATCAACATGATCATCATAATCATCAATATCATCGTCATCAGGATGATAATGATGATGATTATCATCAACATTATCACGATCATCATCATCAACAGCAAAAAAAAAAGGAAGGTTAAAGCCTGATGATAATGATCATCATCATCATCATCATTATCATCATCAGGCTTTAGCCTTCCTCTTTTATGCTGCTTCTCTATTATAAACAACTAGAGCATTTTTTTTTTCTAAACTAAAGCTCATTCATAAAATATGCACTCTCTTTGAGTTTTCTTACTTCTACCACTACCATTTCTACTGAAGCTGTTACCATTCTACATACTGATACCAAAATTCCTTTAATCTTTTCTAGCAAACATTGTTCAATACAACGTTTTTTCTAATCTTTTTAAGATTATGCTTCCTTTTCTTGTCTTGATAAAGTAACACCACACATCCATCTAATCATCTTCTAATCATCTTTCAGAAAATACTAAATAATTTCATTCATTTTCAACTAATGCTTCCATTGTTATATAAATACTAAAGTTTATATAACAATGAAATGATATTGTATGCCAGCATCTAAATAAATAGCAAACATATATGTTTATATCCATAATATGTATGCATAAAATGCATCTTGTAAATTTAATAAGATCTTCTTTATTTTTCAACCTTGAGCCACTCTCCCACTGTTGTAAGGTTGCGTTTCTTTCTTTTTTCTACAAATACAATCATGGTCAATGCTCTTGGTGAATTGGGTCATAAGCCTAATCGTTTTGGGGCTCTTATTATTCATCCGGAGCACGTTATCTTTTGATTGTTGCATTCTTGAGAATCATTTCGAACTTGAATGACATTTTCGTTATATCTTCCTTTGCTGTTTTCAACTTCATCTTTTGGTATATAAAGACCATTGTTAAATGAGTCATCATTGTTGGAGCCACTTTGATGCCAAAATACATTCTGGTGAAACAATACCATTCCCCATTTATAATCACAGTTTGATATGGCCATAGATTTTTGTCTATGTGAATTTGAAGGTAGGCTTTCTTAAGATCAAGAATTTTTGCATTTTTAACTTTCCTCCAACAACGCAGTTTCTTCTGACAAACATTTGCATTTGCTTTGTGACAATTTACAAATTTGTTGAGAGCTCGAAAGTCTCCCACTGGGTGTATCTTTCTACTTTTATTTTTTTGCACAACACACATGAGCGGTATCAATTCTTTAGATGGTCCCAATGCTTGCTCGTTATACAGCACAAGAATGCTAAAGTTGATCCATTCATTTATTTCTTTTCGGTAACTACGTTTATGTTCTTCGCTCATCTTGTATCCACGGATCGTATTATTAATTGCGGGCTCTTTATTCTAGTAGATGCCGTCCACTTTATTCCGTCGAACTTTGCCGTAAAGTCCTGATGTTTTACTTTGTTGTCTTCGTTTATTTCATTCTCTTCGTTTATTTCGTTATCTTTGTTTATTTCGTTCTCTTTGTTTATTTCTTTCTCTTCGTTTATTTCGTTCTTTTCGTTTATTTCGTTATCTTCATTTATTTTGTTCTCTTCATTTACTTCGTTCTCTTCGTTTATGTCGTTCTCTTTATTTATTTCATTCTTTTTGTTTATTTCGTTCTCTTTACTTCTTATATTATTTGCACCACATTTTACTGTGTCATATGCTAACATTTGGACAGTACGGTTTTTATCACCATAGACTATGGCTCCTCCGAATTTTTCAATAGCATCCATTCCAAAAATCAAACCCGAATGGTTTGTCTTTTACAATTAACGAATTAACCATCCGATATACTCCATTAATTTCCAATTTGATTACCATTTCACCTAGTACTTGCACAGTTCCTCCCAAAGTTGTGATGAACTTTTGACTTTTTGAAACAAGTCCACACGTAGATTCAACATGAACCACTGTTATTTAGCATCTAGAATCAATTAATGCTGTTCTGAACATTCCGTCTATTTCAACTTTTAATGATGGCAACGCCATTTCCGGGAGAACACTGGATGCAATTATTTCCAAATTCTTCTTTTTCTTTTTAAACCTTGCAATCGTTTGATGCAGTCTTTGGCTCAATGATTGTGTAAACAGTTCTTGCATTTTGCCTTGCAGTCCCGTGTATAATGTCCAAATTTCTCACAATTAAAACTTGTTATTTTATTTGTTCTGGCAAAACCAGTTGTTTGGGGAAGTAGCGATGTTGCTGCAATATATGTTCAGAGTTGACGGATAAACTGTTGATGGTTGCCATCAAATACTGGTGGCATAATGGCCAAAATAGCTTGTTGTATTATTGCATTGGTTTATATATATAGTAAAAACAACTATCTGAGCGTTTTTCAACCTTCTGTTCTATTACATAAAATCGTATATAAATACAAAGTTATAATTCCCATGACAATTATAAAACTAAAATAGTCATTAAAATAATAACCGTAAATGAATGCGTGACTTTCATCACGTTTATCTACGTGACTTATACCACGTATATGTAATAATTTTAATTCACCAACTTTAATAGAACATAAAGACTCAATTTTATACTTTTGTCTTGACAAAAAATCTTAACTTTTTAAATGCTTAGAACAAGCAGCTGATTTTAAATATGATCTCTCTTCTGTAACAGCCTAAGGCCTGCAGTGGCTTATGGATTTGAATTCTGGACCTAAAATCTATAATTTTTGTTATACAACAAAACTCATTTATTTACTGCAAAAAAATATTGCAATATTTTTGGCATTTCTATATTGACAAATAACAACCCCTTTACTTTTAGACAAAGTCTAAAAGCATATTGTAAATTAATTAGACCTGCTTTATCTGCCAAGCTTGAGCCACTCTCCCATTGTTGTAAAGTTGCATTTCTTTCTTTTTTTCTACAAATACAATCATGGTCATGGCTCAAACAAGCTATCATCTCTATAAACCAAAACTCATTCTTGCTTGATTTTTTATTCAACAAGTTGCATCCTTTTACTTTACCTGTCCCTTCATGCTAAAAAAAACTTTTATTAATCCAGTTTTTTTTCCTTAAAAATCAAAAAAACCTTACAACTTTTACCCATCTTCATGTTTTTTATACAACTTACAATTTTTTAAGTCTTCAGTTATACCTTTCTTTGTATTTTAAATTACTCTCTATTTTAAAGTAACTCATAACATAATAATTGCTTGCAATCTTGCTGGAACTGAATTAGAGTTAAAAAATATATAAATGTATGCCATTATTTAATAAATAGTAAATGTAAGCATAAAATTATAATATATAAAGTATTATAAAAAATTTTTTCTAGCCCCGGCTATCAACCCCTGCTAAATCTTATCATTTTACCTGGTCTGGGGCCAGGTTTGCAAAAAGCCTCATTTTTAACCGGGGCCGGGGCCCTGGTCACTTACTAATCCCTATATAAATGAATGGAAACCCTCATACTGAGTTCTCTTCTTTATGTCTTCTTGGATTATCATTTACTATTGATCTCTCATGCTAACAATAAATAAAATAAAGTATTAGACCAAAAAATAACTGACTTTCTTTCAGTTATGGTTTAAGTTTTTTTTCAATAAGTTAAATACTCTAGGATTATGCCTGGTAAAAAAGATTAATGCAAGATTTTCAAAACTTTGTAGTTTGTATCAACAATGATGTATACAAATACAATGGTTTAAGTTTTTGATGGTGTATACAAACGCATACACATGTATGCATTTGTATACACCATCAAAACACAATAGTGCTCATACATGCTAACCAATGGAATATTACATACAAAGATTTAATGTTAAAATTAGTATGTGATATAAACAATAATGAATGCATCATTCATAGATGTGCTAAATACCTAGTTTTTGATAGCATAAAGGCATTTTTTGATGAGAAATTAAGTGAGATGAATGAAGAAGTTCAATGACCATGGTACGTGCTGTGTGTACTAGTCAATCTAATGGATGTTCTGATGTTTTGTGTTGTTACAATGTTCCGATGTTCTGCTCATTACAAAAACTACAAAAACTTTTTAAATCTATGCTAACATAATAAAGATTTCCAGATTGTAGATAAATTATTTATTTAAATGGATATTTTTTGCAACCTGCCATAAAAAACTCCCTAGGTAATTGGTACTTGGTGGTACTGTTAAGAGAACAACAATAAGAGTAAGTTTTTAAAAATAATTTGAAAATCAAAAATTGACAGTAACTGTTGATGTATCAACTGTCGATAATACATTTGATTAAGGTATCACCAATGTAAGCACAATCACATTTTATAAAAATTATAAAAATGTAACTGGTTAAATTATCTACTTGTTTTATTTTTTTGAAAAACTAAATTACAGTCATATCTTTTTTTGAGAGCCGTTAATTTAAAGCAAGTTAGTCTTGCTTCATAGTTTTTTCTCTAAAGACAATTTGTTTGTGTTGCTTTATATATTATCTTTTAAAAAATTTTTTGTCTTGTTTTAAGTATGGATATCAAACTCAAGTTGCATAGTCTAGATACGGTCTTATGAGGGATGTGTACAATAATTTATAATAGTTTATCTAAGTTTTTAAATAAATGTTTTATTTGTCTTAACACTTTATTAGCATTGATCATACATTTATTAACACTGATCATACAATGTGTAGATATACTTTTTATTTTTACTTCCAACATGCATGTGTTAAGTCAGTTTGTACACTTGACAGCAAGTAGTTAAATAAACTGTAATTAACAACAATATTAATGTAACTATAAATACACAACAATATTAATTAAAAAACATAAACTGCTTTGAAACTCGCGCCTTAAAATTAGAGTAATATAAGATTCACTCCACTATGCCAATTTATTATTTATTAGAAAAATTAAAGTCTAAACATTTTTTTTGTAAAAAAAATGTTTTTATTTTGTGCATAACATTGCACAAATAATGACTTTCTTCTTTTACACATTTTAATTAACTAGAGTTTTGTGCGGAGAAAATGACAAACTCTTATTGTTTGAACAAAAATAAATAAAATTCTAATATGTAAATCTAAAAAAGTCATAAGTCTAAAATCTTTATTTTATTTAGCTCTCGCATAAAACAGGAGGACATTGGTCACCTTAAATATAAGATTCTATAAAAAGTAAATATAACATTCTATAATACTTGCATAAAATTCATACAATTAACAAATAGCATCTATTTTAGAAAAGCATAGCAAATATATAAAAGACATTATTTCAAAAATAATCCCGACAATTATTAAAAACAATTTGCACTACAAACTTCAATATCTTAAATACGCAAAAAAGTAAATACGCAATGATGTCATATACTGGAACTGTTATGAATTAAATGCGCATAAAATAATTTTCTGTAGATTACAGCCTATATTATAAAGACTCAGAGAACCAAAGTAAAACAGATAAGGTAAACTTCGACTAAAAGTTTTAGCTTTATTAGTATACATTTATTATTTAGTTTTAATCAAAAAAAATTTACCCCAAACATTTTTTTTAAACATTTTCATTAATATGAACACAACTTGTCTCAACGGTAGGGGATCCCTTTAACTAAATTATTCAAGACTTCTAAATAAATAATTGAGCTATACATCTGTATTTTTATAATTTAACTCTCCCCAGTAACATTATAATAAATTTTTGAAATTTAGGATCAAAAGTTATTAAACTACCAAGAAAATAAAAAAAAATCAAGTCAACAACAACTGAAGGAACAATTTGATGTGGTCAAAACTGTTTCAGTTACATTGCTCTCAAGTTAACACCTTTTATTAACTTCGATTGTTCATAATTTCAGTTTTAAAAGGAAAAATTTGACATTTTTGTTTTTTTCTGTTTTAGAATAGAATCTTATTATTCATTCATTAAAAAAAACATTTTTTTTTAATTGAATGAATAAAGAAAATAAATAAATGAAAAAACAAAAAGTTTTAGTTTTATTGATATACATTTATTATTTAGTTTTAATTAGAGGTGCACCGATGCATTGGCATGCCGATGCTTGGACCATTTAGCTGATGCATCAGCATCAGCTTTGATAACTATCGACTGATGCTGATTGTTTTAAAAACTTTTTAAATTTTATTTTTATTTTGTGTTTCTATATTATATCCAAACATAGAATTATGCCATAAACATAAATGCAATGTATAAGTCTAACTTATTAATAATAAGTTTTTATATAGGCATATATGCAACCACTAAACTAAAAATTTTCGAACTGCTTTTAACAGGGTTCCTTATTTTTTTAGTGTTTTCTTATAATTTATAAGAAATTTTTGATTAAATAATAATAAATTGTAAAGAGAAAATTGCTTTAAACAAAGATTTTTTTGAAACTATTTCAGTTATTCTTTACAATCAAAATGTTTCATTACATTTATATTAAAATTAAACGATAAAAAAAGTTTATTATTAAATTAAAAGCGTGCAATAAATAAACATTTAATATAAGTATTGTTTTAAAATTTAATTTCGTAAAAACATTTGCTAAAAACTTGCCAATTATTAGAAGTAACGACATCAAAATTTTCCATTCATTCTTTATAAAAAAACAAAATTGTCCTAAACATTTAAACAGGATGACGAAAGTAAATATTTATATAACAAGCTTTTCAATTGAAGTACTTGCCCAAGTTATCAAGAGAACAATAAAAAAATAAATAGAAAATAAACTTCAACAGTAACAACTTTAAAACATTGCTTTCATTGTCACGTGAATGAAATATGGCATTTCTATTTAAGTGTATTTTTTCCATCATATTTTCCAGTTTCAGGGCCAATGCTGATGCATCAGCCGATACATTGGCATTGGCATGTACCCATGGGCCAAAAATAGGCATCGGTGCATCCCTAGTTTTAATCAAAACAATTTACCCTAAACATTCTTTTTTAACATTTTCTTTAATACGAACACAACTTATCTCAACGGTTGGGGATCCGTTTAACTAAATTATTCAAGACTTTTAAAAAAATAGTTGAGCTATACATCTGTATTTTTATAATTTAACTCTCCCCAGTAACATTATAATAAATTTTTGAAATTTAGGATCAGATTTTATTACCAAGAAAATAAAAAAAATAACAAGAGCAAAAGTACCAGCGCAACAAAGTGGAAAAAACTAAATTTCTTCACTAAAAATAAAGATATTGGCAAAATTTAAAAAAGTTTTTTATTTATGTGTTGAAAATGATAAAATTTAAAAAAAAAATTTATTCAGACGATTGCTTTAATAAAATATTTAAGTTGAAACAAAATCTAACCCTAAATATCAAACTTTTTTTTGGAAATTAGGTTTTTAGCATGAAAAATTTAAAAAGGCTATTTAAAAACAAAGTAAGCTATTTTGTTGGAAATTTTCTGCTAATATCAAAAATAGTTTTAGATTTTCATAATTTTAATCTGTTAAAAGGTTGACAGAAATAAGATTTCCCGCCCACACTCCTTTAAAACATTTTACGGGAGCAACTTACAGCTCTCGCAAAAGTATTTTTTTTCTTTCAAAATTATAATTATTATTTTAACTAAAATGAAAACTGCCAAGTCAAAAAAATTTAATTGGATAGTAAACAGCCAAAACTAATTGGATAATAAACAGGCACAATAAACAAAACATTTTTGCAAAAAAAAAAAATTTATGTCTAAAGAATTTTTTTAAGACATAATAAGTGTTATTCTTCCTTAAAAAATATTTAAGGACTTGTTATGTGTATATCATTGAAACATTAACATTACAAACATATGCTTGAAACAAGTATAAAACCAAATTTTGTATTTAATAAGCAATTTTTTTATAAATAAACAGCTAGCTTGTTAAAAAACCAAAAGCTCTCATAAAAAACAGTTAAGAGGAGCAGTTCCCATGGCTCACCATGTTTGTTTTAGGAGAGCTTTTCCGCTCTTGCACTTATTTTCTCCTGCTGAGGTCTAAGACTGTGACAGGAATCTTGTATGAACCACATGCTGTAGAAGAGTTTAAAAGAGAAATAACATTAGCAAGAGAAATAATAAAAAGTTTGTTTCAGGAGAGTTGGTCTTGCGAATAAAATGATTACAATTATAAACAGCACAAAAAGGTGAAAACCATAAAACAGAATGAAACTTGATTTAAAACCAACAAGAATAAAAACTTCCAATCTTGCCTGGGTCTAGGAGAGGTATAAGGGACAATTTTCAACGGAGAGACATAAGAGATCAACCTAAGGACCATTACAAAGAAAATCACAAATGTTACCTCGACATTACCCAATTCAAAAGATAATAGTAATAAGTGCAATAATAGGGTGAACCTGAAGAATAGAAGTCTAAGATAAGTTTTAGTGAGATCATAGCATGGTCTAAATCAACCAAAGCAGAGCAAGGAGAAACAGGGCACAATTTAGAGTCAAATCCGAGACATAAATCAAAGAGTAAAGGTAACTGATTAGGGTTGTCTGGAAAATAAGTCACAAGTTAACTATCTGAGTGAGAGTTTGAAAGATACAAAAATTATGAATATTAGTGTCAGCAGAGTCATTAGTGCTAGAGCCAAACCATTCATTGTGATAAGTATTAAAGTCATCAATAAGACCAATGAGGTTTAATGAGAAAGGGCTTGGTCAATTTGAGCAGAAATAACATCAAAAAGAGTAAAGTCTTGAGAAAAAAGAAAACAATAAAGAATGATGATGATGATGACGATTATGATGATATACATGAATTGAAAAAAAAACTACATAATTTTCACATTTTTTAATTTTTATATGCTTTTTGCAATTATTAGGTAAAACAAATACAAGGTATTTTTTCGTTAAAAATATTTAAACACACATAAAACTACACTTGAAAAAAGACATGAGTTAAAATGGTCATCCTAAAAAGAGTCCAAGCTTAAAAACAACACAAAAATAAAGTGATTGCTCTGTATGAAAAACTAATTATTTTGCTACATAATATATATGAAGATGGTGAATAATAAAAACTAAACTAATAAATTTTTGGTTTTCTTAATTAATTAAAAAAATTTCTTTTAGCATTAACTTGTATATAATTATGGTTTGTTTAGGATCTAACATAATATTCTTGCAAAAAATGTTTTTTGATAATATTAGCGACCCATTAAATGTTTAAGGGTCCTGAACAACCATTTAAAAACAATTTTTGACAGCTGTTTTTTTAATTCCTGTGTTTTATTTTAAATCCTGTTGTTTTATTATATAAAACACAATTAATTTTAAGCCCACAACTTAAATTGTGTATAGTTTTGACCACCTTATATAATAATAACCATATAATATTAATATAATATGCGTGACAGAATCACCAAATTATGGACACAAATTGGTGGACATGAATTTATGGACATAAATTTATGGACATAAATTGGTGATTCCGTCACGCATATTATTATATTAATATTATATGATTATTATGTATTTATAGTTTTTTGGTATTAGAAGTATTTTAGGCCAATGTGTGCATTGAGCGCCTGCATATAACAATATTTCCAAAAAATGCATACTATGCCTACAAGAAAAATTTGAAATAATTACACATGCAAATCAAGAATGCTTATTAAACAAAAGATCGGAATTAATTTCTAAATGTAGACACGAAAATAAGTTTCTCCTAAAAAACTATAAAAATAAATGAGTTAAAATAATATTTACATTAACTACCCTTTTTAAAAAAACATTTTAAAAAAATAGCATAAGTAATCATTTCTAAAGAATTCTTTTTATAATAGTGTCAGCAAATTCCACAAATGTGTGAAAATTTACAGTAGTTAAGACATTTGCAACTTCCTGTAATTTAATTTTTGGTATAAATTGAAGTTCTATTAATTTGATCATCCATTTCTGATGAATCTTTGTTGATGAAACACAGTGTTAAATGGAAAAAAATTTTCTTAAGTGATTTTCTACTACTAATATAATTGCTCTGTTCTTTTAAGAACATTGAGCACTCTATTGTGTAGAATACTTTTTAAAGTTGTTTAAATATATATATATATATATATATATATATATATATATATATATATATATATATATATATATATATATATATATATATATATATATATATATATATATATATATATATATATATATATATATATATATATATATATATATATATATATATATTATGTTAATGTATTCTACAAACAGAGTGCTCAATGTTCTTAAAGAACAGAGCAATAATAAATTAGTAAAAACTCTTATCTAATTTTTGATTACTTCAACAAAGTGTTTCACATACATAAAAACATAAACAAATTTTCAAATTATAGAAAAATTATTTCACAGGAAGTTGGGAATTGTTATTACATAATTAATTATAACAATTCCCAATTTCCTGTGAAATAATTTTTCTATAATTTGAAAATTTTTTTATGTTTAGACATTATTCCTGATGAAGCTTCTGATGGTGAAACACAGTGTTGAAGTTAACAAAAATTAGATAAGTGTTTTTACTAATTTATATATATATATATATATATATATATATATATATATATATATATATATATATATATATATATATATATATATATATATATATATACTGAAAACTTATAACATACCAGGTATGCAATCTTTCAAAAAAAACTTGATTTTATTTATATTATCTTTTAATAATTCATCAGCCAATGAACATAAAAATTGATTCCAACTACTGATATGAGGATTCATAACTTTTGTCAAATCCAACTTTGCAGCAATGAATTTAAATGACTCAAATACAACATTGAATATGAACTTGAATAATAACAAATAGTTGTTGCTGGATTGATGCTCAACTTCTAAAACAAAAATAAACAAAAAAAACTCTGTTAAGCTCCTCTAATATAAAAATAAATTGTTTGTGTAATGTTTTTATATTCTATTAAAAATATGTAAGTGTAAACTACTTTTTTTAATTTTATTTTTTTATTTATGTTTTCAGGCTTTTTGAAAGTATTTTTACTTTCTATGTGTCCAATAAAATCATTTTTTTTCAGTAGTTACATTTGGATATTAAACAAATATTTTTTGTTATTTGAATAAAAAGCACTTTTTCAAAATTAGAATGCCTTTTTTTAATTGGTTAAATAACTCGTTAGTTTTTGAAAACTAAAATATTTATTTGATTAATTTATTAATTTACCAACCCATCATTGTTTGGAAATTATATTTTAAATAAAAAAACAAAAAAACAAATAAAAGTTATTTCAATCAATAACATTTAACTAAAACTTCTTTGACTCTTTTCATTTAGTAATAAACTCATACAATGTATTTTCTAACGCTTTTTTTTTTTTTTTTTTTACTTTTTTTAAAAATAAACTTTTTAATTCTTAAGACATAATTAGTTACTAACTTGTTGTAAAAAATATCATAAAGTCTTTTGATGCCAGTGTTATTTCATTTTTTGATGCCACAACTTAATAACAATAATTGTGGAAACTTTTAGAATATTTTGATGAAGATTACGTGGTTTATAACTTTATTAGTTTTAACAAAAAATTCTTAATTTGTTGTTTATAAATAGTCTTAATTTTGTTAACTTGTTGCTTTATTAAAACTTGTGCCACTTTACCCAATAGCACGGTTCCTCTAAAATCAAAAATACACTTTATTATAAGCCTTTATTATAATCAGTGCCTGAAATGATGCTTCATCCATCCGTATTAAAAAGAATTGTTTTAAAATTAACCATCTTGAATTTGGGGAAAACAAACTAAAAAATCAATAGCGGTTTGTTGACAATTTTTTTTTTAAATCCTAAAAGATTGTTGCGCACTAACAAAACTAAAAAGAAAAAAACTTACGTCTTTCTAAAGATGAAGTACTTAAAAGAAAGTGGTTGAATACGATAAACTGTGCTGTAGATAGTAGTGCATGTAGCAAGCAATGGTTTAATAATGGTTTAATTTTATTACTGGTGGGTTACTTTTAGTTTGCATCTTAATTTAGTATTGGTAAATAAATATCAAAATATCAGTAATTTTTATAACCTAAAATAACCAAAATAATATGTAGACAGCAATGTAAGGCATCATTTTATTTGAACAGATATCTAAAAGTATGTAAAAATAAAGTAAAATCACCTAAAAGACTTATATTTTGCAGACATCTATTTGCTGTTTCTTTTGATTAATCTTTAAAGTAATTGCAGGCCTCGGCAAGAGTAAATGTGCGCGAGAGCGAAGAAAAGCTCTGCTAAAACCAACATGGCAAACCATGCAAGCTGCTCTTCTAAACTGCTTTTTACGAGAGCTTTTAGTTTTTGCACAAGCTATCTGTTTATTTATATAAAAATTGCTTATTAAATACAAAATTTAGTTTTATACTTGTTACTAGTATATGTTTGTAATGTTAATGATACAATAATATACACATAACAAGTCATTTATTGCGCCATGAAAAAATTCTTTAGGTGTAAAATTTTTTTAACTTTGCAAAAACCGTGCCTGTTTATTATCCAATGAATTAAATTTTTTTAACTTTGTGTTTTTCATCTTAGTTACAATAATAATTAAACTTTTGATAAAAAAAAATACTTTTGCGAAAGCTGTCAGTTGCTCCCTTAAAATGTTTTATGGGAGTATGGAAGAGAGCAAGAGCTAAAGCTCTCGCTTCCCGCTGAAGCTTGAATTGTAAACATAAAGTTATTGTTAATCAATGTTTTCTTGACTTTGCATATAAGAAAGAATAGTTTGTTTTCTCCCAATTCAAAATAATTAATTTTGATTTCGCGATATAGTCACGTGATTCCGACAGGATGGATTAGACAAGGCTTGTTTTATTCAGTTCGTATATAATATAAAAACGATATTAAAATTATTCTAAAATTTATTTTTAATGTTCCACTTTTTGCAGCTCTCACCTAGATATATTTGTAAAAAAAAAAAATTTTTTTATTTTTAAGAATTTTAGGGTTTAAAAAGCACATGTTTTTGATAAATAATAATAATTGTTTATAATAAAAATCAAACTTCTGCATTAGACAGAATTTTGATTAATTTAATGTTAAATTAATGTTAATTTAAAGAAATAGAAAAAAAAATGTGTTAAAGTAAATTTGAATGTAAAATATAATGAACTTGGCATTAAAGCATACTCAAACACATAGTTTATATGCAATTGATATGCAGTTGCACAAGACTACTGGTGAAGAACTTTATTTATAAATTGATTTATATGTTAATTACAAAAGGGTTAAACATTAAAGTTTTTAAAAAATAAAATTTGTAATGATTTCAAAACAAGCTTACATGTTTCATGTCAATATATGAACTCTAATGAGATTTTGTTTTCATGTTTTGTTTCAACCTTAGTCTTGAGGAATCTTTTTTTTATAACATAACTCTAATAAAACTCTGTCCTGAAACCATTAAACAATTTTTGAAGGTTTAGAAAAAGTTTGGCAGACTACATTGGCATACATTTTGGCAGACAATTGGATATTAATACTGTATTTGAAATTTTAAACAAAAAAAGAAAAATTTATGTTTGTCTAATATGTCTTATGTTTGAACAGTAATTTTTTGTACTGTTACATATAAATACTGACATTACAAGCAAGAAAAAGTATTGAAGTCAAATAACTTGACCAAATAAAAGTGAATTGTGGCATTAAAAAAATGCAAATGATTGTGCTATTTGTTTTTATTGTAATAATCGAAAGAAAAAAAAAGATAAACAAACAAAATTTAGTAGTAAAAATTAAATATTTTAATGGAAAAAGAGTAATCAAGAAAAACGTTGTACCACATCTTAATAGAGAATTTGGTTCTCCATTAAGATGTGGTATAACGTTTTGTAATCTGTTAATTACTAGATAATCCTGCATTTAAAGTTAAATTGTAAATGTGAAAAGATTTCTAAATGTGTTTCTCGTCGAATGGAATGTCCCTTTTCTTTGAAGCATAATCATTACAAAGTTATATGCAATTTGAAAATTTAACAAAAGAAGTGATATTTGTTTTCAAGGAACAGCTTTTTTGTGCAGTTAAATATAAGCTTTGATATTAAAAGCCAGCAAAGAGTATTTAATTTTTTTATATCATTATACAAGAGGTATTAACAGAAATTCAATAAAAAAAGCACACTTGATTTTATTAGTTATACCAAAAATAGCATAAAGAAACTATTTATAAAATTTGGAAGTGTGGAATACATTTTATAAATTTTTTCTTTTTTTCATTTTTCTACAACAGACAGATTTTTTTTTCTTCAGGAGGATTTAATGTAAAATAAGTTGATAGCATAATAAACATGAAATTTATCAAAATTTGTTGCTTTATTTAATATTATTTACCATCAGTTGCTATTAGAGGGTAAACATTTTTTACCAATTATAGAATAAAATGACCAATTTTTTTTCAGGTTAACAGCTAAATATCAACAAACATGTTTTATATGTATTGACTTTTAAAACTGAAATAAACTAAAACATTAACTTTTCTTGTTTCTGTGCGAGAGGTGCGGCAAGTTAAGAGTTACTCCTTTTTTTAATAATCAAGTTATAGACTATTTCTTATGCTTTATTATGTTACAATGTTTTGTAACCTTTTATTACTAAAATACCTAAGGCAATCCAAATCAGCTCTTGCTTAGAATTGCTTTTAATTTGAGAGTGTTGCAAGTTGCCTGGGCTATAACAACCAATAAGCAATATACTCAAACTTAAAATGTTTTAGTAAGGTATATAATTTATATATGAGAGTAATTAGTGTAATGTTCTGAAAAGAAACTAGGGAATTTTTAAAAATATTTTTCTAGCTAAATGATAGGATTAATTGGGAACTTAATGTGAAAGAAATCATACCACGGCTGTTTCACTCAATATAAAAGCAAGCTTGACGTCACAAGAACTTTTGTGTTTTAAAAAAAGAAAATTATTTCCACGTAAAAAGTATAAAAATTCACTAACTTTAAAATAATAGTATTTTTTTTCTAAATATAATACAAATATATAAAAATAATAATAGTATTTTTAATTCTTTCATCTTCAAATTAAAAAAATATAAAAGAACTATCCTTCCTTGTTAAATAAATATTTACATTAAACTGACTAAAATAAGATATTGTTAAAATATTGCTAAAGATTTGGGATCATTTTTCTGTTTTTTACAATTTTTACGGAAAACCTGTCTTGGGCCAACTAAGATATTCTGACATAGCTACATGTTTGATAGTTGAAATTTGGAACACTTATCAATAAATGTCTATTCTATCTGATTTTTGGTGCATACTGCTCATTTTTGTAAGAAAAGTTAGCTTTTGATGCATTTCTATTTTTAATTTTATCACTTTACAATGTAAATCAAATTTTTTTTGTAATATGCACTAAATTATTGAAAATTCAATTCTTTATAAAAATGAAAATCAAAAAATTATTTTATATACCTCCAGCTATGTTAAAAAACCTGGCTGATTTAGCAACAAATTTTTATTGTTTTATGAGTAAATTTTTGTTTACATTTTTAAACAATCACGTGACCTTAATACCTTACGACCCAAACAAGAATATCATGAATTTTATGAAAACAACTTTTTTAGCAAGACAAATTTTGAACTATAAAATAAACAAAGTTAGGTGATTTTTTTCTCTATAGGGTAATCAACTAACATTAGATAAGTTTAATCCTATTATATCTTGTTCATCTATTTGTCAATAAATATTATTTTATTTGCATTATATTATTTTTTTATTACAAGATTTATTTAGCATTATGTATTCTGCTGAATGGAAATTATTAAAACTATACATCGAATGGGAAGATTGTTGGGAAGAAGAGTGTAACTTTGTATTATAAATAGTCTAGTTGACCAATTAACTTATAAAAAAGAAACTAATGTCAAAAAAATAAATTAATAATGCAGGTAACTAAGTTGGAAACTGAAATTACTAACTTGAATTCTAAAAACAAGACTTTAAACACACATTGTAACTCAATAAGTTCTCAATTAGAGGCTATGAGTATTAGGCTAAAGCAGGAGGAGCAGTTCCAACTTATTTCAAAATAAAAAAAATCAAAACAGCACAACGTAAATTTGCATCTGCTAGTGCAAAAAAAATAATTTTGAAAAAAATAATGCTAAAATTAGTAATATAAACCAGAATGGTTGCCAAATTTGCAAACATTTTTTAAAGGGTGGTAAGGATTTAGTTGTTGTTGATTCTTATTTAGACTATGACAACATTGGTTCTTCTGAACTGTTCTGTGGATTTACATTAAGTAATCCACAGAATATATCAGTACAAAGGCCAATAGTTGGGAAAAAAAATACTTACGTTAAGTTAGGACATGGTAAACCTTATTCTAAGTTATTATATTATGTTAGGAATAGTGTTAAAACTGTTTAAGTTATTGTTGAAGGAGTGTAGGACTTTTCAAGCTGATTCGTCTTTATCTCATAAGGAGAATGTGAAAACGAATGAATTGGGGGCAGCTAAAAGCGTTGAATACTTTAAAACAGCAGAAGCTTTGCGTTTATTAGGTAATCAATTTGTAGATGTTGCAAATCTACAGGCATGGTGGTTAGCTTTAAAAGAAAATATTTTTTCTGAATTAGAATGCTTATCATTTAACTCCTCCAATTAAAAAAAACACCTGTAAACAGCAAGAAATTTGTGCTAGTATCAGGTGTTTAATTACAAAATATGACTCTAACATTGATTGGGTGCAGTGTGGTTTGTGTCAAAAATGGTTTCATCAATTTTGTTTAATTATTGGTGATTCTGAAAAGAGTGTATTGTGTGACATTTGTGTGAAAATTATGCTTGTTTAGTTTGTCAGGGCGAAGATATAAAAGATTTTAATCTGTATATATCTGAAAAAATTTCTTTTATACGCGCACAGCGTGAACTTTTAGATGTTGAGTGTATTCGATTGCAGATAGAGTGTGAAGATCTAGAAAATAAATCCAAACGTAACATGGGGACTCATGAGAACTCTCTTAATAAGGCCCTTGAAGATATGAAGGTGGAGCGACAAGCTTTACACGGTTATGTGTTTATAGGTAATCATTGTAAAATAGTCTTAAGCAACCACTGTAAACTTTGTAGTGTTATTGATGATGAAGCAACTAAAAATAAATTTAAACGTGTGTTTAGTGTTTTTAATAAATTGCAACTTATTCTTTTTTAGCAAAAATTTCTTTCTGATGCAGAAGTTACTGACCTTCATCAATATATAAATTTATTTGCTATTGAGTTTCATGCTTGCTTTCCAAAAGAAAGTATTACGCGAAAAATGCATAAACTCATTTTTAATGTGCCACTATTTGTGAATTCACATTAAACTATTGGTTTGCTGAGTGAAGAGGAGGGAGAGTTTTTGCATAGCAGTGTAAAAAAAGAATTAAGACAGTTGCATTCAATAAGAAATCTGGAGCAGAAGCTGCGTCTTCTTTTAAAACGCTTTGAATTGCACACCAAAGCTGATAGGAAGCTTCAAGCCTAAGGTGAGAAAGTGTTGTTTGTTTGGAGCGTGGCAAAAATTCTTTTTATAAAAAAGGTGTCAGTCTTGTTTGTGGTCATCAAATTTAGTTTAAATATTTTAAAATGATTAAAAAAAAAACAAAATAAAAAAAAATAGATCCTTGATTTATAAATTAAAGAATTTTATTCAGTTAAAGTATGTCTGTAATGTTTGTTTAAATTATTTTTTATTATATGTAATATTGCTTTTATATATTGTAGGGCAGTTCTATTCTTATCTTCAGAAGTTCATTCTACCTCAGCAAAACCTCCGCTCAGGTTAAAGAATGGAATTTAAGTCTAGCATCAAATGGGTGTAAAAATATAGCATATTATTTTAAGAACCTACACAAAGCAACTGGTATGTTTGTGCAGTTTGTTTAAAACATTTATTGTCAGTTATTATATGCAACATGTATTTTATATATTAGATGTCCTTTCGATTATTATCATTAGAAGTTAATTCTACCTCTGTGGTACCACTTGCTCTACCTACCTCCACTCTTGTTAACGAATGGAATGGAATTCTCATATAAATTAATGTAAAAATATAATTTAAGAATTAGTACAAGTTATGGTCACAAGTTATTGAGTCAAGCAACCGTTCTTCTGGTTTAAAATGAAGTATGAGTCTAGTACCAACTGGGTGTACAAAGAAATACTACTTAAAGAACTTATCAATGGACCAACTGATTATAGAACAGTTTTTTATGAGAATAAAAACAATTTCAAATTTTATTTGCATATTTAAACACGCAAAAAAAAATTAAAGTTGGCGAGTCTTTATTTATTAACATTCTCACGAAATATTATTAGAACTGGTGCACATAATAAAAAGCTTTTTAAAAGCTTAAGCTTTTAATTTTTAGACTAAATATTCCTTAATTTAAATCTGGTTTTATTTAATAGAATCAATTTTCAAAAACTAGTCATTTAACAGTTTATCCCCCTTTAACAACATTTTTGTAATTTTGCGAAAATTAAATTTTCTTTACTGGCTTAAAATAAATTAGTTTTAGTTAACTTTAAACGCTCAAGTAAGATTATTTTTGTTTTTAAAATAGTCCAACAATGTGTACATTTAATAATAAATATCGAAAATATATTCTTTCTGGGTTTTTTTTGATAAAAAGTAACATCAAATTACTAAAATTTAGCAAAGTTCGTCATTTGACGCGATTATTCTAAAATTAAAGAAGTTTTTTAATATTTTTGTGAAATTTCATCAGATAAAACATTTTATTGGTGTTTTTATTCTTTTTACAGGACAAAATTATCTCTAATGTTATAAATGTTATAAAGATTTTAGTTACACCCCTTACGTGAATATTTTCTTAAAATAACAAGAAGCCGTAAAGCTCGCCTGAAACAACCGCTTACTTCATTTAAATCTTTATTTTTCAAAAAATATTATAAAACGCGGTTGTTTTGAATTGTGAAGTTTTGTAAAAGTGTAAGTACTATATTGTACCGAAGTTGATAGAAAAATCATACCTTTTATGAAGTTATTATTTGATTTTTTATGCAATTATTCAAATTCACTTTTGTTATTCAGTATGCATTTTGACATTTGTTTTGATTTTAATAAACGCGCAAAAGGATTTATACATGTTTCCATAAGTCAAGTGATGTCCCTAGGTCCGCAAGTTTCGTAAATATATACCTCATAATTTATTCCTCATTTTAAGCATGAAGAATTGTTTGTTTTGACACATTTACGGTCTTTGTTTTTGTTTTGGTACAGAAACATTCACTATCTAACGAAATAACATTGTAAAAAACGTAATTTTCATTTTTTTTCATAACTTTGCCTTTAACTTTTGAATTAATGAACTTAAATGTAAATATTTATTTGTATTTATGACGAAAAATATCCAATTTGCTTTTTGTACATTTTGCACATTTCAAAGTAGAAAGAATAAAAAAAAATGAAAACGGTTATCAGTTATTTAAATTTTTTAAATTTAGTTTATTATTTATTTTTCATAAATTATCCATACATATTGTTCTATTATTTATTGTTACTGTTATTCCTTAAATAATGCTTTTATTAAAAGTTTATTAAATTAAATTATTTATTAAATAAGTTTTGATTACTATTATTTCTATTTGCTTAAATAATTTAAGCAAATAGAAATAATAGTAATCAAAACAGTGATAATAATTTTTCTATTTTTTCTAGTATTATTAGCTATGTTAATTTTAGCTATTTTTAAGAACTTTCTTTTACTTTAGAACATATTTTTGATGTTCTAAAAAGATAACAATCAACCAATTGAAGTAAAAATAAAATTACAAAAAACTGATATGGTTAATTTTATTAAAAAAATTTTCACATTTTTTAAATTTTCTTTTAATGTTTTTTTTTCTTTTTTTTTTTTTGTACTAAAGGTATTTTTTACCAGTCTAAAAAAATTTGTTTATAATAAAGTTTCTTATAATTTAAAATAAATTCTTTCCTTTATCTATTTATTAGAAATTAGGCTGAGACAAAAAATTATAAAGATTCTTTTTTTAAACTTTTTTATAGATAACATTTTACAATTTCTTTAGTAATGACTTTAGTCGTGACTTTAAGAAATTTCAAATTGAATATAAAATTTAAGAATTGCATTAAATCATTTAAAGTTTGAACACCAAATTAAATTTGGTAGAAATATTCAGATTTTTTATTATATTTCAAACCAAAAAACTTGTGATGAAATTTTCATTTAACTCTTCTGTTAAAGTTGTTAATGTTAATGTTAAATTACTACATCCTATATAACTGAGCATAAAGAAAAAGTTAGCTGTTGATGAATTTTATGTACCCTGTTAATAGAAGTTGAAGAAATGTGAAAATAAAATACTGTTTTCTAGCCTTAGCTATAAGTTATGTATAAACTTTGCTGTTAAGTTCAGTTACACAAAGCTGAAGAATCTAGATAGAACAATTTAGATTATTATTTTTCAAGTTAGCTATCATTTAGTTTCATATTTGCAATGTTGTCAAAGAGTACTATGGTACACTTTGTTAGTTGGTTACTTGCCAATTATATTAAAGAAGTTGTAAAATTCTTCAACATATTTACAACGTGTGCAAGCCTGTTATGTTAAGTTGAGTTAATCTATTGTACTGCTAATGAATAAAAGGGTGCTGTGATTCATCTGCCAGTTCATCTGTTTCATCTGTTTTGCTACATAGTTCATAATTTGTATTTCCAATTTTTCAAAAATTAGAAGGACAGCTATTTAATTCATGTATTTTAAAAAGGTTGGTGTAACTAAGTTTAAGATGCTTAATTAGTCTGTTAAATACTTAGGGTGGAATGCAAGAAGCGAACTTGAGTCAAGTTTGACTTAAACTTTACATTGTAACCAATAGCGGCAGAGTATGGGTTTTCCTCTCAAAAAATACTCTGCTGCTATTGGTCACAAAGTAAAGTTCAAGTCGAACTTGACTCAAGTTCACTTCTTGCATTCTGCCCTTAGTCTGGTGCTAAAAAGTAGGGTTAAATATCTACACATAATATTTCTCCTTAAGCTTGGCTTAATTTTTGTTGTCTTATGTAAGTGAAAAAATTAATTCATCTATTTTCTTTTATCACATTCTTATCACATTCTATACTACTTGAAGTAGATACCTAAACAAGTTTCTTCTGTGTTTTTAAAATGTTTAAAATTTTAAAATGTTTAAAATGTTTTAAAATTTAAGCATCTTTTATTTTCTTTTAAACTTTTAAATAATTTGCTTTCACATACCCTCTAATGTAGAAATTTTTTTACCAGGTTTTCTTACTTTTGATAATATACATTTTGCAATTTTGATTGAATGATGAGTTTTCACTTTTTTCACAATTTTCAAAACCACCCAAAATTGAATTTTTTCCCATTCTAGTATTTGTGTACAGTGTAAAAAAAAGTTTTACTAATTTTTAATGATTATTCTAGAGCCCCCTCAAAGCCCCTAAAGATAAGCCCCAATTTCCTGTTTAACCCATTCGTGCCTGAGTTTTTTGTTACATTTTATGATTTATAGAGCGTCCCATTTTTGGGGACGCTAGGCACGAATGGGTTAAAACTAGTGAACGGAAACTTTCGGCTTCGGCCGAAACCAAAATTTCTGCTTCAATAATTTTTTCACTTTTCCTGTTTCAGCCAAAATTTCAGTTCAAAGCGCAACCGAAATGAGCCGAAACTTTTATAAGATTTTTTTAATTTTAATTTAGAGTGGGATCATGACGGTTTCCTAATTGTAATCGTTTGTTAGTAAATCAATTTTTAATTATGACAATTGTAGAAGTTTTAATTGAAATCACGTTACATAATAGTTTTAAATTACTATTCTCAAAATCATTCTTAAAATGAGTTAACATTTAAGTAAAGCAACCCAAACCAATAGTTTCATCAAAAGTTTCTCAGTGCTAAATTTTACAATGGAAAATAATCGATAAAAAACTGGTTTATGGAATCATTTTACCGTGACAGGTAGTGATTTCAAACACGGAACTTACAATATCTGCAATTTGAAAGTATCTCGTGGATTGCACAATCTAAAACTTCAATCACTTAGCGGACTTTTATCACATTTAAGAAGTCATTTACTCTAAAAAATCTCCTAACTGAAAAAGCAATACTCACAACTACCGGCAGTCCTGAAAATATACCAACTTCAGATCAAGTATTACAATTAAAAAAAGAACAATACCCTTATTTGACACCAGAACAAAACAACAGAGGGCTGAAATGTTGCAATTTGCAATGCCTGGTTGGGTTGACAAAATCTCAAAAATTGATTCAAACTCCGAAGAAGGTCTGAAGTTTCAAAGCAAAGTTTGGTTTGGCAAAAGTAGCAAAGAGATTCCTACGACCTCGACCAACATCTACCGAAGTAAAAAGGTTGTTTTTAACTGCTGGAGACATTCTTTCAAATAAAAGAAACAGACTTTTGCCAAAAAACATGAAAAAAAAATGTATTCCGCAGAGAAAATACTTCAATTATTACCTTTAATTATTGAAATTATAGTTTTTATCAAACTATGTTTCATGGTGATTGCTTAGATATATGTAAAATAGTTTTTTTTGCTTTAATTCGGTGATCATAAAAGGTTCAGGGATTTTAAACATTCTTTTTCAAATTTCGGCCGAAATTTCGGTTTCGGCTACGGCTTCACTGAACCGAAATTTTGGTACTTTCGGTTTCGGCTCAAATTTTGGTTTCGGTTGATCACTAGTTAAAACAGTAGCACATTTTTGCATTGATTACAAATTTCATAAACTAGCAAATTAATATTATGATACTGACACAATTTAATATGTAATATTGACTGTTATAATTATTTTGCTGTTCCTGTTTTAGTTAAAAAAATTAAAACTGAAATGTTGACAAGAAGTGGTAAAGTTGTAGAAACTGAACTCAAGTCTTTGCCAACCAGTTCCAGTTGTTTGTCAGACACAACCGACCAGCCTTCACCGTCATCATCATCATCAACAACAAGGCCTGTTACTCGTGCCTCTACTAAGTTTTGGTTAATTGGACACCCATCACCATCAATAACTGGTTCCAAACTACCCGATTGCAGACAGGTTTTGAAACTTTTTCTTTTTTTACGACGCGATAAAGAAAATGTCTGAAATCATATAACAAATCAAGAAATTGGCTATATAGTAATCGACGCTGTTGTAACTTTCTGGAACATGGCACGCATCAAGACAAAGACAAGACAAAATTCGGTGTTAGATCTTATGTGTCTCTGGAATGAGTGGAACCGCTTGTTGAAGAACAAGAATCGCAAAAGTGATGCTGGCGGAAAACGTGTTAACTTCTAGGCCAAGTTGGATAGTCTTTTTGATATTGGATCACCTGATGCCATACAGGAAATCATGAAATCCAGGCTACTGACTGCCCAAAAGAAAGATGATGATGTTGCATTCTATTTAGATAAAAAAAAAGACAGAAAGGCGACCATGGACGGGCATGACAAAATCTTTGAGATTAAAGCAAAAATGAAAGAAGTCAGATATAATCGGAAAATCATACTTAGAGATGAAGAAAAAGAAAGAGGAGAAAAAGAAGGTAGACAGGATGATCAGGATGATGAGGACATGGAAGTTAATGACGCAGAACAGAATATTAATGAAGATATTGCTGTTGCTGAAGTAGATATCGGTTTAGGGTGGGACTTGAATTATGAACCTCCAATGAATAGATATCAGAATTTGTTACTCTTCACCTCCCCAAAAGAATTATGCAATGCGAGGAAATCACTTCTGCAGCAGACAGGCTGAAATTGTCTGATAATAAAATAACTATGATTGTGTCTGCTGTAATTAAAGCTGCTGGTGGAAACTTGGACGATTTTGATATCTCCAGATCGACATCTCGTCGAAGTAGAATGTTAAATCGACAAAGGATTGCTGAGAGTGTTATAGATAATGTAAGGCTCAACCCACCCCAGTTTGGTGCCCTTCACTGGGGCGGAAAATTGCTAAAAGACATACTAGTCGTGGAACATGAACAGTTAGCTGTGGTTGTGTTGGGTGCTCCAGAATACAGTGAGGGAAAATTGCTTGGTGTTCCCATTCTCGTTGATTCGAAAGGAGAGACTCAAACAAATGCAACATTGGATCTCCTAGAAGCTTGGGATCTAAGCAACAATGTTGTGGCATTGTTATTTGATACCACTGCCAGTAATAGTGGCATCCACAATGGTGCTGCTAAATTGATTGAAGAAAACTTAGGTCGAAAACTTCTCTATCTTGCCTGTCGACATCACATTTTTGAAATTTTCGTCGGAGCAGTTTGGAAGAAATTATTTAGAAACATTTTTGGTCCAGAGAATAAGTTCTTTGCTGAATTTAAAACTGCTTGACCAGCATTGGATAAACATTTGCCAATCCAAGTTTTTAATCGAAAGCGGTTGGAGGCACCTGGTTGCAAAACCTCAAAGAACAGACCATACAGCATTTGACACATCTACTTGCTAAGGAAGATGCTACAACATTTCCAAGAGATGACTATCGTGAATGTGCTGAGAACACACAAATTATCTTTGGGCAAACTCCACCGCGGGGTGTACACTTTCTTAAACCAGGAGCTATCCACCAAGCTCGGTGGATGGCATGGAACATTTATGCGAACAAAATGTTCATGTTTTCTAAACAATTGTCTTATGATCAGAGGATGACGACTAAACTTTTTAGAATGAACAGATATCTTTCTCTTTTCCACACACCAGCTTGGACAAAAGCTAGCATTGGTGCTGATGCACCTATGAATGATCTGCAATTCATCCACGACATGATGGACTACCAAGAAATAGACAAGGAAGTTGCTGATGTCATTCTTTCTAAAATAACCAATCACCGATGGTATTTGACAGAAGAGGTAGTTCCATTTGCTTTCTTCAGCAAACATGTTAGTTTCACTGTGAAAAAAGATATGGCAGCCAAACTTTTGGAAATTCTAGTACCCGAAAATTTTCGTCTTGGTAAGCCAGTTTTTTGTCAAATCACTCGTCAAACAGATTTGTCAAATCTTCTGGGACATGAATCTCACTCATTTTTCAGCATTCTTGGCATCAATACAGATTGGCTTGCTAAACCAATTGAACAGTGGACAGAGCAACCAGGATACAAAGAAGCTGAAAAATTTGTTCGTGCGGTAAAAGTTGTAAATGATACCGCAGAAAGAGGAGTTAAGCTGATTTCAGAATTTGCCACCATCATAACCAGTGATCCAGAACAAAGAGAATAGTTGCTGCAGGGCGCTGAAAATCACAGGCAGCAATATCCTGATTTTGGCAAAAAAACTCTTGGACAATGAAACAACATTAATAACATTCAGAAAGACAGTCTTAATTTTCGTTTTGGGGTTCCCGTCTGATACTTTGACTATAACTGTTAACCAAAAATGCAGAACTAGCTTGGTTAAACTGGATAATTTAACATATATTATGCAAGCTGCTTTTGTTTGGCTTGATTTCTGTGATTTAATTTCTAAATACTTGAAAAATGAGATTCACAATAATTATTTCTCTGTGTTTTAACTAAAAATGATACTGTTTTAAACAGGAAATTAGGGCTTGTCTTTAGGGGCTCTGAGGGGGCTCTAGAATAGTTATTAAAATTTGATAACAAAATTTTTTAGATTATACACAAACACTAGAATGGGAAAAAATTCAATTTGGGTGGTTTTGAAAATTTTTTGCATAGTGGACAACCCTAATATACATATATATATAGTTCTATAGATTGTTGTATTTGGGAGTACGAAAAGAAAAAAATGATTCTTATGTCACTTTTAATTACTTTTTACTTTCGTCCAACATTTCCATGTTGTCAGAAAGTAAAAACCATTAATTTAATTACAAATTAATCGATTTTAAAAAAAACCACAAAAATGCAAATTTAATTGACCAGAATGTTTTTAAAAACATTTTGAATGTTTTTAATAATATAAACAGTTTTTATTTTTTTTAATAAAATGTTTTTATTTTTTTTTAATAAAATGTTTTTATTTTTTTTACTGTAAATCATGCACGGAGTGTTGTTACATCGACTATCTTATAGCCTGACTCGCAACGGAGTGCTGCTACATCAACTGACAAATAGCCTGACTCGCAACGGAGTGCTGCTACATCGACTATCTTTTAGCCTGACTCGCAAGGGAGTGTTGCAACATCGACTAAGGGTTTGGTTGGGGCAGGCAGTCTATCAAGTAATAAAAAAAATTTCCGGTCTTGCATTTTAATTTTTACTTTTTGTCAACAAAATACGGAAAAACCTCCTGACAACCAGTTAGGGGTTATATATACACCTAAGAAGGTTTCTAATATCATCGCCAGAGCTGGTGGATCATACTATTATGTTGGAGTAAAAACTGCCTTATTGAGTGCATTATCGCAATTAAATGAATCGACATTATCAGACATTTCTGCACTATCTTTAAATATAAATGTTGACGGCATTCCACTCTTTCATAGTTCAAATACGCTACTTTGGCCAATACTCGGATATGTAAATGAATTACCTAAAAAACAAATTTTTATTATTGGACTTTATACAGGCAAGACAAAGCCAACATCAGTAGAGGAATATTTAAATGATTTTATTTTAGAAATGAAGTCTCTGTCGGAAGGTTTAGAATACCGTGGAAAACAATATGACATATTTATAAATGCAATAATTTGTGACGCCCCAGCTAGAGCTTTTATTAAATGTATTAAAGGACATTGCGGTTACAATGGCTGTGAACGTTGTATACAAGAAGGGGTCCATTTGAAATATAGAATGATGTTTCCCGATACAAATTCAACACTACGTACTAATGCGGACTTTATCATGCAAAAAGATGAAGATCACCATATCGCACTTTCACCGTTAACTGAATTGCCAGTAGGACTTGTTACACAATGTCCTCTTGATTACATGCACCTTGTATGCTTGGGAATAGTTAGGCGGATCATATCTTTATGGATCAAGGGCGATTTAAAAAATAGATTGTCTGCTAACACAGTTAATAAAATATCTGAAAAACTTATATCACTTAAAAAATATTTTCCTAAAGAGTTTGCGAGACGTCCAAGATCACTGTATGAGTACCAACAATGTAAGGCAACAGAGTTGCGCCAATTTTTATTATATACTGGACCTACTATTTTATTTAAGTTGGTTTCTGATAATGTTTATCGTAATTTCTTACTGTTAAGCGTGTCTATGACATTTTTACTTAATCCAAAGTTGTGTAATAAGTTTTGTGATTATGTTGAAAACCTGCTAATAGCTTTTGTAAAAAACTTTGAAATTATATATGGGTCGCATTAACTTGTACATACAGGAAGTATAGCTGTTTGGATAATGTGGCAGAATTTCCTTTTGAAAATTATTTAGGCCAATTGAAAAAACTGGTTAGACGCCCACAAAATCCTATTAGCCAAATACTTCGTCGATGTGCTGAAAAAGAAAGATGTTGTAAAATTGAAGAAAACAAGGAAATTTGTAAACATTTACATCAGCACTACTTAGGTCCATTGCCTGAAAATCTTCCACGAAATACTTACGAACAGTATGGCCAATATAAAGGAGCTAGTTTGTTTATTACGATTTCACCTGGAAATAATTGTTTTAAAATTCATGAAGACATTGTTCTTGTGCGAAATATATTGAAGTCATCAAATTATGATACAGTAATTGTATATGAAAACTTTTTGGAAGCTGTCCCCTTTTTTACATATCCTTTGTCGTCATCAAGTTTAGGAATTTATAAAGTGAGAAGATTATCAAAGAAACTAAGTTATATATCTATAAAGGATTTGAACCAAAAACATATTTTATTGCCATTTGAAGATGGCAATATTGCAGTACCATTGTTGCACAGCAATTAATAGTTTTTAATATTAAGACAATTTTTATTAATTAATAAACTTTGCAACAACATAATTGGTACAGCTGTGTGAATTGGACTAAACTTTTTTAGTAGGAAATGTTTGCAGTTGTTGAATTCATAACTTACGGAACAGTAGACATCATTCCAGTAGAATGGTTTACTTCTGCAGAAGAAGATGAGTGTTTCTGGCCCTACACTGAGGCAAAACATAAGGTTTCGAAGTTAGTGCAGACCAGTGCTAATCCCAATAAGAATTGGAATAAGTACAAAATTAGAACACTTGGAAAAGCAGATTTACATAACTGAATGTAGTAATATTGTATATATAGTTTATTAATGAAATGTGTAATACAGAATAATTTTTCGAAGTGATACAAATTTTTTGTACTTATTTATAAATTGCAGTTAAATTAATTATATAATAATATAAATATAAAATTTTATAGAAATGAAGCGCATGCATGGTATACTTTACAATAATTTTAGTTACGTATCAGAGAGCGGTGGAAAAATGCAAAGTAGCTGAATATTCGTCTGATTTGCAGACAGATCGAGAAGATGGTAAAAGACGTAAAAGGTACATTTCTGCATTCATATTATATAAAAGAAATCTTGTGATGTATTTCACATAAAATTAGCAATTTAACTAATTGAAGTAATATATTACAGAGCAAACAATGATAAATTCAGAGTCTAAACTAAATTGATTTACTTTTTCAAAGTTTATTTCTTATGTGCTGTATAGTATAATACCTACAAACGTGTTACTACCATAGGCCAGTGGTAAAGGTAATTGTAATTATATATTGCAATTCGCATGGTATCGAGACAGTCGGCATGTTTCAAGTGTCGTATAAATTATATATTAGAGCTATTATAAAATAACTGACAAGGCAAAAGGTTTGTTAACCGAATTAGTAAAACTATAGCAGAATTGATTTGATCACTAAACTAGCTTTGTATCAAGTTTCTGTACCGTCTCATTTTTTCACAAACACTTTGTACTTTTTAGAAAAATTATTGCACCGGCAGATGATACTAACAGTGATAGTGATACAAGTTCAAAAATGACATCAAAAAACAGAAGAAATGTCATAAATTATCTGACCGGCAAACTGAATTTTTACCTCCAGCACCCCCCACTGAATTTAGTAAGACAATATCTGCTGCTGAATTATCCGTGCAGCCACACCAAACCTCACAAGGTCAGTTTTGTTAATTAAATTTCTCATAACAAGAGTGTACATAAATTCTGCATTGTTGAAGTTACAGAATATTAATTAATATATTGATGTAACATTTTACCTTGGCATAATTTGTAGTTTTGAATGGCTAATCCAGACATTTATAATTTAATTATACTATATATATATATATATATATGTGTGTATATATATATATATATATATATGTATATATATATATATATATATATATATATATATATATATATATGTATATATATGTATATATATATATGTATATATATATATATATATATATATGTATATATATATATATATATATATATATATATATATATATATATATATATATATATATATATATATACACACACACACATATTATTGAATATGCAAAAAAGATGTAATATGCTATTGAAAACAAGATAATGGCTTTTTTAACGACTACTTTTTAATTCAAGGTCATCCAAAAGATATTTATAACCAAACTTTGAAATGATTATTATCGATCTGATGACACTAAAAGAAATAATTATTTCTGTGTTAAATTACATTACATTAATCTAACACTTAAATAGTTTTACTTCACTGAAATTTAAAATTTTCTAGACTACCTCTTTAAGCGTGTTACCATTTATGAAATTATTGTTTACAATTTGATAACAGCCGTTATATGCATTAGCTAATTAGTTATATTGTTAGTGAAAGTTAATATATTCTTTAGGATGCATTGCAATGGACACACGTTCAGAGAATGCAAATGAACGAACTGAAGTAGGAGACACAGTTTCAGAAAATGCATATAAACAAACTGAATCAGAGGAATCAGTTTTATCGCAGCAAAGTGAACATGTTAAGTGTATGTTTATTTTACGGTTTCGATTACATTTTATTTTTACTAATGCCTAAAAAAGTAATTGTTATGGCATACAACTTTAATGTTGAGATGCATAGTTTTGATTATATAATATTATTGTTTATGAACAGCTTTTGGTGATGTATTGCAAAGAATAGTTTATGCAGACCAAACATCACCACTACTATCAAACCAAACTACACCGGCGGGGCACCAAAAGAATATACTGACCCAGAAGCGTCAGAAAATTGTTCAATGTTAGCATTTAAATTTTTGTTTTGTTTTTCCATTTAGCAGTGTATCTATATGTAAGACAAAATTTACGAATTCATAACTATTATGCTTTTTTTTTCAAATATAGCAGCAAAATCGGCAACTACTGACTCCCTAATATTACGAATTTTAACGTCAATGGAGGAGATGAAGCAAACTCAAAAGGAAATTCAGGAGACTCCACGCATTCAGACCAACATACTGCAAATATTGTTGCAACATTACAACAAGAGTGCAGATAAGACAGAGCTTCCCGATGATGTAGTCTTTCCAATGCAATCAATGGATAACTTTCAAGAAATAGAAGAACGGCTGAAAAATAATGATTTTGCTAATGCATTAGTAAGTTAAGAAATTTTTTTTAAATATTATTAAAAAAATGCTTGAAATTTTTTGCATTAAATCAATTCTGAATATAGTTAATATTAAAATTTGTCCATCCAATGTATTGAAAGGATGTTTTACTGTTATCTCTAGTTATGTAGATTTTGTTTATAATTAAAAATTTGTTTGTTTTTTT